>NC_067403.1:70863607-71171464 GCF_016432865.1 Antechinus flavipes | reverse complement strand
TTTTCCTTAGGATAAAGTTTATAATTCCAACTTAATGTGGAGTCACTATCAGAAGCTTGAGTAGTTTATTTGGTGACAAATTTTCCTTTTATTCACATTATTTCTTTTCTGCCTCTTACCTCAGATAAATACTGTACACAAAGTACTCTTCTTACCCATTTTCTACCTCTCCCTTTGGGATTCTATCAGGTCTATCTTGGTCATACCAAAGTTTTTTCTTGTGATATCAGTTTACCAGTGAAAAGAAGGATCAGGATTCCATAACTCTCACATTTTCTATGAGGCCACTTTGTAGTATCCTATGAGATGACAATACCATCCATCAATTTCCTTTTGACTGCTAGGAATCTTAGCCATTTTAAGTGAAACTCTGCTCTGGTGGGGAGGCCAGGGTGACTGCACTGGATACCTGGAGAGCTGGCCATGGTATGTGACCCTGGGTTTGCTGCTCATCTATGTTGCTTGATCTTGATAGGATTTTGTGGTATGGTACCACAAAACAATTTTACTGCCAGATTCTTTCAAGAAATATTTAAGATGCTGCAAGAAATTCAATATTTCCGAAGGCACTACATGCATTCTGCACTTGTGGAATGCCCTTACTTTCATTGTAGTTCCTGCATGAGTACGCAGTTAAAATATTTTCTGACACGTCTTTAATGTGAAAAGCAACTGAGAATCAAGAGTTTCTATACATCACAGGGATTCTTAACCCAGGGTCTCTGAACTTGTTATAAGATATTTTAAAAATTGCATTTCAAAACAGTTGGTTTTCCTTCACCATTCTCTGCATTTTATCTTATGCATCTAAAACCACTATCCTGGGAAGAGGGTCAAAGGCATTACCAAACTATCGAAGGAGTCAAGAAGGGTCAAGGATGATACAGAATGATTTTCCTGAAATAATATTAGAAAAGCTTTAAGTATGTAATTAAAGATTAATTAAGGCACATAATAAGTAGAAACTTGAGCTGAAGTTATAGTTTTCTAGTTATTCATAATTATTATATTACATTATATTATAGTATAGAATATTAAAGTTAGTCATAATTATTCTGAGTCCACTCCATTGAGTAGTAGAGACTCATTTTTCTTTGTTTGGACTATATAACATCTATACTCTAAAGCCATATGGCAGTCAAGCTGGATACCACTGTTAGGAGGCATGCAAAAAAGCTATTGCTTAATGGTCTCAAACCATTAAATCCCCTGCACTGAACTTGTTCAGCCACCAGCTTCTCTATTTTGTAGCCTATGTCAGCATATATGATATAATCTGGCAGTAATCACACATGGTCACTTGGTTACATGAGAGTCTTTTTATAAATTCTACTGATGGATAAGATATTCTCAAAAGTAGGGACCTTGGGAGCTGATAGTAGTAGTAAGAGGAAGGAGACAATTTGGCAAAAGCAAATCATATCCAGACTTAATGCTGAAACACTGAAATTCAATAAATATATGCAAATTGAGTAAATAAAAAATGTATTATTCCTGTGCCTACAACAAGATAATAGATTATTTTGGCTCATCTGTGTGATTTTCAGTAAGTTAATGAGTATACTGGCTGTGACAGTTTCTGAATTTTTACCTGGGTGGTGGGGGGATTGGATTAATTGGTCAGAAGGTCCTTCTTTTTTTTTTTTTTTTTTTACTTAAAATGTAAAAACCTACAAGGGAAAAAAAAACTAGATGAAGGAATTTTTAGGGGACAATCTGAATCTTTTCCCTTTTATTAAGAAAGAAAAATAAAACATTCTGATTTTCACCTAAATGAGTTTCCCGGAAAAGATTTTTATAAGCACAAGTTTCAAAGGACTTTTGGGTTGTTACTCTTAAAATGTCTAAAAGTAGTTCACTCAGTAAGGGAATTAAAAATTAAGAAATTAATTGTCCATTATATGGCAGACATTGTGTTATGCACTGAGAATGTCAAGTTAGAAATGAATTAGTCCCTGACCTCAAGAAACTTACTTTTTTGTTGTTGTTGTTGAGGCAATTGGGTTTAAGTGACTTGCCCAGGGACACGCAGCTAGTATCTATTAAGTGTCTGAGGTTGCATTTGAACTCAGGTCCTCCTGACTTCAAGGCTGGTGTTCTATCCACTGCACCACCTAGCTGCCTCAAGAAGCTTACTTTTTATGAGAAGAGGGAAGAGAAGAGAATTTATACACATAGAAAAATAGACTTGAAGGAAGAGTAAGATAGGGAGAGATTGGACTGGTATGAATGAGTATAAACAAACTGGGAGTGGTGGCCAGAGAAAGGGGCTTTGGTCTCAGGAGACCATGACTATGAATTAAGGTGATTGCGAGTGGAGCAAGGGCAGTAGCTCGACCATCCTTTTGCAGAAGATAGAGATAGAACAAGTTATTTCAGTTTTAACCTAGTCAAAATTTGCCTATGTGTGTTACAAATGCTTATTCCATTTTATAAGGAAACTCTTGTTTTGAAGTCTGCTCTTGTCCCAACAATGGCCAAGAAAGGTTCAATGGGTTTCCAGTCTGTAAGCAGACTGATTCTGAATGAATGTATTTGACTGAGCAGTCAGTTCACAGAATGCTCAAAATAGGTAGACCATGTCTGGCTGGCAATGACATTTTTAATGGGTAAATGAACTCATGGAGTAATGCAGTTATAGGAGAAAGAAGAAAGGGCAGAGAGGGGATTTCTTCTTGTCCAGATAGAACTATGTACTGTCACTCACAAAATTAAAACCCAATATCTAAGTGGTCTTTAGTAATGGAATATTATTTCATGCTTTTGTTTTGGGCAATGCAAAGCAGGCAGGACACAGTCCCCTCTCAAAGAGGTTGTATAGCCTTATTAAAGCCAGTGGAGAGATTCGAGAAGCAGACATAGAAAAAGAAAACTGGGACTTTATTACTGGCAACTTCATGCACAGAATTAGAAACATTTGTCTGAAAAATTCCTTCTCTCCATCCTGCAGATAAAGCAGCAGATCTTAAAGTGGATTAGTCCTAGGTTGTTTGAGATTTCACTGATGTTTGAAATAAGAAATAAAACCATTGCCTATAATTCACAAAGAAAGGAAGCAAAAGGCTGCACTTTAAAAGGGAACATAAAAGTGTCCCGAAAAGTCATTTTTAAAGTCAAGGAACACTATTATAAATCCCCCAATTTTGAGATAACATTCTCAGTTTCTTTTGATAATAATAGCAATAATAAGCCATTCACTCTAAATGTTTTCTCTTACTCCTTTAGTGAAACAGGCTGAAGAGAGATGGTTAGAAGCCTTAGGACTTTTTGACTTTTTTTTGCTAAAAGGTACTTTTACAAAACCATGTGGGATTACTTTCAACGTGTGGGATGGAAAAGCAACTCTGCACTCCGACCCAGGGACTGCATTGTCTTATGATGCGTTGACTTCCAGTATAATCCCAAGACATTCAGGGGGTGTAATACCAGGTTTTCTTTATTGTACCACAAAGAGGAACCATGGCAGGTTCTTTATAATGCTACTAAGAGTTCTGAACAATGAGGCCGGTTTTCAGAACACCAATGGGGCCTCATTTGAGAAGCAGAAAATTCCCACTAGCATCATGTTCTTCCTTTCATGCCCTCTTTAACAAATGCATTTTGACAAGGACAACTCAATCATATTCAGATAGTCAGCCAGACAATTACTATATGAACTGATGTCTCCTTATAGCATTTGAAATGAATGAGATCGTTGAAAAGAACCTCTAAGTGGTATGAAACAGCAGTTTCACCCTTTGGCTGTGATGGTCAGATGTCACAGCTCCAAGAAATCGGATATGCCCTTGGAAATCTTCATTCGAGGCTTTCTCATAATCTAATGGACAAAGACACAACCATTTCTTGTGTGGGATATTTGTATTTTTTGCTGAAACTAGGGATTTCTTTATGAAAATAATCAGTGCATCTATGTATATATATTATGTATGTGCATATATATATACATATACACATATATACATGTATTGTATATTCACATAATATAGTATATTTGTGTATACACAAGTATAAATGACTGCACAAAATATAGATATACTATTACATACGTGCATATTATGTATGCACACATATCATTCTTAAGTGCTTATCCTGTTATAGACATACAAACATACATCCATATATATGTTTGTCTGTATATTTATATTTAAATCTATTTATAGGTATAGCTACTTCATAATAGATATAGACAAATACACACGCACATGTATGTATTTTTATACACACACATCTCTACTTCATTCATTCATGCAGCAGAATTGTTTCTGAGCTCTTCCATTTTATTGGGAGTTCAATCTAACCATTCTGAATGTCAGAAAAACATCTGGAGAGCATTTGGTTCCTCAGAACAAGCTCTTCCTCACAGCATCATCTCTAGCCTATTTTTAAAACATAAAACGTTATGAGCTGTCAGAGATGCTAACAGATATTCTGATAGTCGGTGAAAAGAATAGTACGGCAAACGTCCCTTTGCCTTTTAGACCCGAAATCGACCACTCTGAATGTATTCTTATAGGATCTATATTTGCTTCTGACCTCTGGTCTTCAGAAATCCTGTCATGTTTGAAAATGAGTCCCTCGTGGAGCCTGTATCCCTGCTAATAGCTGAGAGGTCAATGGAACTGTGAAACAGTTTGTATTACTGACAGGGTGGTCATGAAAACAACACCTGCTGTGGGAGTCCTTGGCAGCTGGGTCAACAGGCACTGTGGGAATTTATCAACCTAGGGGAGGCCACTTGCATAAAACTTTGACTGATGAATTGGGAGAGACTGGCTTATTGGGCTAAAGCCGCTCTATTATGTATGACTTTTCTTTAGGATGGCAGGGCTGCCTGCCTGCCGGCCCCAGGACACAGAGGCTAAACTGGTTTTCCCTTGGAAAATGAGGAAAAAAACCAAGCCTTCTATTAGCGGTCAGTCCTGGGAGCAAGTATAAGATGAAGCAAACACAGAAATAAGTCAACTGCAGGCTGGTGGGCTTTCACGGGATGGACAGTGGGGGATGTGGGAGAAGCTGTTTTCTGTATTGGTCACAAAGAGCTTCTGGGGATACAGCATTTCTGTGAAGTGAAATTCAAGCCTGGAATTTGCAAGGAGTGTTCATTTCTATCCCTCTTATGGGACAAAGTTAGGTAACAACAGCAATGTGTTAAAATTTGTCATTCTGCCACTAAAGTAAGGATGATAAAAAAATAATGCTGTTTTGCAAATGCTGGAAAAGATTAACGAGGGATCTATTTCAAGGTCAAATATTTGTTTTGCCTAGGTCTGTCCATCTAAAGTAAAACAAAGCAAAAATAAAGTATATTTTGTCCACAGCTGTGATGAAATTTTGCTTGGAAGGAACAACTTTGAACAGCTAGCACTGTGCCTCAGTTCTTCTATTTCCTTTCCATTCTCCAAGAACTTGACAATGACTTCGTATGGGATTTGTTTTAATTTAGAAACAACTTGTAAACAATAAAACTTGGGGTCATGAAAATTACCTTTTGAAAAAGGATTTAATTCTTAACCACTCAAAATTCTGGAAACTTCTGCCTTAATTTCAGACTAAAAGATCCTTCCTTCAGAGGTAGGAAAACCACTTGGGTTGTAATCTTTGACTATTTGGCCAGACAATAATTTTACAATCTTAGATGCGTAGGGTGTTTCTCCTCTGAAGAATTCAGGGCTTTCAAAGTATATTATTTCACTGACAGTGTGACCATGGTGAGAGGAAGCAGGTGCATGTTTTATAGACTGATACTTGAAGGAAAGGAAAGGTGACAAAGTATCTTCATCTAACTTCTGCTAAAAGCTTCTTTAATTCAGGGGGAAAAACGTCCACACACCATTTGCTTCTCATTAATAACCTTCTAGGATGGAGAAGCTAATTTATATCTTCTCTAAGACTTTTAAGAATGTCATCATTTACTGTCTCCTAAGGAAGCTGATGTCAAGGAAGGTAAATAAGATAAATAAGAGGCTCTTTATATGTTCTTTCATGGAGCATAAATTTAGGGCTGAAAACTACCTTGTGAATTATAAAGGGCTGTGTTCTACTTGTAAAGAAGAACGAGTCAGTGAAGTCGACGAAGAACTGGAGTCGAAGTCAGGAAGGCTTGAGTTCAAATTAGTTTGTCAAGCAGTTTGTAGAGGTACTAAATTCAAAAGCTCAGTGTTCAGTTTTATTAGAAAAGACAGTTTTCCGTTTTCTGTCGAGTCTCTTAATATAGGATTAAGGAAAATTCAAATTGCTACTCATCTTTATAGGGGAGGGTCAAGAAAGAGCTTTTGTGCTTGATTCAACTTGTTTTTAAGATTACTGGCTTAGGGAAGCTCCTACACAGGCCAGAGCTTGTTTGACAGTCTTGGAAGCTGATGGGAATCCTAAGTGTGGTCAGGCCCTACCTCTGATACCTTTGGACAGCTTCCTCCCTGAGTCCACTTGGCCGTATATGGTCATGTGACACTTGAGAATGAAGAAGATTCCATTCCCCCCAACCACAAATATCCTGAATTTTCTCATCCAGAGGAAGATTCTTCCTTTTGCTTAATATCAGCACTGTACTGACCATGTACTAAGAAAACTGGAAATCTCCTGCTACCTTTCATTGCTTCTGAGTGTCCTTACTCTATCTCTTGGGGAATTCTGGCTGACTTTGGCATTATAAACAAAATTAAACAGCTCAATTTTAAGTCTAGAATTTTCTAGCCAAACATTTAGCCAGTATGTAGGGAAACTCTCCTATCCCTTATCAAGGATTCACTTAACCTTAATCATTTGTAGTCACAGACCTAAAAAATGGTCCATATAGCCTAATGTTTGGGAGTTGGGATTCTTACTTTTCCCAAGAACTTAAATGCTGCTTGAGATTTAATTTCTCCCTCTTTTCTTTCTTGCATGCATAAAATATGAGGAACAGCCTTATTAATCATTTAAAATCAGCATTTTCCTTTGAAGATATAGCTATTAATTTTGTGATGAGGTCAGATTAAAATGAGTATAATGGGAACAAGGGACAGTAGCTAATAGGGCAGTCTTGGAATCTTGGGTATTTGGGTTCTGATTTTTGCTAGCCACGTTAACATAAGCAAGTCATCTAACTCTTAGCTCCTCAAGATAACTGAGACTGCTCTAGTCACAAACACGTCGGTGGAGGGAGTTTCAATTATGTTTGTGACACTGATGAAAAACACAAATTTAGACCAAAAAAATAAAAATAATTCACACCTTATTTTTATCCAGAATTTTAGTCAATCCCCATATAGAAATTACTCTGAAAATACCAGTTACTATAAAAAGCCAACAGGATAGAGATTGGGTAGTGGGAAAATGGCCAGATCTAGGGTAAGAAGAGATTTGGGTAAAAAAATCTCACTTCTAGAACTTCCTCCCTGTGTAATGGTGAACAACTTGCTTTATATATCTGTAAACCTTAGTCTCTTCCTCTGTAAAATGGTGATAGTAATACTTCACACATGATCTATGATTATTAAATAAAATAATGCACAAAAACTACTTTGTGAATTGTAAAGGGCTGCATTTTGCTAATTGTAAAGAAAACTAGTCTGTGAAGTTGAGCTAAAATCAGGAAGACTTGAATTCAAATATAATCTCAGACACTGACTTCACTTAATCTGTTTGCCTCAGTTTCTTCAACCGCGAAGTTCAGATAAAATGATCTACCTTGAAGAGTTGTTGTGAGGATGAAATGAGATATTTGTAAAATGCTTTGAAAACGTTCAAAGCACTATATAACCGCTACCTCTATAAATGTCAGTTCTCATGATTATCCACTAGAAGCCAATTTAAACTAAGACTTTAATGTGGGTAGATTTCTGTGGTAACAAGAGAGGCCGCTGAAAAAACAACCAAGCTTTCTTCAAATTTTGCTAATAATGAATTTCTCTGAGTGTGGGTTTTTTTCTTTCAAGGCAGGAAACCTGCACAAGACAGCGCCGACGATTGGCTAATGTTTCAGGGGTAATGCTGTGCACATGCCGAAGTGTCTGCTTATACAGAACTTCAGCTCCTCAGCAGAGAAATACTACAATAATAAACTTCTGGCCCCAAATCAAAACAGCATGACGTTTCTGACCAATGTTTATGCAAACGAGGGTGCTCTGCCACAAGCCAGGGAAGTTTTAATTGATGCCTTTGCCTAAGTACAAGGACAGTGTCTTTCGGACTCTGGTTACTCCCTCCTGAAACCAAACACACAACTTAACCCTGGCCCCACATATGAAATAACTCACCAGCAGCAGCAATCTAATGGGAAGGCAGGCCTTTCAGGTATGTCACTCGGAGACCACCCTACTAGCGGAGCCCAAAGCACAAGAAACCAAGGTCACACTGGTAATTAGATACTAATAATGGATTTAAGGTGTAAAATTCACTTGGACTCACACACCAACAGACTAAACAACCCAGATGAAGAGCACAAGATCTCTTTTTCCCCTTTGGGGTGGGAGAATATTACACGAATACCTGGGAACAGGCAGCACATAGGACCTGGTTTCCTAAAAGGGAGCAGGGACATCCAGAGAGAAAGCAACTGAAGTTGATCTAAGCACAATCTTTGGAAATCACAAAGAATAACAGAAATTTACATCTCGAAGTAATGGATATCTTACTACTAATTTATTCTGCATTAATCATTTCCTCAACTGGAACAAGTCATCCAAGAGCTGGTTTTTCAATTCTATCAAATGATACGCTGCTATTCCCCTCAAAAGGGGGAAAACAAGGGACTTACTTTTCTGCTGTGGGAGGGAAGCTGAATGTACAGTGACTGACAAATTAAGAATGCCAGCAAATGATAGATGAGTGATATTACAGATGTATTGGTTCTATTAAAAGTGGACTAATCAGGACCAATTATTCTCATTAGCAGCAGCTGAGAACTTCCTGGCAAGCTGAGCTCTCTGAAGCTCTTTTCTTTAGAAAAGATGGTAGGGATTCAATATGCTGACTTCTTTCTCTACCAGATCTTTCTCAACTCCCCTCTTCCTCTTCCTAGTTGCTAAAGCTGTCTCGCTCTGATTGTATTTATTTTGCATCCATTTTCAATTTACTTATCAATATACATGTTATTTATGCTAGTGCAGAATAGGGATTTCTTAAGATAGGAAATGTTTCCTTTTTTATCTTTATATTTCTTGTGTCTAGTTCAGTATATGGCACATGCTTGCTAAATGCTATTTGAATGAATGAATGAATCAATGAATAAAAAAGGAAGAGGAATGCCCATTTCGTTAGTTGGGAGACATCTTAAAGTATTTGCCACTTAGTTCTCTTGAGCAATTATCCAGAATAGAGAAACTAGTCAATATTTCTATGAGATTTTTTTCAGTTTCTAATCCTTTATTGTCATATGAAGGATCCTGAAATCAGGATAGGAAAAATGAGGATTCCTTTCCCATTTAGCTGAAAAGCTTATACAGAAGAGATGATGCAGAAAGCAGAATTGATATGTTCTAGCTAAAGGCTGTCAATCACCTGGGGCCCAACAACAGATGGTTAACTTGGGTTTTGTGCTTAAGTTGCTACTGGTAGTTCAGTGTTATGGGCTATTGCTTTAACAGAATGGCTGTTGTTGTGATCGGAATACCAAGGTTCTCTAGGAGCAAGGTCAGGAGTAATGAAGCCCAGAATGAACTAGTGAGGAATTCTAAGGACAATAAAGAAGGGTTTTGAGTTGAGGTTATTTGTGTTAGATTCAAGACAAGGATTCCAGAAAGGATAGGATTGCTGTTCTTGAATGATTCAAATGGACAAAGGTGAGAAGGGTGAACTATTTGAGCCTTTCCCCCCCTATTATTTCTTTGAGGAAAAACAATATTTGGACTGGAAAAATAGGACAAAAATGTTTAGAAGGGTGTGGAAACCTGCAGGGAAGTGAGGAGACTACCCTTCTTGTTTTTCAGTCATTTTTCAGTCATGTCTGACTCTTTGTGACACCATTTGGGGTTTTCTTGGCAAATTCACTGGTGTGTCTTCTCATTTCCTTCTCCAGTTCATTTTACAGATGAGGAAACTGAGGCAAGCAGAATTCATTGACTTGCCAAGGGCCACCCAGCTAGTTTCTGAGGCCAGATTTGAACTCAGGTGAAACAATTTTAAAGTTCTGCTCTTGAATTAAATACCCCCCACAAATACAATATGGACTAATTGGTATTCCTAGATAACAATTTATCTGAAAAGGGTTTGGGGGTTACACTGGGCTACAGATCAACATAAGTCAGTAGTATGGAAGCCAAGAAAGGAAGTATCTGGAACTGTACTACACAGTGTCCAAAATGAAGGAAGAAAGAGATACATTTTAATCTGCGCTAGTCAGTCCATATCCAGACTACTGGGGCCAGTTTGGAGAACCATATTTTAGGGAAGATTTAGATAAGTTGGAGAACATCTAGAGAATAGCAATCAGGATGGTAAAAGCCTACTTTCCTGTGAGGACTCGTTCAAGGAAATGGGGATAACTTGCCTAGAAAGAAGGCATATTTCATGTGACAGCCTTTTAAATAGTTGAAGGATAGCTATGTTTATTTAAAGGGCTGTCACATGAAATAGAGATTGTTCTATTTATCTCCAACGTATAGATCTGGGGGCAATGGAAGTGGCTGAAGTAAAAAATATTGATGTAAAGGGGAGGCAGAAAATCCCTATTGATTAGATCCATCCCATGATGCAATGGGCTGTCCTGGGAGGTGACCGGTTCCTTCTGAAGTAGAAGTTGGATAATGACTTGGAGGGGATATTGTGAGAGAAATTCATTTTGGATAGGAATTGGAGTGAATAGTCTCTGAGGTCCCTTATAGCTCTTTGTTTTATGATTAAGGATTCTTAGCACATCAAAAGGCTCTAAGAAATGCCTAATTCATTTTCCTTGGGATCAAAGAGAAAACAGGCAATGGATCTATCATTTAATAAGTTTGGATAGTTAATCATGTGAAAGACAGGATATCAGAGTGGATGGAGGTGATCTTGGATTTGGTTAAATTTGGATTCCAATCCCACCCCTGTCGATATACTGGCAGTTTCGACACTTGAAAACCGACAACTTTTGAGTGAACTAGTGAGATCAATTCTCTAAGACTTATGTCCCATGTACCAATTTGCATTTGTAAAGAAATTTTTTCATTAGCAGTTCCCTATACCAATATAATCACAAGACTAGCTTTAAAAAAAAGAAACAAAATAATTACTCTTGGCTGATGTTCTATCTTATAACTCACTTTGCATATATAGTATACTGTATACGATCAGTGTTTAAGCATATAGTCTTAGTAGTTTTGTAAAGTTTGGATTTGGTCCATTAAATTAACCAATAACTAATAGTTATTTGACTGACTTTTAATTTTCCCTGGAAAGTCTTGACTTACTGAAAACAATAACTATACTCACACTTAAGAGATTTAAAAGATTTTAAATCTTCCCTTGCCAGGGGAAATGAGAAAATCCTTCTTTTGTTTTCATTCTAGTTACAGAAACCCACACAAGAGCTTGCAAGAGGTTTTGGGATAAGACTCTAATGTTGAGGTAAGAAAAGTAATTATTCTGATTACTTTTTAAAAAGTGACACTAAGACAGACAAACCTCCTGCTGGTGACTTTTGGGTTTTAGAAAAGCAGGAGGATTATTGGGTACTCTCCAGGAGAAAACAGTACTTTCCAAATAGCTACCTCTGCTCTGTTGTTCAGTGTCCCTTATCACAATTATATCACCCTTCTTTGTAGTTAGATTTTCCATAAACAGAATATCCCGAATGTTTAAATGTTGTTATTAATCCGATCTACTGATTGACTAATAAAATTGTGAGTTTCTTTTAAGGACAGCATGACTACATGGGGTAAAGAAGACCAATCAATCAGTAAGTATTAATAATAAGTGTTTACTTTGTGTCAGGTTCTGTGTTAAGTACTAGGGATATAAAGAAAATGAATGGAAAAAAATCTCTATTCATGAGTTTACATTCTAGTGAGAAAACAAGGACACACACACACACACATACAAACACACACACACACTCACATACATGTATACTGCCCAGTCCTGACTGGTGCAAATAGTGAATCCTCCAAAATGCTTACTTCATTCGAATTTACACTGCTTATTTTCAAGGGTTTGGAACCAACTGCTCTATTTTACATAATCTTAACTTCAAAGAATGCATATTTGAATATATGAGAACACTACAGGGGATTTGTACTAAATGAGATATAGCTGTATATACAAACCAGAGAGAAAGAAAGGGATGATAGAAGGAAGGGAAGAGGGAATAGAAGAGAGATATAGACAGACACAGATATACACATACACACACACACATACACACACAAACAGACAGAATTAGAGGGGGGAGGAGGAAGAGAGTGAGAATGAAAATAAGAGGGAGACAGAGAGAGAAAGATAGGGACAGAGAGATACAGAAAGACAGAGATGAGACAGGCACACACAGAGATAGAGAGACAGAGATATACACAGAGAGACATGGAAAGAGGAAAGAAGGAAAAGAGGGAGGGAGGGAGAGAGGAAGAGAGAGAGATACTGAAAGACAGAGACAAATCAGAAAGAGGTGTAAAGAAAATAAACTCAAAGTTTTTAAATATAAGGCAGTCAGAGAAGGAGGGCAGTAAGTGCTAAGGGGATCAGGAAAAGCATCATGTAGAAATTTGTGAAGATAGACATGTTAACATTGGAAATTACTCACTTTAATTATTTCTCCAGAGATCTGAGTAGACTTAAACAATGACTTAGAAAATGGTGATTTTTGGTGGCTTAATGTTATATACAGAAATGCTTACCTTTTGGGGTCCACAATCTTATAGAGTTTTCCATTGTGAGTCTGGGTCATGCTTTTGCTACTTGATAAAATGTATACTTCACCTATTGAAGAAATAAATGCAATAAGGAAAATAAGCTATTATCAGTTGGTTTCTCATCCCTAATCATAATTAAAAGACATTAAAATTCTTAGTTCAGAGCAGCTAGAAGATTCAGTAGACAGAGCATTAGACCTAGAATCAAGTAGACCCGAGTGTGAATTTGATCTCAGATACCTAATAATTTGGTGATCCTGGAAAGTCAGTGAACCTATGATTTCTTCAGGTTCTTCATCTTTAAAATGGGGGTAAAAGTATCATAATCTTCTAGAGTTATTGTGATGATAAATAAGATGTTTGTAAAGTGCTGTGCAAACCTTGAAGCACTGGAAAGTGGTATAATAATAATAAATTAATGAGTTATTATTAAAGAGCTATAATGTATAAAAACATTATTTTCAGATAGAATTGATTATAGACAATTCATTCCATGAGGACAGATATCTCCCTCTCCACCACTTTCAATATGGATCTGTGATTTCATTGATGTAAGAGTTCCTATTCCTATTCAATTTCTTTACCAATGAAAATCGTCAATTCTTCTTCAATAAAAGTGCATGAACTAAGGATATCATATCTTATTATGACCTATTTTTTTCTTTCATCCCAAACAGACTTCATTGCAAGATGTGAGTAAGAAGAATTTTAAAGAATAAAATGGGGAGGAATATACTGAGTTACAGCTGGGGATTTTACTAATGGGCCAAATACAGTTGTGGGGGTCACAATAGTTCAGAAGACAGTCATTTTCATTGGTTGCAATGTGACATTGTTTGACAGATGGTGAAGAAAGAAGGGTATGGGAGACAGGATGCTAGAGAGGAGACTTTTTACAGAATAATGTCTGCCCTGGTTCTGCAGTTGCTCCATGCAGTACCCATAAGGGCAGGGTATGGGGAAAGGGGAGAGGATTTGTGGTAAAGGATAACAACATTTTGCCCCCACTGGGTGGGGTAATTGGGTAGCAATGTGGGGGAGCTGATTTCTTTTAGCATTTGGCAGGGGCAGGAGCAGGGTCTTCCTGTCCAGAGAGGAAGGTGCAGTAGTAGAAGGGAGACAGGTGAGACACTGGCACATTGGCACAGGGACTTTAAGAGTACCACAAGGTACTGAAAGTGGGAATTGGGAAAGAAGTAGAAGTTTGCATCCTGAGACAAAGCCTTGGCAGGAAAGCAGGTTCATCTTTTCTAGAGGATTCAACATCCCAATAAAATGGTGGGAAATAGTGTCAAAAACTGCTTTTTTTACCATAAGAGTAAATATATCAAACAAGAAGCCAGGTGGTAGCATAATAAGAATCTGTTTGTATAATACCTAATTCATCTTCTCCAAATCCTAAGATGTGACCTGAAAAAAAGCCTCTACAAGAGCCTCCGTTACCGAGACACAGGGGTTTTTCTTGCCACTGTTTGGTTCCTGGGCTCTGCTGAAGAGTTAGGAAATTTCTGCAATGGAAACACACCAAAGGGGTCTGTTATTACTTTTTGCCAAATGACCGTGACATAAACAATAAAAAGAAAATCCTTTATGGAAAGCTTTCGATGTCATTGGATCCTGACTACAGAAGGCAAAACAGAAAACAGTGTTTTTCACATGGTAAATGCTTAGGATAGGTTTGTTGAATTGAATTTAGTGCAATGATCCTTAACTTGTATGGAACTGGGAAATGGCAATGTCAAAGGAAAATAATACTTGGAAGAGAATACTTTGTTTGAAGGAAAGGGGAAGTATGGGGAAAGGTCCTTCATTCAGAACATGATCCTTCCTCTCTAGAGCCACAATCTAGATTGTTTTATTACTCAAAGAGAGGAACAAAGTGCACAGAATTTGGGTCAGGATACCTCTCCAGTTCATTAGTGAATTGGTGTATCAATTCTCCAACACAGCTGAAAATCATTCATCAGGAAAACTAGAGTTCTCAGTTTGAACCTAATGGTTATTTCCTACAATTACCCATGTAATGACTAGATTATTCTAAGAAAATCATTTAAGCATGACTAAATTTAAGTTTGTAACATACCTCTATAAATTGAGAAACTTGTTTATCAAAAGTCCCAGAAATTTAGTAATTATATACCATTAGCAAAGACATAAAAGAATAAAGGCCCCACTTCTCCCAAAATAATTTTTAGTATTCATTTCTTAGAATTGGTAATTTCTTTTTTCAAAGCACAGCTCAGGTACTACCTCCTATGAGAAATCTCTTCTGATGCTCTTCCCATCTTGAAATTACATCATAACTATTTTATCTTGATTTCTCTATGTCTATATTGTATTCTGTTGGTTGAATGGAGGTTTCATTAAGTCAGGGATTGCTTCACTTTTGTTTTTGCATAAATAGTATCTAGCCTAATGTCTTTCACATGGTGAATATTTGCTTATTGCTAGCTGAATGGAATTGGGATGTAACTCTTCCTCCCTCTCTGTCTCTGTCTCTCTCTCTCTCTCCAATTAGAATCTATTACCCAAAATAGAGATAAAAAGAAACAAATTTCTTATGACTTATATGCCCTCCTACCCAACTCTTTGAATTTTAGCATTTTGTTCTCAGGAAAGAGAATATCTTATTTCAAACTTTTTGATCACTAGTCATGGATGTGTTACTAGATAGAATAAATGAATTTTTGGGAAACCTACCCATTCCGGTCTCCAAACACATAACTTCCATAGAGTCTTTCAGACTGGCAACCTCGGTAAACAAATCCACCAACCAGGGGCCCATTACTGAATGGCTTGAATTCTAAGAGTGATGGCTCACTTTCTAGAAAGAAACTATCATAGCATTAGATCAAATGAAATGCAATTTCACTGAAGAAAGATAACATGGAAATTAGCAATAAATTATGTAAAATGTACGTTAATTCTGAAGTAGATACCAGGCCTGCTAAAATAATATAAATTTTTAAATTTCAATAGGGAAGAATGACTTCTCTTGACTAAATTTTACCAAATTCTATGGGAAATCACATGGGTATTATGGTAAGGTTTTAATGAAATCAGAACTGTCATTTCTATGATAGCATTTATTGAAATATAACCATAAAGCCCCTTAGTTTTCTATAATAGTGCTTTTGTGTATGTTTTGGATATTTGACAAAATTTTTGGAAAATGCACAATATTTAAGATCCCTAATAATACTGAAATCTGACTAGATATAATTAGTATTATGATTAATAAGCACGCCTTTATTTTAAAACAACACTAAGCTATCCAAAACACTGTTAATTAATTAACTTTCTAATTTAAAACAGCTGTTAAAACTTTTTGGCTTTACATATAGATCTGAATTTCCTAGTGGAGTTTCTATGTCACTGTTGTCATCATCATCATCATGGCGCCACGATTATAAACATATGAGTGCTAAATGTCATATGTGGGGTCGGAGAGGTTGGAACTAGAAAGTCGCCTAGGGACCAATTGGTTCAACAAACCCTCTCTTTTGACAAATAAGGAAACAGGAGCCCAGTTACTTTTTCTGTGTCACTGGAAATGAGCCAAAAAACAAATGATCAATCTGAATATCAATTCTTGCCATTTTCATTTTTGACCCATTACCAGAAGATATATTTCAAATAAATGTTATTCTAATACAGTAATAACACCTGTGTAAAAACCTTCCTTGCAAAATAGGATGAATGACTTTTCTATCAGATTAGCTCCATGACATTTATAAATGAGGAAAGAATAACACACATATTTAAAAGTAGACAATTATAATGACCCAGTCAATTTTTGGTAAAAGGTTTCAGATGGACTTCTTAATACTATGATGGAACTCAGGTGAATGCTAGATAATATAAATGGTTACATTGCTTCAAAACTAACAAAGTTATCACACTTAGAAAAAATAATACAAAGTTTATAATTGGGCTTTCAATTGGGCTCATCCAAACATACAGTTTTAAATGTAACGCTACTCTTGTAGTAAAAATTGCACTGATTCTCAGAATCAAATGCATTTCTTAAAAGATCCTAATGTCTTGGCTTAAGCAACTTATTGACCATAAATATGATTTGCTAAAAGAATTACATTTAAATCGCGATCCAGATTGATACATCTACTAATTTTTTCCATATTTGCTGAGACTTGCACATCGAATATTAAAGGTTTATTTACATGACATTTTTCTTATTATTATGTTCCCTTGATATAAAATGTCAAAACAAATCTTTCTATCATAAAATACGTAGATAAAAAATGAGTAGGCTTGATTTTACTGATGGGCAAGTTCTAAACTGCTAACTTTTTGAAGGTCCATTAAGTCTTTTGGGTCTATAGAGCACCATTTATTGCATGGAAAAGGTAATTAACTAAATTAAACCCTTAGGGCCTATGAGGTGCATTGAACCTTTAAAAAATAGGAAAAATGTACTCTCTAACCACTGGTAGCTAATTAGGGTTTCTATTGTCAAGCTTTGCCATGTGCTTATTGAGCAGAATTTCCTTTTTATTTTAATTCCATATCTTCAATTCATTGAAAAAGAACAGATTCTTTAAGTTATACTGAACTTACCATAGTCTTTCCCTTTTATAATCTGTAGGATTCTTGCTGATGACCTATTCTTTCCATTTGAATCTGAGCAAAGTATTGTTAAGTTGATATTCACATCTGTGGGATGTCGATCCACTGCACATCTGTATGTTAAAGAGATAATGAATTTATCTATTGGTTTCTTATGCCCATAATGGAGATTCTGAGCTAAGATTATTCAATCACCAAAAACCCAGTAGTCAAACCCTTTTCTCCAGGAAAAGATGTAGATGTGCATATTTAACTTGATGGACCCAAAAGATTTTTGGAGAGGGAAATTCCTTCTTTTTTCTTGGTTACCTGCTATAATATAGTGAAACAGGGGAAATATAGTTGGCTAGAGCTATTGGCCCAGTAAGAAGGCCTTGGTGCCAGTCTTATGATCATTATACTCCTGTGACTCTACCTTCCTCTCTATGCTTCTATTTCTTTATCCACACAAATGGAATAACAGTACTTACATTATCTTCTTCACAGGAGTGTTGTAAGGACAATATTTTAGAAAGTTTAAAGTACTACATGTGTGTTTCATTCAAATCCAATCAGCATTTATTAAATATTTTTATATGATTATATGGATATAACCTATGGCAGATTGCTTGCTGTATTAGGGAGGTAATGGAGGGAAGGAGAAAAATATCTGGAACTCAAAATTTCACAAAAATGAATGTTGAAAATTATCTTTACATGTATTTGGAAAAATAAAGTACTATTGAAAAAAATTGGAAAAATTTGTTATATGTAAGACACTATGCTACATACTAGGGATCCAAACCCAAAAATAACGACAACAAAAAAATCAACTCTGAAAACAGTGCCAGCCCTCAGATACATTTCACTAGCAGAAAGAGTTCATATTTTAATTTCTATTTCTATTTTATTATATTATGTTTATATTTAATTATATTTAGTTTATATTTCACATACAATACAATTTATGACCTAATTTTTTTCCTTTTTTTCACTTTGATCTCTGTGCATGTATGTGTGTACATATGTGTGGTTTTCCATTTTTTCTTTCATGCACATTATCTTTTATGTTATTTCAGTGATGTTATCCTCAATGGAAAGATGCTAATTAGTTTTCAGTTTTGTCTTTCTCTACTTTAAGCAGACAATATGTTTGTAGTACTAGTGAAATCTTAATTTGCTGGTTTGATGAGTCAATGAGTCTCATCTTTTCAACACAAAGTGAAGACTCAGTTACTCAATCATCACAATCTGAATTTTCTGTTTTTTTTTTTTTTTTTGCTTCCACAATGTGCCTAGGGAATAAAATAATTGGTGAATCTCAAGTTTCAATCCAGAAGGAAATGCCACGTCTTCCTTTGCCTCACAGTTTATGGAGTGTAAATTGGAATCTAAAGTGGTAGCCATTATCTTATTCCAACAGCATGGAGGAGAATCTGAACTTGGTTGCTTTGGGTGCAGACAAATATGAACTGTTTTGTCCCCCAGGATTCAACAGCTTTTCCCCGAGCAAGGTCTAGATTCTTGGAAAGTTTCTTAGATGAGCTTCTTAGCATTTCAGATAAAGAAAATGAGCAACAGCTCATACTTAGAGGACCTTAAAGGTCTAAAAAGTGCTTTACACACATTTTCCCATTTAATTTTCACCACAACTATGTAATGTTATGATTATTTTTCCCATTTTGTGAAAATATTTAAGTCTAAAGAAATTCAATAATTTGCCCTAGGTCTCATACCTAGTAAATGTCAGAGGAGAGATTCGAATGGAGGTCTTGGTGGGGAGGAGGAGGTTCCAAGTCCAATATCCCACTCTTTCCCCCACATGATTCTTCTTACTAAATTTGGCCATGATGACTCCTTCTTTGTGCCAACTACTCTTAGTCATAGTGTCCTCTGGGTGAGTGGTGTTGAGAATTTTCTTAAGGAAATGGATTTATGTGACTATTTGGGGTAGGGGGAGAGGTGGAAGTGAGAGAATTGGAGGAAAATATTTTTTCTTCCACTTTTATACAAATGATGTATAAATCCAGATGATAGCACACTTCTCATACAAGGCTATTTTTTTCCAAGCTAACATGTATCTTCATTTTACTTGTTTTACTACCCGGGGACCAGGATCTAACCATCATGCTAGATTGCTTCTTGAACATGAGCTATTTTGTTGAAAAGGAAGTGAGTCACTGACTTTTTCTTTCTTGATCAGGAGGTAATAGAGGTCAATAATGGATGATGGGATGTAATTTTTAGGAATCATTAACATTTCAGATGGTGGTCATTAAGTAGATATGTAAATAACTAGTGGGGGACTGCCAAAATAGCCATGGCTTTGGAGTCAGAAGAACTGAGTTCAAATCCTCAATTGATCATTTACTATCTATGTGAACTTTGGAAAGTCACAGCCTCTCTGGAACTCAGTGTCTTCTTCATTTCTTTTTCAGACATTGGTATCTTCAACTATAAAACAGTTTTGTAAAGATAACCTTTCAGGTATCTTCTCATTTTAAATCTATGATGCTCTGATTCTAATAGTTTTATTAATTTTTACTTTTTTAATTTTTTAAAATTAATATTGTCAAATACCTCCTTCTCTGCAGACAACTAACTTTTTTGCTCTTCTGGATTGGACTTATGATTTCATTGGTTTAAGACGATCTCAAGGAGGAATTTCTGTTTTCATTGAAGAGCAGCCCTTTTGAAACTTTTATTTTTACAACTTATGGGCTATGAGAGATCAAGCGACTGACATAAGGCTAAACAGCTGGTTTGTGGCAAAAGCTTCTTTTTTTTTCTTTTCCTGACTCTGACAGTATTCAGTATACTACCCTATCTTACAAGCAGAAAACAAGTTGATTAAACATTTATCAAGTGAATCGTCTAAGCCATTCTCTAGAAACTAAATCCTAAAAATACTAAGCAATTCTACATGACACCATTTTCCTTTCTTCATTGTTCAACATAATGTAGGCAATACTTTACCTTATATTTTCTAGTATTTGCATTTTTCATTGGGGGAAAAATATCACCTTCAATTTTAACACGAGTCTTTTAAAAATGATATCACACCTCTCTATAGGAATTTCAGATACAAGAAAATGAATCAAATGATTTCTTTTTCTCAGAAAATCTTCATGTTGACCTTTCATGGTTATTAAAGTAGTCCAATGATGCTGTAGCCTAAGAAATACAGCTTTTAACAATTATTTTCTTTCCTCTGGCTAAAGCCATTTAAATGATTACAGATCTCATGGATAGGTTCTATAATAATCTATGGCATCATGGAATCAAGACAATACCTATGTTAACAGAAGGCATTGCCATTTAGGGAATCTTTCTTCGATTTAGATTCTGCACTGGCCATCTGGAATGATTCCTTCAGCAAGCATGTCTCCCCATCCAATGATTCACTTGATATTAGTAATTAGAGGGACATTGAACAAAATGCTCCATTGGTATTCATGAAATGTCAAGAGAATTAGACCCTCTTTATGGAAGATTTATATGACTAAGTGAATAATAGCCTCATAGGAAAGGATGCATTGATTGATTACCATCTACACCATTGGAAATTTCCACATTTGTGATGTAACAGACATATTCAATTGTCAAGGGACATTTTCTAGAAGAATATAGATGTTTCTTAACATAATAACAATATTTTACTATTATGAATCCCTCAACCCTTTTAATGCTTGATGGGTTGCTGTAATTTGAAAATTGGTTTCTTTTTATTGAAATTTTAGGTCTCTTTCAAAAAATTAACTTAAGAGGAAGAACCATGAAATTAGGACCTTTGCTTCTGGATTGGCTAGTGAGCTGCCTCAAATCTGACTGGAGGAATGAGGGATAGGATCTGGACCTGTGATTGCATTGGTATAGGGAACTAAACCATTGGTTAACAAGGGAGAGGGGCATATACAAATTGGGATTTGAGCCAAATGTAATGGAGAAGAGAAATCCCATTTTCTCAGTGGTACCCCTAGAACCTTGAGGAAGAGAGCAGCCTGCCTTCTTGTGAGAGAATGACCCCAGAGAGATGCTTTATACATTGAGAATTACCAGGGTGAGAAAACTCCTTCTCCTAAAGCAGACTATCCCCTTTCCTGTAATTTTTAGTTTTAGAGAGTTGACTAGAGGACCCACAGTCAGATAGAACATAAGTGTCAGAGGCGGGTTTTGAATGCAGGACTTTCCCCTTTGTGGCTTTTTCTAGGATTCAGAAGACTCTTCTCTCATGACAATGTTCTCCTTCATATAGCTAAAGATACAAATCAGCATCTTGGGGTTCCTTACCTGCCTGGATTGTGGAGCCCATGTGCAAATACTTCAGGGGGCTGATTGGTGCTGTTAAAGTGTGGATTGCTCTTCGGTATGGAATAAGGCACATTGCACATGTCAGTATCGACATCCAGCCGTAACACCGAACCTGTAAAATCACTGAGAAAGTTGGAGGACAATATAATTGCTTAAATATGTTTTTGTACCCTCAAATCCCCAAATCTCATGGTGCCACAATTATGTACGCATGCATACTCAATGCCAACCTGGCACCACTGATTTTCTTGAACAATTAGAAAATTAGTTATTACCTTAACTATTACCTTTAACTTTAACGAGATGACTAGGAGGTGAGATTAGCCATTTGCTCACTGGAAGTAAATTTATCAAAATTTCATGTACATAAGGAAATCAAAGAAAGAGACATTTTTTGTCTGATAGCTATAATGTCAAGAAAAGCACACAGAACAATAGTGGGTAAAGGGAGAGTATTTTTTCTGATTTGAGGATTGAAAGGACAAGTTCAAATTAGTAGGACAGCTTGGGAATTGCAGAGCCAAAGTAGGTTACTTTTTTCAGTCAAATTTTATCCCCTTTCTAGAGTTTTCCCCAATCTTTTCTAGTTGGCAATTAGCTATCCCAACTTGACCTAATAGACTAGTGAGCTTGCGTGCTTCCTATTCTCTCATTGAGTATTGTGGATATTTACATTTGTATTGCAAACTACAAGGAAGATGTGGGAAGGGTCTGTGTTTTCCTTAAATTTTGATGAGTTTTCCTGACTCCAAATCAAGTTGGAGCTGATTCTTCATATTTAACTAAGTTTTAGTGCAAGTTTAAGCTTTACTACATGTACATGAATAGAGAGGCAATGTGGTGTAGTGTATACCTGGCTTCAGAGACAAGCAAAACAATGGGCAAATAAGGGACTTAACCTCTCACTTCCATCAGGTGTCTCTCTAATGATGTCATATTCAGATCTGGTACCAGTCTATGTTGGTAGAGGGTGTTTTCTCACTGTGAGCAATCTATCTCAGTGTGATCAGAGATTTAGATCTCCCAGAACTGAAAACTTCAGTTAATTATGGTTTTAATTTTATAACTTCTTTTAATCAAAAATTCTAAGGGAGGCAGTATAATGGCACACAGGGTAAAGAATAGGAAGATCTGAGTATAAATCTTTCCTCAAACATTTATAAGTTTTGTGACTGAATGTATCTGGCGAGTGTCTTAGGGAAGCTGAGTGACCTTTAAAGACCCTAAAGCTGAGCAGGGGGAGTTGAATTTTTCTATTCTACACTGGGGAGCAGACATCCCTCTCTGTCCACACTTAAAGACTTAGGAGGGAAACAATGGGATGGCTAACAGATGGTTGGAAATGAATATTTTTAGAAGGGCTTGGTCTGGTTCATTATTATTTTCCCAGTGAAATCTATGTTCAACAAACTTTATGATTAGAGTATGCCAGATCTTTGAACCTATAAATGTACTCGGTAGATCTCTTATTCCCCTGACTTTATTTGAAATTTAGCATCTGCAAGAAGCTTTTTCTGGTCCTCAATAATTTTAGTGTTCTCTTCATTCTGAGATTATCTCTAATTTATCCCAACACGTATTTTATTTATACATACATACATACACATGTTTGCATGTGATCTCCCCTATTAGACTATGAGCTTCTTGAAAGCAGGCAGTACGTTTTGTTCCTTTCAGCACTTAGCACCATGACTGCTACATTTTGTTGTTCAGTCATTTAGACATTTCTGACTCTTTGTGACCCTTCTTGGGGTTTTCCTAGCAATGATACTGGAGAAGTATGCTATTTTTTTCTCCAGTCCATTTTACAGATGAGGAAACTAAGGCTAATAAAGTTAAGTGACTTGCCCAGGGTCACACAGCTGGTAAGTGTCTGAGGTCAGATTTGAACTCACAGATTCCTCACTTCAGTCTCAGCACTCTCTTCACTGAACAACTACCTGCCTCAATCTGGTACTTAGGTGCTTAATAAATAACTGTTGACTTGATTGACTTGCCTGTGTCTGTTTCATCATCTGTACAATGAAGGGTTTTGGACTAGATTCCAGCTTTAGGGTTGGAGTCTCAAAACTGAATGGGGAGGGATTTGAAATTATGATTTATTATCCAAAAATATTTTATTTGTATATCTATTTTATATACCCAGATAACCAGGGTCATGTAAAAACTTCTTGGTTGAGAAAGGGTCATGAGTGGAAAAAGTTTAAGCAGCCTTGGACTAGATGATCTTCTGGTTCTAAAACTACTATTCCATGATCTTGGGACCTAATTTAACTATCTTCTTTCCCATTATACAAAAGCAAAAGATGAAAGACCAAATGATAAAGTGATAAACTGCAGCTTTCCTAACTCACGGGCACTTCTGATTTGTGTAACAAAAATACAGAAAGAAGGGTGCCCTGACCCTGGCGATCTTTGTACCTTAAACCATCCATTTCTTCCATGTCGTCCAAGGTGATCATCCCATCCCCGAGGAAAATGTACAAAAAACCATCGGGACCAAACAACAGCTGTCCACCTAGATGCTTCCTGTGCAACTCAGCTACCTCCAGGAACACACGGGCTGTTCTCACGTCAACTTGCTGGGGATTTTTTCTGCGGCGTAGAGAGAGATACAATACTATGATTAGACACTGTAGGTGCAGCGTGAACAACCACAACAGGGATAAACAGTGAAAAGAATCCTTGAACTAGAGCTAAGGAGAATGATGCACAACAAACATAATTTTCTAGGTCACAGGAAAAGCATTTAATTTGTAAGACAGCTGGGGGAATGGTTGCGGGGAGAGGAAGAGAGAAAAATGCTAAAAATATAAACGTTTGTGCTTTCCTTACAGCTACAGAAAGCCTTTTTGCAAAACCATACCTATGGGGTTAGGTGCTGGAAAGCTTTTGATTATTTTAGAGTAGCCTTTTAAACAAAAATGACAAAGTTAGGAGAAAGGCAAAGGTTTGGCTGTCAAAGCCTTAATGATTTTAACGGTACCTGGACACCGTATATTCCACAACCCTGAGGATGTGGTCGTGAGGTCCCATAGCCCATCGCTCTTGGTTGGTGGTGTAAGACACATACAGCTTTCCATTTTTCTTGTAATTGGGATGGAATGCAAGGCTTAGCAACCCCCTTTCATCTCCTCCCTGCAGTCAAATGAAAAACACAAAGAATTGTGAAGTTAATTATGTTCTTTATTGTGTTTCGGCTGGAACCCCAAAAGAGTCCCTTTCTTTCTTCTGGATAATCTTTGCCCAAACTCTTTTCTTTTCTTCCTTGACTACTGCACAAAAAAGGATTATAAAACATTTCACTTTGGGGGCTCTTTAAGGGTTGGAACAAGATGATTGTCTCGTGTAGTTATCTATGCCCAAGACTTTTTGTCAAGTGATTTGTGTATGTAATCTTGGGAAGCCATGAAGACAATTTTAAAGGCTCTGCAAAATTCTTTGCTGGGTTACTAGGATGCTCGTAGTCCATGGAAGACAAATAAAAAGGTCCGTAATCGGCAATCGCTTCGAATCCAAGTATCCCCAACCTGAAACAGTGTGGACTGCCAGCTCCCACCGTCTTGGCAATATGTTTAGAAAACAGTGAAATTGCTTGTGTAATATACAAACCTTTTGTTTTACCCTGGAGACATCCATAGCAGTTGTCACAACCATGGTGGTCTGTTCATCATAGCTAGCACAGTGTCGGTAATAAGCAGCCGGAGCCTTTCTGCATCCAAATAATATCTTTTTACATGTGCCTCTGCCCCCCTCCCCCCCCCTTTTTTTTTTTTTTTTTGCAGAGGGCCTTTCTTTAGGGAGAAAAGGAAGGAAGGAGGGAAAGTTGCTGAAGGGGTGAAGGGGGAGGGTAACAGAGCCATGAAGTTAGGGAAGTAAAAGAAAATCCTTCCAACAATTTGCTATTATTATTATTTTATTGATATTACAATATATATTATATATTTAATATCATATATTTGTATTTATCTATTATTATTTTATTATTATCATTGGAACCACAAAAAACCAGTTTTGTGCACATTAGGCAGTGTGGCAAACATGCTATAGAGCATTATCAAGATGAAAAAAAATAAACCAAAACAAAATTAGCCATTTTTAAAAATGAAAAGCAATTTATCTCCATTTCCCTGATCATTCAGCTTGTAGTTTTGCTGAACTAAATAGAAACTTCACTTTCATTTTATGTGATAAATAGTTTACAGAATTTTCTATAATTAAGTAAAAAGAAAAAGTAAGTATATCTAGATCAGGATGTGGAGATGGCTCTGTGTCTGGTCATGTTTGGCATGGTTGAGTGGATGGTTTTATATAATGGAGAAGAAGTGAGAAGCCCAAGACTCTCATCAGTAGAACACTTGATGATCAGTGTTCCTTAGGAAATATTCCCTTATTAAACATCCTAACATCCTAGCAAAAGTGAAGGCAAGTGGATGCTGCTTTTGTGGAAAGGAAAACAAAGGTGAAGATTAGTGATTTTGTATTGAGGCTAGGAAGTTCTGGGATCTTACAAGTTCCAGGAATGAGAAGTCTTTCTTTCTTTCTTTTTTTTTTTTTTAAACAAGACTCTGTTTAATAGACACTAAAATGCTTTCTGGCCTGCCTTTGCCCCACTAAACATGAAGGCTATTACAGAAGTGCTGGGAAGTTGGTAGTCCTTGTTGGACAGGAAATTGGAATTTCAGGCATACAAGTATATTTAATATACATACACCTCCTAATTTGATTTCTAGTTTAGAAAAGGGAATTTTGCTATATATTATATGACTATCATATAAATGATAAAAATTATATTTGATAAATTAAAATGAATTTAACATGTTACATGAATTTAAACTATGTACTAAGCAGCTATTTAATAAGTATTTGGGGGTAGCTAAGTGGTGGTCAGGAAAACCTGAGTTAAAATCCATTCTGAGACATTTACTAGTTATAAGATCTGAGCAAGTCACTTAGCTTCTGTTTATCTCAGCTTCTTCATTTGTAAAATGGAAATAATAATAGACCTACCTGCTGGGGATATTAGAAAGATGAAAGGAGATAACTGTTATAAAGCATTAGCGTATAGTAAGGCACATATGTGTCTGGCACATAGTACTATATAAATCTTAGCTGTTAGTATTATTTGCCAGGCAATGTCCCTCAAGAAGCTCACATTCTAATGGAAGGAGAAAACATGTCAGTGACTAAATACAGATGCGTAAATAGTTATCAACGTGACAGTAAAGAATTTTTCAAATTCCAACTTCAGTGGTAGAAATAAGGGAGAAATTTAGTGTAAATGTCCTCGGATGACAAAAGCCAGATGAACATGTGAGCCACAGTGATGGAATGTTCTTGGTTTTTCTTGCCAAGGGGACAATCTCTTCTTCTGCATACCATATGAGAGTTAATTTTAATTTTACCCAAAGGAAAACTCATTTATTAGTAGATTGTGTTTGGTATTATCTCTTATTGTTTCTGTAGGACCAACTGTCTTTTTCCCCAGAGATTTTTTTTAACCAAAAATGCCACATCTTTTTTTTTTTTTTCTACAACAGACATTTAGTAGCTAAGATGTCAAGCCTTCTTGCAACTTAATACAATGCAACTGGCTGTCCTGAACCTCTGGGACTTTTTCAACAGGGAAGCCGAGAAGTTAGGGACTAGATTTGTGTTTCATTTCTAACATTTTCTTCTATGACGGTGGGAGCAGACCACTGCTATAATTCCACCTCAGAAATGGTAACTTGTCTACTTCAAAAAGCTCATTTTTGAGTTCTTCTGATAATAAATGGTTCCTATGTAAATAAGCTGTGATACTCCTTTGAGTTGGACACTATGTCATATGGAACTGAGAGATTACGCATGAAAGCTGCTTTTTAGTTCATGTAAGTAGAGAATGTGGTCAATATTAACTCAAATCTTTCATTATACTCAATGAATGGCAAGTTTAGCACATGGATAAAGGGTTGGAATTGGAATCAAGAAGACCCAGATTCAGATTTTATTGTGTGACCATAACAAGTCATTTCACCTCTCTGAGATAAGGTTTTCTTATCTGTCAAATGGGACTAATAATACCTAGAGTCTCTATATCAGGGAGAAAGAATAGAATAAGGGATAGAAAGCTGAAGACCTGCATTCAAGTCTTGGGTTTGGTATATATTATTTGTATGAACCTGATAAATTTCTTCATGGAGCAGCTAGGTGATGCCATAGTGCATAGAGTACCAAGCTTGGAGTCAGAAATCCATCTTTGTGAGTTCGAATCCAATCTCAGACACTTACTGGCTGTGTGACCCTGGGAAAGTTACTAAATTCTGTTTGCCTCCATTTCCTCATTTGTAAAATGATCTGAAGAAAAAAATGGCAAACCCCTCCAGTATCCTTGCTAAAAAAATCTCAAAAGGGATCATAAAGAGTTGGATACGACTGAATAACAACAAAAATAACCAAAAAATTGCTTAACTCCTCAGTGCTTCAGGCAACTGCCTAAGATGACATTGCAAAACTGGTTCTCAACTATTTCACTGGAATAACAATAATAACAGTGAACATCTATAGCTCTTTAATGTTTGCAAAGTGCTTTACAAATATCTCATTTTATTCTCATGACAATATTAGGATATTTTCATAACAACATTAGGATATAGGTGCCATTATTATTATTTTTCCCATTTAAAGGTTAGACAGAGAGATTAAATGATGTGTCTGGAGTCACATAGCTAAAAGGATTTGAACTCAGATCTTCCTGACTTCAGGTGCCACGCTTTAGATATTACATCACTTAGGTGCCTCCTTTCTCCTCTAGGATCTCATTGCACCATTGAAATAATAGGTCTATATATAAAAAAAAATACATGACTTCAAGGTTAATTAAAAAGATTCAATTCAAATGAGAATACTTTTAATACAAATACCAGTTATTATTATGGAAGGAAACTGCAGGATTCAAGTACGCTCATAATGTACAAATGACTATTCTTCATTCATCTACTGCACATCTAAGTCAACTTTAGAAATATTAGGGATATTGTCAAAAAACCAGAAATCTGCTAAGTCTGGAATAGAAAGACAAAGACTTTTTTTTGCACGTCCATCCAACAAAAAAGAGACTTTCAAAATCGGATTAGTTTGTAACACATTCTTGGTGTCTTTATGATGGCTATGTGGGCTCAACTCCCGTGTGGAAGGTGGGATACTGAAGATTACAGAATAAAAGCTAATTTAGTCTGTGAATTGTGCCTGATGCCTTATAAATTATGTCTGTCTCTTCCAGATCATTTGGGAGAAATAAAATATCATTACTAACTTGCATAATATTTTAATTAATAACTGTATTCAATCCCCTCCAAACAAACAGGATTGCAAAAAGCCTGAAAACAGGAGAGAGCAATGGTCATGGACTCAGGGATCCTCTGTTTTTGGACCTGGATCTCACTAGCTTGCCTCATCTTAGATAAGATGCTTCGAGTTTCTGAGCCTCAGTTCCTTCAGCTATAAAAATGAGTTAGACTAGAAGTTTTTTGAAATCCTTAATGACTTTAACATTCTATAGTAAAGCCTGACATTCAGAGATACAGAGTTTCTTAGCTGTCCTGAATTGTTTGGCCCCAAATTGTTTAAGATCAATTTTCTAAAAACAATTTTTTTAATTGTCACTATTGCTTCCTGCCCAGATGGCTGCCTAAATTGGAGACAGACTGCACAACTCTCCATATACCTACCCTAGCAAAATCCTCAAGCTCATGCTAGACCAAATAATGATAAAAAAAGAAACTACAGGAACAGTAAGTGACCTTTCCCATTCAGTAATGTCACAGTGAATCATCCAGTTGCTTATAGAAAAGAAGAAAAGGATCCCCTCCATTCTCAGCAAAGCCAGAAACAGCACCTACTAGGGTAAGAGGTCAAGGATGCTTGTGTCCTATAAGTCTTTATGTCCTCTGGTGGTCAGAAAACCATAGGGTGGGGACTTTATAGAAACAGTAGCAGGCAATAAATAGCACAGCTTTGTCATGCTGAGACCTGGATATCTTAAGCCCAGGGGTATGAGATTCCTAACATTCTGTCCTGAGATGCCATGGAAGGTCACAAATATCTAATTCTCTGAACTTCAAGGATCCAGGCAGGGGTCAGCCCTGAGAGGAAGTTAGTACAGGAACCCAGGTGATCCAGATGCAGAGCAATCAAGGCTTACCCACTGTATCACCCACCCATTCCTCAAGGAGGAGAGTGGACTGACATCAAGTCTCAATTCAGGAATAAAAATTGGAGAGATGAATAAACCAAACATCTACCAGAGTAAAAATGATTGTAAAAGCCCTTGCAATGGGGGTATGGAGCCTGCCCAGAATGTTCGGGATGATATTTCTCCATGTGGAGAGTCTAGGAGTTTGCTGCTAAAACAGATGTGATGACATGTAAGGGAAAGGATTGGAGAGGCAGGAAAACATGTCTAGATGATCCATCCCTGGCTCTAGTTGGCTGACCATGGGGCAAGGAGGAATTTTGATTTTTTTTTTCAATTGGCCACCCAGCTGAAACTGTTGGCATTTTTCAAAAGGCTGAGTTTTCTTGTCTTCATTTTTCTGTTTTTACCTTTGTTCTGGTGGCTTCTCAAGGGGAGAGAGTGGGCAGGGAACCTTAAGACTCTCTCCATCTGAGGCCATGTATCCCTGAGTTATAATAAGTCTTATTCCCTGGACTTTTTGTTCATTCTTTTCCATTCTAGGTAAAGGGAGTCTTCAACCTTGGGATCTTGAAAGCTCAAGCAAGTAAATCAGGGTAATCTGAGAAATGGAGTTCAGGATGGGTTTTGCAGCCAGCCTAGCACTGATACCTTGAAGAGCAAGAAGTGACCTTTGGAAATGACCTTCAAGATTCTATATCAGTGGAAACTGAGATGAGAAGTCATCTGGCACTCGTCCAAAAGAATTTGGACATGGACATAGAGGAACTAATGGCAGACAGAATGTGAGCTAAGGTATAAGCCTACTTGTTGCAAAGACTGAGGTGTTGTTGGGGAGAGTGTGTCCCTGAAGTTCTGGGAGAAATGTTTGTATTTTTGTTCTCATGATAGCTGTTAAATAATCATCCTTTTTAAAAAGCTTCTAAGTGTGACTAAATGGAACTGGGTAAATAACTAATCCCTAATAATGGGGGAGGACACAACTGATGGAGCCTCAAAGCTGATAATAGTAGAGAAGAAATAAATACCCACAAAACTTCTTAAAGTACCTCAGGACCCACACAAGTAGCTGTCGCAGCCTGGTTCTCTAATAGAGACTGAAAGTACATTTCATATATGCTTTCTATGGTACCAAAGAACTAGAAACAACAGGGATGACCAGTGATTGGGAATGGCACAACAAACTGATGCATAGATGTAAGTGGAATATTATTGGTTTATAAGAAATGATGAATAGAATGAATACAGAGAAGCATGAGATTTATATTAACGGATGCAGAATAAAATAAGCAGAAATCAAGAAAACAATACACACTGACTACAAGAATATAAATAGAAAGCACAACTACATCAAAACATCTGCAATTGAATATGGTAAAATTACAAAGAACAAGCATAAAGAAAAGATATGAGAAGATATTTCTTTCCATTCATTTTCTGAAGCAGGGAGTCTATGACTGTTGAAAATAATTTTTTACATTTTATCAAGGTATTGATTGTTTTATTATTTCATGTGAGAAAATTTCAGCAATGTAAAACTGATATCGATAAAATTTATTTTTAGAAAATGGCCAATATAATTTCCACTGAAGGTCAAGCAGGTCTTTTTTTTAATTCTTTCTGGCTAGCATTAATGTGGGCAAAGGAAACTATGAAACTAGTTCTCATATCAAGTCACAGTTCTAGAGTTAGGGGTGGGCTTTTAAATTTCACCAAAGCAGAATAACATAAAACACATTATCCAAATTTCAAAATGAGTCATATTTATCAGGATATTTTGATGGACTGGCTATAATAGACTTTTACACCAAAGTTAATTGGAAGAGATTCTACTGTGTAGTCAGATATTTGAGGTCCTGCAGGCCTCATACCATACCTCAAATGGTATGAGCTTGAGTTTCATCATGCTGTCTATCCTTCTCTGCACGCTCTCCAACTTCTCAATGTCCTTCCTAAAATGTGGCTCCCAGAACTGAACCTATAATGCTTTTGATTTGGTTGCCCAGGAAAGCATGCTCAGTTCTTTAGTGTTCATGGTCTCATAGAAAGTCAGAATCAGAGGCTCAGAGTTGGAAGAAATCTTAGTGAGCAGCTAATCTAATTGATATTTTAACAGCATACCCTATGGAATATCTCTGACTATTGGTTATTTAGCCTTAGTGGAAGATCTCCTGTAATGAGGAAGCAATAACATCTTGAGGCATTCCATTAAAGTTCTGGCTGTCACTTCCCTCACCCAACTACCCTTTATTCAGCATTAATTGTAAAGTCATTTTCTGACACTGAGCTGAAAACTACCTCTCCATAGTTTCTAGTCATTGCCCTGAGTTCTGGTCTCAAGTCCATTGGGAAAAAGTTCAATGGCATTTGCTGACTCTGTGTAAAAGACTCTAATTTTCTTTTTCTCTGATCCCAACACCTGATGTAGCTCATTGACTGGTAAAGCCAAATTGTTATTCTTGATTCTGAATTTTGTCTTAAGGTTGATTAGCAATTTTTTGGAAATAGACCAAGAATATTTCCCTCCTCTGATAATATTAATGGACCTTCCCATATCTCTTAGGACAGACTGTGGTTTCGTTTCCTGGTATAGGAAACAATGATTCCACAACATAATAACAGTTGTTGAACCAATCATTTTCCCATATTGTAGTAGTTCATAGCTTAGGATTGTGAAATTAAAATCACATAGGCATTCTCAGAAAATTCAAAAGTGGAATTGCTTCTGGTGAATATGTTGGGAGAATTGAATTGAGGACTTATTTAAATTGAGGGGGGATGAAAAATTTCACTAAGTGATAATTAACTTACAAATTTCTAGGAGCCAGAGCACTGGATTTAGAATCTGAAAAATCCTATCTCAGACATTTACTGATGGGGTGACTTCATACACATTTACTTAACAGCTTAATTCCTCAATTTCTTCATCTTTAAAAAGGGGCACCTTTTATATTCTATATACCTCATTATTATAAATCTTTGCCAAGTCTACTTCATATGGTTGTGTTCAGGAAAGTACCTGATAGACTTGAAAATGCAATGAAAGAATTGCAATTTTATTATTACATCCTTCACATTCAAAGATACAGGCCATTATCCAGGCACAACTGAAGAGACTAAAGGAGGACCAGTGATTTTTATTTCCTGCATGCCCCTTGAGACATTCCTCTCTAACATCAAATCTAATCTCTTCTTATCTAAGAATTAAGTTACTTTGAACCAATTTATCCGCTTTGATATCATCCCCATGACATGCACTTTGATAGTTTTCCAGATGTCACCAACAAGAACTTGGTTCTTTTAAAATTTTGTTTTTAGTTTAAATGGAAAAGAAAAAAGGGACTCCACAGTAAATTAATATAGGGGTGTTTCTTATGGTCACTTGCTGTAACTTAACTGCATTTTCCATTCTTTTCTTTTCAGGAAGAACAATCAATTTGTCTGTTTTATAGAAGATCAGCTCAAATACATTGTACTAAAATACACTGATAAATTAAACTTATTTTGCTTGGCCCCAGAGGGAAGAACCAGGAACTGTAAGTGGAAGATACAAAAGAAGGCTTGATGTTAGAAAAAAATTTTTTATAGGAAATAGAGTTATCTCCTAAAATGGAATAGATTAAAGAAGCTGATCATTTGTTTGCATTGATTGTAGATAAGATTCTTGTTAGACCAGGTGGCCTTTGAGGAATTGTCCAATCCTTGAATTCTGTGGTTCTGTTATCTTTTATGAGAACTACAGATTGATAAGGAGAAACAGAATTAAGAGGCTGGTAGACTCCTCCTCATTGAAGCAAAGACTAGATGACAATTTAAAAAGCTGTGTAGTTTGAGTAGTTTTGGTGACTATGGGTTGGACAAAGTGGCCTCTTGAATTTTTTTCCAACTCTAAAATGAGTTGATCTTATTACTGCCATCTTTAAAAATCAATCAGCAAGCATTTATTAAGAACCTATGCAATTCTGTTCTAGTCATTGGGGATACTAACAGAAAAGCAAGACTGTCTCTGTCCTTTAGGAAACTTCCTGGAAGTTCCACTATAAGCTTTATTGAAGTGAAAATTTTATATAACTTTAATGGAAAGTTTCTTTTAGATTACAGATACTTTTGACTTGAACTTTATCTTCATTTCATAGAATCTCAGATGACAGACACAAAATCTGTTACTTGGCCCATAGTAGAAGACTTTTTAGGCATTCAGAAAGCATTTATTAAGTACAATGTTCAGTAACTGGCTACCAAGAGAGACAAAAACTGAGAGTTATCATTCCAATGGAGAATAGGACTAAAGCTGATACTTCCCTTGTATGGCCTTCAAGAACCAGGATTCTTTCCACATCAAAATCAGGGATCAGAGTAGGATAGGGACTTCAAGATTTTTTCATAGACATGTTCAATTTTTTCATGGATACTTTTTTTTTTGGTAAAAATAAACAGTAGAGATTTTCATTTCTTATTCTTCTGAAGCTTAATCTCTCATCAATTAAAACTGATAGATTTTTTAAAATTGGATTTATTTTGGGGAAGGCAGTATGATACATTATGCAACAGAAGACCTGAGTTTAGATCACAGTCCAGATGTTTGATCCTAGAAAGCCCTTCTGGGCTTCATTTTACTCACCAGTAAGGTGAGGATGATAATGCTTGTGTTACCCATCTCAGGGCTACTAGGTAGCACTTGGAGTCAGGAGGATTCTCCTTCCTGAATTAAAATCTGACCTCAGACATTGGCTAATTGTGTGTTCCTGGGCAAGTCCCTTAATCCAGTTTGCCTTTGTAAAAATAAAATGGAGATGGAAATGACAAACCACTCCAGTATCTTTGTCCAGAAAATCCCAAATGGGGTCATGAATGATAAGACACAACTGAACATTTCATTACAATTACTTTTGACTCTGAATCCGTTGCTTTTTTTGCACTAAACTATCTTGCCTTTTCTTTTTAGAATTTGGAATGAACTTTGAAGCTCATCTCTTTCTTATCAATATATTTTTTAAAAGCCCATAGGAAAGAAACCAGAGTAATAAATACATCTCCAAATGTTGCTATTATCTTTATCCCTATCATTAGCATCATTCTGCAATAGTGTGGTAAGGAAATTCATATTACAATCTAGACAATTTTTACATATTTACTTCAACCAGCATCTCTGAAAAGTTTTTATTCCAAAGTTCCAGGAGAAGATGCTCATTGTCTCTTTGCCCACTAGCTACAGGTAAGAAAAATAAATGTACTTTGATCATTTTGTGAAAATTCTATTTTTATGAAAGCAGACATCTCAGAAGTTAAGAAGGATTGAATGGACACCTTTACTTCTCTTCATTCATAGAGACTGGAGGGCCCTTTGATGTAAAAAAAAGGAGTTCAACAAATACTAAAGAAAAATGCAAGAAATAAGCTTTAACCAAATGGAGAAGAATGGAGGACTTCCAAATCTGTAGGATCTAGACAAGGTATTAGATGCCATATAGTCCAACCAAACATTTACCAGTATGAAAAATTATGTATGAAAGGATAAGGGATTTAGTCAAGATAATACATAGTGATAAAGAAGGGATTCTGAGCTCATCTCTTGGGACTTTAAGTCCATTGTTCTTTCAACTTTCTGTTGTCTTAGTGTGAATATTTGAAGTTAATCCTGAAAATTCTGAATCATTGAACCAGCTTAGTGAACTCTATATCCTACCTTCCTTGTGAAGAATGTGGAATATCTCCACTGTGGACAGAGGTAATTGAGCTTGAGGGAACAAAAACCTCCTCCAAATTGGCTTTATAGGAGGGGAAGGGAAATTAAGACACATTAATATAGCACCTACTATGTGCTAAGTACTTACACATATCTCATTTGATTAAATTCTTTAAATTCTGGAAACCTGGGTCATGGCATTTTAATTCATTTCCACATTTATTAAGGTACAACTATAAAGAACATAACAGAGTGGTCAGATTTGGATTTGTAGTCAAAGGACTTTAGTTCAAATTCCACTTGCTACCTTCTGACTTTGGACAAAGAAGGCTCAAAATTCTTTGAACAATTCACTGTGAATAATAATAATAATAGCTTACATTTGAATAGAACTTTATGGTTTGCTGACTATATTACACCTGATTTTCACAATCATGTAACCCTGAGCAAATCACTAACCCCTATTTGTCTCAGTTTCCTCATCTATAAAATAACCTAGAGAAGTAAATGGCAAACCACTCCAGAATCCCCAAGTAAACCCCAAGTAAGGTCATAGAGAGTTAGACATGATTGGGATAAATGAACAACAACAATCAATTTTCCGGGACTCGCTTTCTTCATTTGTAACATGAAAGCATTGGATTAAATGACCTTAAGAACCCTTCTTGCTTAGATCTACGGTTTATGGAATGGTCCTCATTCTCAAAGAGCCTAGAAAGTAATAATAAATTAGCAATAATAATGATAACAATGACAATTAGTATAGTAAAGCAAAGGACTTGGGATTTTGAGTTTAAATCCTATCTCAGACACTTATTAGCCATGTAACTCTGGGTAAGTTCTTATAGCTCCCAGTCTATGATCTTGGGCTTAATAATAAATGTCATTTATATAGCACTTTAGTTTGTGAAATTGCTTTATATTCATCCACCTGATAACACTGGGAGGTTAGGAATATTTATAATCCTCAGTTTATAGATGAAGGAAGAGAGATGCAGAGAAATGAAATGACATACTGTCTGAGGCAAGATTCAAGATCTTCAAGATCTTGAAGAGTCCAAGTCTATCACCCAATTCACTATTCTGCATAGTTCTATTTTCTGTTACCCACATTCATTTGTCTATTATCTATGCTGTCTGCATACTTTGTACTCCTCTGTCTACTTTATATATGATTTAGTTTGACATATTTAAAAGAAGCTTGATTTCTGCCTTTTGTGTGCAAATAGATATTACCATTAGACTATAATATTGTAGTCATGTACATCATTCCTTTGAATAAATAGGCCTTCTAAAGAATTCCACTCTCTCCTAGGAGATGACTTTGACACTGGGGAAGATCTGGCTCAAAATGCGTCAAATACTAATTTCCATTTTTTTTCTATTGTAACTCAATTTTCCAAAACATTTTCTTTCTCTCCAGGACAAACCATGACAATAAATCCAAACATAGTGTGAACTTCAATTTTAAAAAACAAGAAATTTCCATCAACTAGGACAATTACAAAAAAGTACAAATCCTTTAATTGCAAAGTCTGTTCATATTTACTTTGTCTTGGAAACACAAAAATGTATAAAACTCTGACAGAACCCCAGAATCCATAAAATCAGACAAGGCTAATTGAAAATAATAAATGAAGTGTTGCTATAAATCATTTGCATAGGAATTTAGAGGGTGAGACAGATTAATTAGTAGTAGTAGTAGCATTGTCATTTTGGTGAGGAGTTGATGCAGTACAGACAGCTAGACCTGGATTCAGGAAGACCTGAGTTCAAATGCATCTTCAGACCCTTATATCTGTGTGACCCTGAGCAAATCACTTGTTCCTGTTTATCTCAGTTTCCTCTTCTGAAAAATAAGCTACAGAACAAAATGGCAAATTGCTCCATTATATTTGCCAAGGAAGACTTAACTGGGATCACAAAGAGTTGGATGTGACAGAAAATGACTGAATGAATACAACAGTCAAATTCTTATGAGTAATATTACTATTGATTATGAAAACCATAAAACCCTACCCAACTTTTTAGTATACAAGATAAATATATAGTATTTAATGGGTGTTAAGAGGAAACATCCTGATCCAAAAGTTCCCAAATCCATTTGAGCTTTCCAAAATTTAAAATAGAGGCATTTTTATAACAAATAGTAAAAGGGTAAAAAGTTGATAGCAGAGAAGACTTTGCTTGAAATGCCAGACCTGAGTCTGAAAACAGTATCCACGGCACCACTTACAAGAACTAAAGCACACAAAACTCCAAGAAAACCAGTTATTTCCTCTCCAGACTACATCCAGTTTAATGATTATTTAGGATAGAAGATGAAGCCCTGAATGCAAGAAGTACTGATGTTCAAATGATGAGGGTAGGTTGAAATGGATAGAATGCTGGTTCTAGAGTTAGGAAAACTTGAATTCAAATTCTTTTCTAAATATCTATAACACTGAGCAAATCACTGAAACAAATATGGCTCACTTTTTTCACTTGTATAATGGGAATAATATTAGCACCTGCGTTCAAGAATTATTTTAAGGATAGAATAAGATAATATTTGTAAAGTTCTTTGCAAATCTGAAATTCTTAAATAAGTGTATATTATTTTTACAATATACAATATTATATTTTACAATATAATTTTATAATATACAATATTATGGTATTCTGAGTGTTTTAAAAAGTATGACATTCTGTGCAAATAAAAAGCATTATCCTCATTATTTACAACTGCCATATTGCATAAAGATTGACATACATGGTCAATGGAACTGAAGGCTCTTTGAAAAACAAGTCATCCAGCCAAAATAATAAAAGCAGCAAAACTGAACTTTTGACCCAAAGATCATCTTTGAAGTTGAAAGAGTACTAGGACTTGGATTGGAATCCTGGCTTTGTTATTTACCGATAAATCATTTAATCTCTGTTGGTTTCAGTATTTTCATCTATAAGGGATTGGGAAGGCTCGATTTGGGTCTTTCCTCGATGTAAATCTATACCTCTAAGATCCTTGGACTTTGTCCTAAAGAGATTATTCAAATGAGAATATGGCATCTCTATATTAACGCCCCCTCCACAGCTGCTTCATTTATAATAACAAAAAGCCCCCCCCCCCAAAAAAAAAAAAACCCTGGAAACAACTGATAGGTGATTGGAAAACTGAAGGCATAAAAATAAATATGGTATCTAAAAAGGACAAACACCAACCTCCTGCTCCCAAGGAATTATAAAATGAACAAGCTAAGCAGACTAAACACCACATACACACTCTCTACAACCATAGGCAATGAGATTTTATTCTTAAGGTGTTGTATAAATGCTAAGTATTAAATATTCATGTATGACTGTATCTGTGTACCTACAGAAAGCAGCAATATGGAATATCAGTTAGAGAGCTGGCTTTAAAAGCAGAAGGTCTTGCTGTGATAAATGTGACCTCTGAGACCCTGGTTAAATCTCTTAGTGATATCTGGACAACCCTGCTGGACTCTAAGTTACAGAGAAGGTGTTTTACTTGTATTGGTATTAGAAGTCTTTTCCCTATACTCATATACATAACAAAAGCAAAGGCAGCAGACTTTTTAAGCATGTAAGTTGACTGAGAACAGATCAAAGAGCAAATTTTTTTTATTGTTTTTATTTTTAATTTTTTTAAATTCAGAATTAGATTTTACAGGAGAGTGGTTCCAATGAGTAATGCCTGTAATTGGGGAAGCTGAGGCTTTTGGATTGCTTAGGAATTTTGAGCAGAGGTAGGGCGGATCCCACTCGGCATCTGAACTTGTCAGGTACCAATACAGGAAATTCTTGGACACAGAGAGTAACCAGGGTGCCTGAGGAAAGGGAACTGATCTTTGCTGACCATAAGTGGCCACTACATTTACAATCTGGGCAAGATAGGCTCAAAAACAGAAACAAAACCCCTAACAACATTAAAAATTATATTTTATGAGCCAAACTATCATATTTCTTAATCAAAATATAATTTGAATTTTATTGTCTTACAAATCTAGTAAAAAGAATAGAAAATTTATTTGGTATTTGATTTGGTCACTAGGACTTTTTATAAGTATTAACTTTATAATAATGAAGTATGAGAAAAAAATCATTTACCATGAAAGAATTTGATAAGAGAGAAGCAATGGAACGAAAGGAATGTGGATATGGCCACTCACTACCTTTTCAACAGATGAGGAATGTGTGACTATTATATTGGGGGAAGTTGAATGCTATCTCGTTGTCTATCATCCAAAGCACTTTTGGACTGCAGAAAATTAAAGGCATTTTTTCCCTATATTTAGCATCCAGCTTACAACATAGTTTTGCTAGAGATCTGCCTCTTATCATTTAGCAGATTTAGATGGCACGCCTTAGAAGTAGTCTGCTAATGAATGACTTGCTAAAGGCTGGATGTGATCTGGATTTTTAATCCACAGTTGAAAATATATTGTGGGCCACACCATTTCAACAACAAAGTCCTTTTCAATTAAAACAGAAAGAAGGAAAAGAGAAGAGAAGCAGGGGCAGAGCAGAATACGGGGCTGATGTTTCCATACTGTGAAGGTGAGCTGAAAAGTTCTTTATTTGATGAGCACGGGAGGGTGAAATTGCCTTCCACACTTCTAGCAGATTGATAACGGTGGGTGATTGAAGATGGCAGCCCCATGCCCAGCAATAAGTAATGACATTAGCACACCCACCAAAAGGCGCTCTTGTAAAAATGCATTCCAACTGGGTGGGGTCCCAAACTTCCCAATGTCAATGACAAAATGATCCTGGACTGTTGCAAAGGAATGTCGATGACTACACTACATTGTTGCTATATAAATAAGCAAGAAACTAAGACTGAAAAATGACTTAGAGTCCTAGGATTTTAGAGCTACTGATAATGAGGGAGGTTATTATCGGCATGTGTGGGTGAGAGAGAGTACATGTAACAACTATGAGAAAGAATATTCAAAGGATGAGATGCTAGTCAAAGAGAAAGGGGATAGTGTAACAAGTCTTTTGCTTGTATTTTGGGGAGTTACTGCTTGCTTTGTTCTGGAGATTAAATGATGAATAAGGTTTTCCTTTTTCTCATGTAATTCGTAAAAATTAAACATTTAGTAATACTTAAATTGAACACAAATTTTGCTGAGAAGGCTCTGTCTCCTTAGGTACAAATTGAGACTTTGAGGAGATGCATTCAGAGAGACATACATACACAGAGAGAGAGAGAGAGAGAGAGAGAGAGAGAGAGAGAGAGAGAGAGAGAGAGAGAGTGAAAGAGAAAGAGACAGAGAGAGTGTGTCACATTCAATCTTTTTTGGTCTCAAGTCTTTTCATCTCTAAGATGGAAAGGCTAGACTGGTCTTTCCTTGATCTAAATCTGCACCTCTAAAATCCTTGGACTCTGTTCTAAAGAGATTAATTCAAATGAGAATAAACCATCTCTATATTAGAAAAATCCACAGCTGCTTCATTTATAATAACAAAAGCCCACCAAAAGAGAGACAGACAGACAGACACAGAGGGAGAGGGACAGAGAGAAGAGGTTGAGGGACCAATGTGTTATCTAATTGTTTTACTTGTCTGAGATGAGATTCAGACAGATAAAGCCAAAGTTACACAAGTAGAAAACTGGAATTTAAATCCAGTCCCTCTGATTCTAAATCTAGCATGTTTTCACAGGATTGTATAGTTTCTTTTTTCTAGTTTTTTAAAAAATAAGGGTAAGAATAGGTGCTCTTGATTCTAAAAATGAGATTCATACAACAATAATAATACAAATAAATTTTATAGAAGCATTTTGAGGGTCAACATCGAAACTACTTTCCAAACCGAATTCAAGTGATTTGCCCAAGCTCATATGGGTAAGAAGTATCAGGAATTGGATTTGAATCCAGGTTTTTTTCATTCAAAATTGAAAATAACATCTTTTCCCCCATTACACTCCAAACACATGTATATTTTTATTTGATACACTCTTCAATCTTATTTTTACAAGATCAAGAAATGCAGTGTTCTTTCAAAAGAACAAAGTAGCCCCCTCCCATCAAAAATACATCGACTCTTAGAATATTCAAGCCCCTGCATGGCCGCAGCAAAGGGGGCATAATTGCTTTTAATGGATTTGACCTCTTGCTTTCATAAAGATTGTTTTATGGTGTGTAGCTAATATGGTGGTCATGCAGCTAAAGGCATTATCTTCACATCATTATAATGAAACATAACACTTGAGATCCTTGATTTTCCTAGTCAGGTTTCACTGCTCTCTGACATTATATATTTCCTATTATAAATCTAAATAAGAACTTAAATTGACCTATATGAAAACAAACATTAAACAATTTAGTAAGATTATTGCTTTGAAAAGGAACTTAAAAAAAAGGAAACCTCAAGACCACCAAGAAACAGTAATAAATTTAAGGAAATATGAGGTTTCCACCATGTGACTTCTCCAAAAAAAGTTATGCAACAGACGGCTGCAACTTAAAGGTCATAGGAGAAGAAGCCAATCCAAGAAGGATTTGCTGAAGAGTTTCCTCCTTGTGCCACTTAAGTGTTCCTTAGGAAACCAGCTAGCTTCTCTGAAGCCCTTTCCCCGCCTCCAGCTGAGGAGGAGGCTGTACCTGTGTTTTCACTCCAGATTCAAGTCGTCCAGCTCCCTTCCACTTAGAGGTGATGGGATATCCCTGAGGAACTGAAGCCAGCTGGGAAGGGGCTCCCACATGTGAGCTGGTGTCTACTGGAAGGGCAGGTCAGCTCTCTAGCCAATACAGCATGCTGTCTCTGGCATTAACACAGTTTTCCAAAAGGAAGAAGGAACATGGCACAGTAGAAAACCTGCTACATTTTGTTATTAGAAGAGCTACATTCTGATCCCAGCTTTGCAATTTACCTCTTTGTGACTGTAAACAATTCACTTCACCCTTTTAATGCCTCAGTTTCTCAAAATGTAACATGAGGGGATCAGGGTAGATGGCTTTGGAGACTTTTAAAGTCCTTCCTAATCTGGCCCCTTCCTATTGTTTTAGACTTAAACCATATTTTGTTCTCTCTCTCTCTCTCCCACCTTTCCTCCTCTCCCTCCTACACACACACACACACACACACACACACACACACACACACACACATTACCTTCCCTCCTCCTTCTTTCTTTTTTCTCCTCCTCCTCTCTCCCTCTTCCTTTCTCTCTTTGTCTCTCTTTTTCTTTCTGTCTCTTTATGTCTGTCTGTCTTTCTATGTCTCTCTGTTTCTATCTCTGTCTCTCCCCCAACCCAGTGATTCTGTCTTCTTTACTGTTCTTTTCATAAGACATTCCATCTTTAGCTCTGGGAATTCTCACTAGTTGTCTCTCATGACTGAAATTTTTTCCTTTTTTTTCCACTCCCTCCTGGCTTCCTTCAAGTCCCAGCTCAAATCCCACTTTCTGCAAGAACACTTTTCTTGTATCCCTTCTTTCCCTTGATATGACCTGTGTTTTTCCAATTCCATCTTGTTTTTAAATAGTATTATTGCCTTCCTATGAAGTTGTGAGCTCCTTAAGGCAAAGGAATAGTTTTTTTTTGGGGGGTCTTGCTTTTTTAGTCCAGCTCTTAGCACAATAGTCCAGGTACCTTTCAACTTTGCTACATAATAATTAAGCACTGACATTTTGCAGTGCTTTATGGGTTTGCAATAATAGCTGATAGTTGAAAAAACACTTAAGACCTGGAAAGAGCTTCAAATGCCTTATTTCATTCTATCCTAACATGAACTCTGTGAAGTATGAAGGACAGGTATCATTATCATTATAAGGCTCAGAGAGGATAAGGTGACATGTTTAGTGGATGGAATTAGTAAATTTCAGTGATGAGATTAGATTCCAAGCTTCTTCTGACTCCCACTTCAATTCTCTTTAGGCTCCATCTACCCACTGCTTTTCCTTTGCCCCTCTATCCTAGCAAGTGAGACCAAATGATCAATTGTCAACTCACTAATGGAGAAAATATTCACTTTATTGAAAAAATAACCACCCTTCCACAGACCATTAAAATGATTAAAGTTGAAGATAAATTTCTATCAAATACATATGTGTTCTGACTTCATTTAAGCAAATCCATCTTGAGAAAGAAGTCTCTTCGATACATTTTGACTCATTCAAATTTCATTGGCATGATATATCTCTCCAAATAATTGCACTGTTGAAACTTGAAATCATCTACTATTTTATGAATATGTTTTCTGGCAATGTTCAAATTGAAATACTGAGTAGGAACCTAAGGTACATTTTTATTTGTGTGATGGGAATAGATTCAGGATCCACATATTAGACATACATGAAGATGCCAGATAAAGTCCAGAGTACTTCCAGCAAGGAAAATACATAATTGTAAAATAAGTTTTAACAGAAAAATTGAGGAGTACACTTAATGATTTTCTAAGTATTTATTTGAAAGAAGATACTATTCAGCAGCTCAACTTTTCCAATGAACATACACTAGTAAGAAATTAGAAATTAATTAGAATATTCAGAGGGATGATCTGACAAAAGAGCTGAATATATTGAAGTGAAAAGTCAGTGGAGGCAAATTATTTTTTTTCAAATAAAAATTTTTTTTGAACAAACATGAATTTACTTTTCCTTCTTATCACCTTCCCCCACAACTGAAAAAGAAAAAACCCTTATAACAAATATAAACAATCAAGCAAAACAAATTGCTGACTTTTTTGAAGATGTCTCATTCCATCTATTTAATTCATAACTTTTCTTTCAGTGAACAGCATTGATTCTTTGGAATCATGGTTGGTCACTGTTGATCAGAATTCTTAAGTCTTTCAAAGTTGTTTTTACCATGTTGTTATTGTATACATTGCTATATTGGTTCTGTAAACTTTACTTTCCTTCAATTCATACAAATCTTCCTAAGCTTCTTTAACATTGTGCCTCTTGTCATTTCTTAGAGTACAATAATATTCAAAACCATCCTTTGTCTTTATTATCATCCAAATGGTGGGCATCCCCTTAGCTTCTAGTCCTTTGTAACCCCAAAAAGAGTTGTTATAAATATTTTAATATGCACAAATAGGTTCCTTTCCTCTGTTTTTGATCTTTTGGGGGAACAGACCTTGTCATAGTAACACCTTGGTCAAAGGATTTGCATATTTAAATAAAGAAGGAAAACCTCTACTTATGCATATATTGGTAGAGATAGACTATTAAAAAAACATAGCCATGTCTTTAAGTTTAATCTGCATCAATAGCATATTCTCCATCATTTTCTTAATTCTAGACAGTAAAATAAAATAGTAAAGCAGGCCCCAATCTATAGCACTTGTCAATTTTGAAGATATAAATACTCATAGTGAAAACTTAACAATAGGATTTCGGGAGCCTGTATGAGCTGACTTTAACACACCAATGAATTTACTTGAAGTCATCCTATCAATGTTTGAATAATTGAAATGTTGAGAAACTCACTCCTTAATGAAGAAGCCCACTGTGTGTATGTGTGTGTGTATGTGTGTGTGTGTGTGTGTGTGTGTGTGTGAGTGTGTGTGTGTAGTTTATACTTTTAGATTTCCTTATATTGAGCTGAATTCTTCCTCCTGGAAACAGTTACTGATTAGTCTTAGATCTGAAGGTACTATATCTACTTTTTCTCATAAGATAGTTATTTAAATATTTCATGACAGTTATCATATACTTTCTAAGTTTTCTCTAGGCTAAATATCTCCACTTCCTTCAAATGTTGCTCATAACATGGTTTCTCTCTTTCCTGATCAACTTTCTATGGCCACATGCTAGCATGTCAATATCTCTCATATAATGAGCTATCTAGAATTAATATACTATTAACGGAGCTGGGAATTAGTCTGTGAATTGAAATTTAGGAAAGCAATTTCCTTTATATTCCTAATATATCCTTAAAGTCACTAAATTGGGCATATCCTTTGTTTGACCCCGTGGGTTCTACTTCTAGGCTTTTCCCCCTAAAGACAGAAGAGAAGTGAATGTCCATAAGTTAATTGGACAGAACAATTATGATATGTGGGAGTGATGACACTGTCATAAAACAAACAAACAAAAAAGTCAATGGAAATACAGATTAAGAGAAATATAGGTAGACCCGTATGAATTGATACAGGATAAAATGAGCAAAACCAGGAAAATATATAACAGGCACAATATTGTAAAGGAAAACAACTCTGAAAGATTTGAGAATTTTGATTAATTCAAGATGAACCATGATTCCAGAGGACTGATGATGCAGCATACCTCCTACCTCTTGGTGGAGAGCTCACACACTGTTCATGCAGAATAAAAAATACATTTTTAGATATAGCTGTAATTACAATGCAAATTTGTTTTGCTTGATTATACTTTTGTTATAAGAGATGGCTTTTAGTAAGTGGGAAAAGAATTGGGGACAGAATAGTAGGGAATGATGCTAATTAAAAAGAAGGAAAGAAAGAAAAAATGAAATGACATTTAATAATGCAAAAGAGCAGAATGAAATTCTTGAGGAGACTTTTAAAAATAGAGCAATATTGATGCTAGCATAGCAAATTTAATCTATTAAAAAGTTATAGATCATAGATTAATAGTTTCATATCTATTTCCATTTTGACATTTCTTTGGGTAAAATTTTGTGTTTGTTCATTATTTTCCAGTTCATAATAAAAATAAATAAATAATTTTAAGAATATGTCACCCAGATCTGGGCACAGTACTCTAAGAACAGGGATTCTTAACCTTTTCTGTGTCATAGACCTTTTTGGTTGCCTGATAAAGCCTGTGGACCCTTTCTCAGACTACAGTTTTTTAAAAATTGAAGAAAATGCTAAACTTCAGTTAGTGATTAATGAATATGATGATGTAATTTTGTTCCTATCCCAAATTCACAGATCTTCTGAAATCTATCCTTGTATCCATAAGGGGTCTGCGAATCCAAAGTTAATCATCACCCCTACTCTAAATGTGGTAGGTCCAGGGCAGGTTACAGTGGGACTATAAATTCCTTTGATTTGGATACTATACTTCTATTAGATTAGCATTTGGGAAGGCTGCATCAAATATTCACAGCAAACCCCAATATTTTTTCCATATAAATTGCTGTCTGCTGATAGCCTGTCCATACGGTCCTTATATATTTGAATTTTTGAGCTCAAGTGCAGAATTTTACATTTAATGCTCATTAGATTTCATGGTTTTGGATTTGGCCCATGTTCTTGCCTGCTGAGATTGTTTTGGAGCCTGATTTTGCTCTCCAACATATTAGCTATCCCTCCCAGTTTTATTTCATCCAAAAATTTGTCATCAATGTCTTAATCCAAGTTGATGATAAAAAAAAAAGCACGAATGAAGCCCTAGCACTCTACAGCCTCCTTCTGGGGTGATATCAATCCATTAATCAACACTTTTGGGGTGTGTCCTTCAATAAATTAGAATCTACCTAATTGTGCAGTCCACTTCTCTCCATCTAATCCAAAAGGATTTCAAGAACAGCTTTGTTGAATGTCTTCTTAAAATCCCTTAAGCTACCAGTTGCCAGCTGCTCAAATTCCACATAGCTGGGACTCAGCCCTATCCAACAGGAAGTCAGAAAGTCCAGAGAACAAGTACTCTGCAAAAGCCATGCCAATCACAGGCAATAAGAACTGAATTGTAGAGAACAGAGAGATCCCTTATGGGTGGGGTAGGTGAATGGTCCTATAGAAGACATAATTTCTCACTTGCCACTAATCTGCTGGAGGAAATTAGGCTGTCAGATAGCCAGAGTCAGAGATGTCTCTGACTCTTCATGCTTCCCAGAATCCCAGGATTTCAGTGTTACAGGATATCTCAGAGGATATCTTGCCTGACCCACATAGGAGAAAAGGAATGATATCCCTCTAGATCTGTCTATGTGGAATTAGCTCAAGAGAAGTGTATCTAGCTTATGAAAGACTGATGTGCTTCTAACATGTAGGTTGAGGGAAGGAACCAGGGAATTGACCTAACTTGACAAGGTTGCTTCTTAGCGGTAGCCATTGATAAGAACTGGTCCCAGACTAGTTTTACTAGGTCCTTGCCTGACAGTGCAACTCTAAAGCTCTATCCTCACTTTCAAAATAATTACACTAAGAAGAGAAAGCAGATATTTGGTAGTCTGCATGAATTAAGGAATCCATGCTGTTTCCTAATGGCCAATGCCTCCTTTCCAAGTATTTGTTTAAAATTTTCTTCTTGATATTGGGTAAGGGAGGATATTCCATTTGCCAGTCCATGATTTCTGGAATCTGTTTTTGAGATTTACTCACCATTTCTCCCCTCCCCAACAAGTCACTTATCTACTGTTTCTCAGATACAACATGTATTGGTTCCCTGTGTTGTTGTTCAATCACTAGCAGTCATGTAATTCTTTGTGAACCAATTTAAGATTTTTGGGATTTTTTTGGCAAAGATATTAGAGGGGTTTGTCATTTCCTTCTTTAGCTCATTTTACACATGAGGAAACTGAGACAAACAGGGTGGGTTGACTTGCCCAGGTCACACCACGAGTAGTTCACTATTTCTCAGAGTTGGCATTGGTTCACTTACTTTTCAGATTAAGGCATCAAATACAGGTTTTGTGATGGATTTCATGTTTGCCATTTTAGAGTCAGCCTTAATGAATTCAGAGAGCCTCATTACCAGAAGATTGACTTTTATAGGCTTTTAGCAATTCATGAAGACTTTCTTTTGAGGCACAAAAGGGGCTGTGATCCCTATAGGTGGAGATAACTACTCTGATAAAATCATACATTTCTCCTGTTGTTTGACACTGAATTTCTTATTGATCAGTATTGTTTTTCCCCGGTATAGTAGAAAGAACAGTAGTCTAGATTCAGAGGCTCTGGGGTCACACACCACCTCCAGCACTTATTACATGTAAACCTTGGACAAATTACTCCAGTTTCCTTTTTTGTAAAATTAAAGGATTGGACTAGGTGGTCTCCAAAGTCCAGTTGGCTCTACAGCTCTGAAGCTTAAACTCCTTTTTAAAAATTATTTTTGACAGAGAATCCAGAAGCCAAATAGTAACTGAGCTTTTCCAGTTACATCTGTTCGTGTTTCACCATCCGCCCCAAGCAGCAGGACTTGATTTTCTTGTGCCCAACCCTTTTTAAAATTAGATTTTATTTGTTTAATGAACCAAAATCAATTTTCTTTCTCTCCCACTTTCCTCTATTGGGAAAAACATACTTGCTAAACATATATCATGTGCCAGGTACTGTGCTAAATACTGGGGACACAAAAAAGGCAAAAATAGTCCCTACTATCAAGGAACTCAGGGCAATGGATAAAACAACATACAAACAATCAGGTACAAATAAGACAAATAAATAGGATTTGTACAGGATAAATTAGGAGATAACTTCAGAGGAAAGTCACTAAATTAGGGAGGACTGGGAAAGGGTTCTCAGGAAATGTGGGACTTTAGTTGAGAAATGAACAAAGCTAGGGAAGCTAGAAGTCAGAAATGAGGAAAAAGAGTTTTCCAATCATGGAAGACGGTGAGACTGCTTGGAGTCAGGAGGTGAAGTATCATGTGCAAAGAATGGAAAGGAGGCCAGAATCATTAGATTAGAATATATAAGGTGTGTGGGGGGAATAAAAAGGATTGCCTGGCTACAGTGAGGATCCAGTTGAGATTATGTTATTTCAACTTGTAGTGGATCCATCAGTAATGTTTCATCATTTGGTTCACCTTTGTTTAACTTCGAGTGAGTAGGACCAAAGGCAGGGAACATTAAGAGAAATCCAAAGCTGGTGTTTGAAAGGGCAAGATCTTTGCTAGGCTAAAAAAGCAAAGATTTTGGGGAAGAATACTACAGAGTTGAACTGGTTGACTAAGGGGTCTAAATGATGGAAGAGGAGAGTTTAGATAGTACAGATGCAATTACCTTAAAAAGAACTGGGGGGTGGAGGGATTATAGGTTATGATAAGGGTAAAGAACAGGATTTGGAGTTGTGAGGGTAAGAGAAAGATGGAATGAGGGATTATGATCAGATAAAGGAATTTCAGATTTGAACATGAAATACTTGTGGGTGATAGTAAGATCATGTTTAAGGTATGATCACATGATCTATATGTAGAGATAGTGTAGTAGAGGAGTACATCTTAGAAAATGAGCAAGATGAAGAATTAAAGTCCTTGAAAGAACAAAGAAATTGATTATGACCCCAAAATACAGGTTTCATCCTGCACTCCGAGTCCATCATTTCTTTGTCAGAAGATGGGTAGCAATCCTCATCACTGGTTCTCTGAAATCATAGTTTATCATCAAAATCATTGTAGTTCTTAGGCTTTTCAAGGTTATTTATTTTGTAAAATATTTTTATTATAATGAAAATTGTTCTATTCATTTCATTCTTCAATAGCTCATATAAGTTTTTTCATGTTCGACATTTTAGAAGTCTTTTTTAGTGACATTTTCCCACAAATGTCAGATCATATGACACTATGACCTTACTTGGGATATCCCTATAGATCTATACCTCTATTTTATATTCGTGTATCTAAAGACATCTTTAGATATGTCTCAGATTCCATATTTTACATGGCTATTCTAAATTTTTGACAGCTCTTTTGAGGGCACAGGATTATTCTAAAGTGAGTTATCACTTCTTTATCAGAATCACTTATAACTTTCCTTATTAGAATTTCTCATCCCTTGAAAAATTCTCTTTCCTTATACAGAATACTCCTATTCCCCTTAAACCTCCAGGGATTTTCTTTATTAATATAAATATCATTAACATTTCCCAAGATGTAATTCTTTCTGTAAGTTTCTCCTTATTTATCATATCTAAGATGACATGGTTCCTTTCTCCCAAAGTATCTATAACTTCTATATCTCCAACCACTTTTCCTTTTTTTGACAATTAGGTCAAGGAGAGTAACTATTCTGTCTATTGGAATTTTTTCATACCAAATGAAAGTACCTAGTGAAAGATCCATGGCATATTCCCATTTCCCACTCCTTGGAGTTATTCATCCAGTCTGTGAAACTAACTTTTATTAAGTATTTGTGATGTGCCACTCATTGGATCAGGCCTTGGGACCCAAAGGCACAGGTGGAATAGTATACACCTACCACTGTGGATTTTAACATGATACTTCTGTATGTGTTTCTAGGAACTAAACCTGTGATGTCATTAATAGAGTGAGCTTCCAGATGATGAAACTCCTTATAACAACACAAGTCAGCACCTTCTGCCCACAGTACTGAGAAGCTAAATGACTTGTTCTGAATTCTAAAGTCTGTGAATGTTAGAGCAAGGTCTTCAAGGCAACTCTTTCTGGTTCTAAGGCCAGCTCTCTAGTATACCATGTTTTTCCTTTGGGTTCCTGCAAAATTATCAGATAAAAATTTACTATCCTGTCTGATATTTAAACTCAACCATCACTCCAAATATACGCCATTCCTTCAATCCAACATTCTGCTGGATTACCATTTAAGCAAAGATGGGGACTGAACAGCCATGGAGTGGTTGAATAACAAAAGTCTTTTGAAGACCACTGGGGGAAACTAATTATAGACATCTAACTCCTTGGATAGGATTTGTAGAAAAGAAAGAAATGTAATGGATGACAAGAAAATAGCCACACTTTACTGTGGAGGATTTTTAGCTTTGTAGACTATTGTTCCACTAACTTTCATGCATATAATAGCCTTTCACAACTCTATTGAAACAACAGTCAGTAAGGTCCCAAGTGACTTCTTTATTAATAAACCAAATAGCTCTTTTCTGTCCACTTGCTTCTTGAATTCTCTACAACATTTGTTCTTGTTTAATTATCTCTTCTTTCTTGATACCCTTTCTCCTTGATTTCCTGATCTGACCCTCTCATGACTCTCTTTCTACTCTGAACTAGTCTAAGTCCCTTGCTGCCCTTTTTTTTTTTTTCTCACTTTATATCCTTCTATGTCCTTTAGACTTTCCAGACACACTAAACTGCTACCTGCTCTATTTCTAACCCTCTCTCAAGTCCAACATAGATGATTTTATTCTGGCTCCTTGTTTCATCCTGGCACTTGCAGAAAAAACTGTGTAAAGTTCCATGGCTTAGATTCACACAGTCCAAAATGGTGTGAATTATGAAATTCCTTTTATCCCTATCTTTACTCACACTGTTTCCTATGTCTGGAAAAGACCTTCTCTCTCACCTTCTTTAATATCTGCCTTTTGAAGTCTTTCTCCCCAAAAGACCCAAATCAGATATCAGCCCTTTTTGTAGCTCTTATTGACCCCTATCCACCTCCCCCGCAACTGAAAATGATCTCTCCTTCAAATTACTCTGAGCACTTTGCCTGGAAGTGCCTTGCACTTACAACGCTCTGCCCTGCAGTATAGTTATGTAGGTCCCAGTATTCCTCTTCTCTATCACCTCTATTCATTAGAAATCCTTGAGAACATGTTTTCTGTGTAACCAAGGTCTATCTTTGTATTCCTAGCACCTTGCAGACTTTTTTGAACATTTTAAGCCTTTAAATATAACCTGGTTCTTTGCATACAGAGTTTGGCCTCCCACAGAGTCATTCATTCATTCATTCATTCAATTTACAATCCAATCTAATACTAAGATTCCATGGAACACATACACTTACGCAAAAACACTGAGTAAACAATCAGTTCCTTTTCTTTTGGCACTTAAAATGGAGATTTTTCTTCCTTTAAAAATGAAGCCCAAGTGTATTATTAATTAAAATATTTTTGAACCCTTGATGACATTTTGGATTAAGCTAGACTAAATTCCAGAACCACAGAATATATTAACACAGGCTAAATACCATCCTCAGAAGTCCCCAAATTGTTAAAAAATCTTTTTATAAGAAAGCATTACACAGACTTAACAAGGAACAATCCAAACACAGACTTGAGGAAGCTGAGCCAGGAGTTATCCAAGAAACTCTGATAAAAATACTCTGGTTAATGTTTGCCTCATTTGCTAAGCTAGTCTAGAACAAAGATTACTACGATTTTTTCCCTTTCAGCTAGCAGTCTAGCTAATAAGAAAGATTGTATCTGGAACTTAGACAAATTGACAAAGCAATTATTTGGCAGCAGCACCCACTTACATACCACTAATCTCTCTTCTACCTTTCTTGAAAACCAGAAGGAATAGAGATGAGTAGTGGATCTTTCCCATAATGGTAAGCAGAAAAATGAGAATGTCAGAAAGTGCATACTCAAATCAAATTAATATATATTATTTCAATTGCCTTTTATTTTTTTAATCTTTGGATTATATTATAAGGAAAGAATAACTTCTGAAAGTAATTATGAGTATTATTTAAATTTGTGTTTTCCCACAAAGGTCTTGTTTTGTGTTGAGTATTTAAAAGAGATCTGATAAATGTGGCTGGAAGCGAGTCTGTCAAAATATAATATTAATGTTTTCAACAGAAAACAGCAGCAAAAACATGAAAGAAGATGATTTTGCAACCTCAGGGGAATTTTTATGTAAGTTTTTTTCTATTGCAAATTTTAAAAAAGGATAATTTTCCTTGGAGAAATTGAGAAGGTGGGGCCAATTCTGCACATAGACATAAGAGTAATAAGTCATTAAAGAGACACACAAAAATCTTATCCCAAAGAACAATTTGCTCATGGAATGAATTTAAACTGACATTGCTGGACACTTCTACAAAAAGTAAAAGTTGTGTTGCTGTGGAAGCAAGCAGGATCAAGATGCAAAAGAAAGGGGAAAGTAAGGGACATACGTTTAAATCCTGACTCTGATTCTCATGATATATATGACCTTGAGCAAACTCTTTTGGTCTCAGTTTCCCCACCTGTAAAATGAGGTGTGGAGAGAGTTGAGCTAGATGAACTGAAACTCCTTATAACTCTTAGTTTTTGATGCTATGATGCTATTCATTAAGAGCAATTCTCCCTTTTGTCAAGATACAAATCTGCCTGAAAGTGAATAAGCCAGGAAAAAGAATACAAGATAATCCTGCTCCTTTTGGCTAGGAGAGTTTTGTCTTCAATTAGCACTCTGAGCTTAAAGGGGAAAATAAAGCTTGAGCTACATCTATTCTCATTTTTTAAAAACTCTGTTTCCTGTTACTCTTTTAAAATTCAAGGTCATAGATTAAGACCTTCGAAAACACTCGATAAATCATCCAATTTAAGCTCCTTATTTTATAAATGAGAAAGCTGTGGTTCAGAAAGGGAGGTGAATTGGACTGGGTGACAGAGCTAGGAAGTAGCAGAACTGGGACTGAGACCTACATCGTTGTAATTCACATCTTATCTTCTTTCCATTCCATTATGATTCAATCAAATCAATCACTTAGATGACTGAAGACAAATAAAATATAATTAAATCAACACTACCAGTGATTCTGGAAAGGGGATGTCAATTGGCTGCTCTATCTTTGTGACTTCTTAGACCATAACTTTTCCCTGGGAAAAGACACAGGAATAATACTTGAGTCACAAAAAGATGCTTGGTATTCAATCATTAGCCACTGATGAAAAATTCTAATTTTGAGGGCAGGAATTGATTGTCTACATGAAGCTGATCCAAAAGAGTCACTAAGTATTCAGGCTAATCCATGTAGTCCATTGGGACAAAAAATAAGATGTGATCATTTCCTACTATTTTATGAGCTTTAATTAAATTTGTGCTTTCCAACAAAGGTCTTGTTTTATGTTGAATGTTTAAAAGAGATCTGATAGCGTGGCTGGAAGAGAGGTTCTGTCAATATATAATATTAATGTTTTCAACAGAGAACAGCAGCAAAAGCATGAAAGGATAATAGACAGAGAATTTGTTTTTCTCCATTCCCACTTGACTAGAGCTTCAGAGCAAAAACACTAATAAAAGTCAGTCATTATTATGATGTCATTCTCATAATTTCCTTTGAAATAAATGAGTAAGTACAAATAATATTTGTAATGTGCGACATCATCTATGTAGCTTTCCATTGCCCAAACTGTGGGATATATTTAGCAATGTTTCCTGTTTGTTGAGAACACCTTCTGTGTGGAACCCATTAACAAAAGTTCTCTGAAGTTAAACTATCATTGTAAATTGCTGCATGTGTGGCTTAAAAAACACATCCAAAATAATCTACAGGCTAGGAATTATAAAGAGACTGAAATTTAAAATTTATGCAATCTTTGTTACAAAGTTATGAAATATTGTAAACCAAAGTCCCCAAGAGAATTGCATCTATTATTGACGGGGTTTTGGTATTCCATGAATTGAATTCCATGAAATGAATAGTTGAGAAAATCATCTAGATGATATCTGTTCACTGGTACCCCATGGATACCTGAATAATTCCTGTAAGACAAAAGTTTTATATATGGAAGTTATAGTTCTAATCTTGTGGCTCATTCTAGATCGGAGGGATAGTAGCCTCTAAGCTTTGTGTCACTGTTGAGTTTGTGGACATGGAACCAATGAGACTCAGAATCTTTTCTCTCCCTTGTCCCTCCTGGGGTCCACATAACAAAACATTATCTGCTATATAAATTCAGGATTTCCTCTTGTAGCTTTTACTCTCAGAAATCTCTGTTATCTCTGGAAAGATCCATGAATAACATAGGTAATTTCAAATAATAATTAAGACTTCTAAAGCAATAGGTCTTAAACCTTTTTCGTTTCGGATCTCTGTAGCAATCACATGTGAATCCCTTATCAGAATAATGTTATGAAGTATATAAAATAAAATTAATTGAATTTCAAAAGACATCAATTATATTGAAAAATATGCATATATGTGTGTATATGATATAGGTACATATATATACATGTATATAAAAACAAACACAAATATACAATACATATACATATCTGTAAATATAGAACTGTATTTCAATATAATTTGGTTTCTTTCATATATTCATATATATGTACATATATATAAAACAGCATATACACAAATGTGTATATTGCATTATATATTGTGCATTTCTATACACACAAACATATAATAAAAACTCTGTGATAGAGAAATGGATGAGAATGACAGTTTTCTTAAAACTGATAAATATATTTGTCACTGAATTCTCAAACTGCTAGAGGCAATATGGTACAGACAAAAAGCAGGCTGGATTTGGAACCCCAGAATCTAGGTTCAAATTTTAACTTTGCCAGTTATAATTTCTGTTGCTTGGTGGATGGGAGGGGGATGTGTCTCAATTTTTCCAACCCTAATATGAGGAGGTTGATAAGCTGATTTCTATCTAACATAGAATGAAGCTGTGGCTATTATAAGAATAAAGATAGGGACCTGTGATTTCATTGACTTAGGAAGCTTCCAGGTAAGGAAATTTCCTTCACTAGTACAGGTCAATGATGTATAGTCTTAAAAAGTTACTTAAAGCAGTGGTCCCAAACACAAATAGAAAAGGGAGGCACTAAACTATATGTAAGAATCTCAATATGTAGGTTATATATTGACTTAGAAAATCACTCACATTAACCTTATCTATAATCTATTGTATATTTATTTTATTAAACATTTCCAAATTATCAAGTGCTCCCTCTCAGGGTCCAAGGCAGCTCTCTAAGACTTCAGTATAATTTGCAAATTTTCAGTGATAGTGTAAGATTCCACATTAAGAGTTTCTTACCTAGATGAAATCACTCCTCTACCTATAATGGTTAGGTCTTTCTCCTTGAGTGCTTGGAGGAGTTACCTTCATCTATGGCTTTCTGGCATTGTGTAAAGAGAACTCTCAGTTAGAACTTGATTAAGACATTTCACAAACTAGCACCAATTTCATCTCTCTATCCATTCATCAACCCATCAATCCAACAACCATTTGTATTGTTCTTGGCTCTAGGGAAGGACAAAGGGACAGAGAAGGGGAAATAAGCATTTGGATAGTGCCAACTATCTTTCAGGCACTGTGTTAAGCCCTTAAAAGTAATATCTCATTTGATCCTCACAACAACCCTTAAAGAAAGTGCTTTTACTATCTATGTTTTACGGATGAGGACACTGAGGCAAATAGAGTTAAGTGACTTGCCCAGAGTCATACAGCTTGTAAGAGTTTGAGGGTACATTTGAATTCAGTTCTTTCTGAGTCTAAACTAAGCTCAGGAGTTCAGTTACTGGGTTACCAAATGCCTGTTTAGTACGGAGTTTAAATAAGTTATATTTCTGTTTGGACCCCCTGTTCCAGTAGAGTGGACAAGACATTAATATGGTTCCTGCAACACTCGATATTATATATGCATTCCAAAAGTAAAAACAACAACAACAACAACAAAACTCTAAATGTGATCCACTGAGAAAGTCTTTACTAAGTGAGTGTATAAAAACAACCTCCTGAAAGATGGCATTTTTCATCTGAGCTTTAAAGGATGGGCTGGAATTCTGATCAGGGTTCTCCCAGAGCTGACCAACACATTCTTAGAATTACAAGGGCACTGAAGCTGGAAACACGTTCTCTGTTGATGCATTTATCATAATAGATAGAGCTCCCACTAGCAAGAGAAAACCTGAAATAGGGATGATTTCTAGGTGCAAAATGAACTGACTCCGAGCCTGGGTTCTGCCAGATACTGGGCCTATTGGCTAAGAGCTAATGGGTAGATGTCAATAAGATTAAAGATAGGGGGTTCAACTTTGGTATTACAAGGTAGTACAAATCTAGCACATTATTGTTTAGGCACTGGAATGCCCAATCTCACAATCATACATGATTACAGGATCAAGAGATCAGAGATAAGAACCAGAATGGCACTTCCATCATCAAAGACTTAGAAGGAGGCAGCATGGACCAGCAGAAGAGAAGCTTAGGGAATCAGAAGACTGAAGTTCAAAGCCCAGTTCACTTATGAGCTGTGTGATCCTAGTCAAATCACCTCACTTCTCCTTGGTCTCATCAACAAATGAAAGCATTGAATCAGAAAAACTCCAATGTACCTTACAGCTCTAAATCTGTGATATTATGACTTGATGAAGTCAGTAATAGATTAGCCTACTCTCAGAACCTGTAGATGGATGAGGTCATGGAATTATTTGCACCCGGTAAATCCCACCTATCATCAAAATCATAAATGACAATCAGCAACTTTGTATGCATAAACTTAATCTTATGGCAGGATGAGGCTATATTAAGAAGTAGTTAATGTTAAAACCCAACATGTTCTTAAGTGAAAGACTGTCATGTCATTGGCATTAAACTAACAAATCAAATTATAAAAATCGTTAATGCATTAAACTCTAAACTGATGTTCTATAGAGCAATGGGAGTATCTAATCCAGTGGGGTTAAAATCAAATAAAAATTAGTCCTGTGGTTACACATTAATTTAGAAAACTACAAATTAGCATTATCTATGGAGAACTATATTTTTATCTATTTTACAAAACATTTCCCAATTATATTTTAATATGGTTCCAATTATACTTGGGCACCTTGTAGAGCCCGACACTTCTGCTATAATCTACTCTTTGGTGATGAGACTTGGATTTGACAGACAATGTAACTGGCAATAAATGGGATTGAGAAGCTGTTTTATCCATGTCACAAATAAACCATGCTTTGATGTTTCAAAAGATCTATATTCTAATCAATTTGAACTATTTCTCTAATGATATAAATCACAAATCATTCATGCCTCCTCATTCCCATCCTCTTGTAAATCTTTTTATTGTGTGGGGAGGGAGTAGTATTCATTCAAGAACTGCTGGGTGACACAATGAATGTAGAGTATCAGTAAGATTCATCTATATCTGGCCTCAGACACTTAGTAACTGTGAGTTTGGGCAAGTCATTGTCTGCCTTAGTTCCTCCTCTGTAAAATGGACTGGAGAAGGAAATAGCAAATTACTCCAGTATCCTTCTTAAGACAAACCCAAATGGTGTCATGAAGAGTCAGACATGAATGAAATGATCAAAAAAACAATAAATGTATCTATCACCCAAACTACTAGTTGACTTTTTTTAGGGTTTTTTTTTTTTGGTATTATATGGGAACTAATGCAGCATCTGTTTGCCTTTGCTCTGGCTACCTTTTTCCAGATCATATACCTTCTGGATAATATTTCTTACACTGCTGCTAGTGTACAATCCATCACTGGAAACATCCCATCAGCCGTTGTGTACCCATGATGCTTATCTCCATTACTCTTTGGGTCACCTATAGTTTTGATTTGTCAGAGGCATTGGTATTCTCTTGATTCACTGACATCTAGTAACACTGTTGTGAACCATATTGAATATTAAAATACAAAATGAACAATGCAAATAGTCCTTGTGTATGTACTGTGTGTTTGATTCTTATTTATTGAATCAATCTCTCCCATCCCCCTAATAATATCTAAAGTCTACAACACAACTCTTCTCAGCAAGGCTTATGATGTTATTAAAGAATTCTTAGCATGCAGCTCTTGGACCATCAATATGAATACCGAAGAGGTTTGCAAATTGCTTTAGAGGAATCACTGAAGTAGATAAAAGACTGCAGGATGCTTTAGGAGCTGTTGGAAGGATAGCTACTGTTTAGTCAGATAACCAGAAGGATGGTGGACAAAATCAGAAGTCTGAAAATACAGTGAGATACAACTAGCCTAGCTTTGGACCAATAGGGGAAACCACTTGAAGTAAACAAACAAACAACAAAAACTATGCTTGAGGAATGGATATAGCTCATTTTGAGCATATCTATCCTGTGTGGAAGAAGGATAGCCTGAAAAAGAGATTCTAAATGCAAACTAAGGGAGTCTCCATCTCTCTTTTGAATACAGTTCCACTTGCTTGATATGTCCCATAAGGCACCTCAAACTCAACATACCTAAAATGTAATGCATCTGTCCTCCACAACCTTCCCATCTTCCTAATTTTCCTATTTTCATGAAGTATACCACTGTCTTTCCAGTCATCTAAGTTTACAACCTGAGTCATCTTTCATTCTTGACTCTTTCTCCTCCCTTACTCCAATATAGAATTAGTTGCAAAGTCTCATTGTTAATCAATGAACCTTTTCTAAGCACCTACTATATTCCATGCACCAATTCATGCATAATTCTACCTCCATTCTATCTCTTGCATCCATTTCCTTCTCTCCATTCACATAGCCATCACCTAGGCTTAAATCCTTATGATGACTACCTTAACCTCCTATTTTTGACTCCTCCCTTCCAGTCTTTTGTCTCCAATCTGTTTTTCATACACCTGCCAGATTGATACTCCTAAAACACAGGTCTGATTAGGTCACTCCACTGCTCAAGAAGTTTTACTGCCTCCTCATTGCTTCCAGGATAAAGCTTTAGAGTCTAAAGCTGTTCAGAATCTCAATCCCATCTACTTTTCCAGATTAACTTCCTATTCCTCTCCCTTTCCTTTACATTCCAGTCAAGCTGATCCAGGTTCTATTCATCTAGAATGTTTTCCCTTTTCACTTCCCCATCTTGGACTCTGCTGCCCCTTTCAAAGCTCTTAGCTCACTCAAAGACTACTCTCTCCCTGCATGAGGTTTCTTCTGATTTCAGGACTCCTCTCTGTCTACTTGAAATTATTTTGTATTTGTTTATCCGCACTCATAATTTCTACTCTGTAGAATGCAAGTTCTTCAAGAACAAGGACCATTTTTATATTTTGTATTTTTAACACCTAATATGCTATATGCCAGTAAATAAATGTTTGTTCAATTTAAACGAATCTGGGTCACATGGTCAAGCAAGCATGATTCTTGTAAATAATATTTCTTCTTGTATTTGCATTGTTCCTCTTGGTGACTTTAACAGTGGTTTGTTGCTGTTCAGTCATTTCAGTAATCTTTAACTCTTTGTGACCTCATTTGGGGTTTTCCTGGCAAAAATTAGTAAAGCAGTTAGCCATTCCCTTCGTCAACTCATTTTTTACAGTTGAGTAAACTGAGGCAAATAGGGTCAAGGGACTTGCCCAGCGTCCCACCACTAATAAGTATCTAAGGAGCATCTTCCTGATTTCAAGTCCAGCCCTCTACCCATCGTACTAGCTAACTCCCTTGAGAATGGAGGGAGAGTTTAATATAACCTAATTATTGTTCAGGTTGAGAATCATTTATGTTGACCCTAGAAATAGTCTTCCATTCTTTCTGTGTTGTTTAATTCTTCCTTCTTGTTATCTATCATCATTTGGATGTTTAACCATCTTTGAGAAGCTCAAGCAGTTGGCAGTCACTGCATCCTTTCAGTTCAATTTAATGATTGCTTCTTCATTGCTAGATCTGCATTTCTTCTCTACAACAGCCAGTTTTTGCTGATTTTTTACAGCTCCCTAAAGTCCACTGCTTTTTCTCCAAATTCTCCCCCATCACTCACTGGCACAATACTTTCTGTGCACCCCCAAGATCTCTCTAATGCCTCACTGCATTTCTTTCTACCTTTAGGAGCCTCAAGACCTCTCAAACTTTGGAAAATCCTAACAGCGCATTGCCCAAATGCCAGAGCCTTTTAGCTTAAGGAGCTTTAAGTAATTCCAGGCCATTTTTTTTAGCTTTCTGAAAACTCCTCACGTTTCTGTCCAAGCTATTTCTCATTAATTTTCTTCACTTTAAAAAATCCTTTTGCTTTAAGTTTTGTGTCATAACAACCTTTTAGTGGGACCCCTCAGGGAGGATACTGAACTTAATTATATTATAGCCACTGTAATTTGGTGGGTCAACCACACCAACTTCCTTAACCAATCCATGTGCTTACTCCTCAGGACTAAATCAAGAGCGGCCTCCCTTTCTGCTTTAGCAGGGAGCTGTTCCAAGAAAGCAGTTGTTTATAGTATTGAGAAACTGTTTCTCCAAGCCACATCCCAGTGTAATGTTCACCCGGCAGAAAAGAAAGGGAGTGTGTTGTTTAACGGGGAAATTGGCCTTATTCGACCACCCAAGAGAGCAGCAAAAATAAGTCACCTAGTAAAGGTGGTCTTTATATAAAGGTCAAATAGAGCTTTACTGGAAACCTTAGGCATACTGGAAAGTGGTTGCTTAATATAGTGAGCTGCATACTTTTAAATTTATTTAAGTTTGACTACAGATGCAAAGCCTGCTGCTTTCTGGATTAAAGAACACCTGCTTTTGCCTCCCCCTTCCCAGAGTTTCAAATGGAGAAATCAGGATGGGACAGGAGTATGGGACAGGGGAAGATTGGGGAATCACTGGGATCAGAGGACTTAGGTTAAAACCTCATTTCTAATGCCTATGATGTAATATTCTAAGCAAGTCACTTTTCTGGATGTCAATTTTCTTATCTGTAAAAAGAGGAACTTGGATTAAATGGCTTTTCAGCTCTAGATTTATGACTTTATGAACTGTTTGGGTAAAAATTCGGTAGTCCCCTTGACCAGACCCTACTCCTCATTTCTATATTCCTCCCTTTCTCCAACAATGACACTCTCATAGCACTAAGTGAATGAATGGAAAGTATTTAGTTGGTGCTTAGTTGCATACTAAGTCCTAGGGATACAAATACAAAATTCAGATGGTTCCTGACCTCCAAAAGTTTAAATTCAAATTGGGGGGGGGGGGAGAGAAAATAGATGGAGATGGAAGTAAATGCCAGGAAAGGAAGTTATAGTTTGGGATGTCACTAAAATGGTAAATGGATCAATAGAGCATTCAATTGGCACAACCTTTCTAAAGTTAATATAGAGTTGATTTCATTAGAGCTTTCAGAATAAGAGGCCAAAAACTAGGAGGGTATATGGAGCCTAATGAGTACAAAACCCAGTATCTAGGCTATTCCCAGGCAAGGCTATTCATGGTCTTGTTTGAAGGTGAAAAGGCAACAAATCACCTGACTCCAGCACCCCTGGGAGATGTGAGAGATTTCATGGAAGTGAGGGTGTTGAGGGATTGTATAAAAACAGAAAGACAGTGGTATTAAGGAATCAAATTGTAGTTAGGAGGTATCAAATTCAAAATAGAGAATAAGGATTAAAATTGATCTGAACAGATGATAATGTTGGATCTAATCTAATAAAGTAGAATTAAGTGGATAATTTTCAAGTGTTTCAAAAATCAACTTTGCTATACAAAGTAGGGAAGATATAGTCTGATCTAGATCTTGAGGGAGAAGGGGGTTACAAGTCAATTATGGGTCAACAGTATGATATCACAGCCAAGAAAATGAATTTCATTTTAAGTTGTATTAAGAAAGACATTGAGTCCCCTAAGCAGAGAGGTGATGTACAGCCCTGATTAAATCATAATGGGTATTGTGGTTAGTTCTGGGTATCACATTTTAGGTAGAATATCAATAACCCAAAAGGCATTCAAGAAAGGGGAATCAAGATTGTGAAAGGCCTCATTACCATGACATGATTATTGATTGAAGAAACCGAGGCTTTTGGGTCTGGACAAGACAGCTGTCTTCACAAGAAAGATTATTATATGGAAATGATCAGGTGGGAAAATAGAGAAATGGATGATGAGTTCAAATCTTGCTTTAGACACTATAACTTTGCCTTCATTAATATGAATAATGAATCATCTGAAGTTATGGCAAGGATCTGAATTTGAATCTGCACTATTCAAAGTTATAATTATGTAAAATCTAATAATTGGTTCTAGTGTAAATGAAAAAGGCTGAAAAGCTGAATAGTGTAACATTTCAGAATTCATTTTCACAATAATGGGGACCTAATTGTACTAATCCATGCATGCAACCCCTACAATTCTTTAAGGGGCTCACTTGATCTCTCTCAGCCTCAGTTTTGTAATCTGAAAAATGAGAATAATAATAATATCCATGGTACTTGTGAGGATCAAACTATTTTTATATCTACATCTATTTATAATGTTGCAAATTTTAAATGACTATATAAATATGTTATTATTACTAGTATTGTTGTTGTCAGACTGTGCTCTCTGAAAATAGGGAATATTTTTAGCTTTTTTTGGAAAGTGTAGTGCTTAGCAGTGTCTGAAACAAGGAATGTACTTAATAAATGCTTGTTTATTGACTGACTATAGTGCTGGACTTGAAGTCAGGAAGCTAGGAACTCAAAATCTGTCTCAGACACAAAGTCACTTAACCTCTGCCTCATTTTCCATATCTGTAAAATGTAGATAATAATGGTGTCTCTCTCAGGGTTTATAAGAATAAAATGAGATATTAGATAATTGTTTGCAAATGTTAAACTCTCTATGTAAGCTCTATTATTACTCTGCTTAGTGCCAGAATGAAGCGCTGTGAATGTTGAAGGGAGATTTTGCTACTAATTATCCTTATGAAGTTGGTTGTCAGTTCCTCTCTGGCTTTAATTTTCATTTGTAGATTAGTTAAATCAATCAATTGAAATTCTATTTACTGTTCTGGTATCCTTTAAAAAGTATAAAATCGACAGTAGGGGTTCTTAACCATTTTTGCACCAGAGATTCTTCAAGAATGGTCAAGCCTCTAGAACCTCTTAGAAGAATAATATTTTTAAAGGCACACAATAAAATTCATAGAAATACAAAGGAAATAAATTATATTGAAATAGAGTTAGCAAAATATCTTTAAAAATTCATGGACTCCAGGTTAAGAATGAGCAATTTAATGGTTTTTCTAGAGGGACTATTAACATTGGTGGTTTGAGAGAAATGGTGAGAAGACAGAGAAAAAAGAATGAAAGATCTTTGCTCAGAAAAATGTTTTACCTCTTAATCTTGTGAAGAGAATTCCTAGAGAAATTTATGAAGAGAATTGGAGAGAGACTGTGAAAGGATAAAGATAAAACATTTATTTCCTGAGAGAATTGAATTTAATCTTTATTTTGTGAGTAAGAGAGGTTTTCTTAAAAAACTTTGGCTGTAATGGTGTGACTGTGTACCAGAAGTGAGAAGTCCAAAAAGTCTGAATAGAGGTAACTGTTTAGTTTCTTTCTCACAGTTGAAACCTTGTAAATAATTCTTAATGTTGGTGGTGGTGTTATTCTATTGATACATTTTATAGCTGGTAACTTTGATATTTGTTTAAGCCCAGGAGATTAGGGGTTTTGATATAAAGAGAAATTAGTTTAAGGCCACACAGAATTCTTTGATGCAAACCACAAATAGGGGAATTAATTTACCCACTTATTCTGACCCACAATCATGATTAAGAGAACAATTTTTTCTCTCTATCTAAATTAACTAAAATACTTTAATATGTATATTTGCATGCATATATGTATGCACATACATAGACGTAAGGTAAATTCATCCTTACATTTCAAAACTTCAAGGAACAATTATTTTGTAATTGTAGATGCCCTGGGTACCCCTTCCTCCCATTAACACAAAGAGCAACTCTTAATTTTTGTAAGCTGCTGAGTACAAGCAACTCATTATTCTGTGGACACCCTGATAATGAACCTTTTTGAACTTATGAAGATACACAGCCCAATGCCAGACCCATACAAGAACAGTCTCCATCATGGTAAAAATTGCTAGAATCTGTTCTCTGCTGGAGTGTCATTCAAGAACCATGATTGCTTTTGTATTACATGAGACATTAGAATTGGATGTTAGTAGAATTTAAGTCATACTGTTTCAAAAAAATTGGGGAAATGGAATATAAAAACTTTTGAGATGGATCTTTGATTAACAGTATGATACTAAAATTAGAGAATTCATGCAAAAGTATATGGGGATGGAGGACTTTAATTTCTCAGGCATCTGGTAGAGCTTCCTCTCTTTCGAAAACAGAACTAATAATGCCTAGCTTGCCTTATGATGATTTCATTCTTTGAAAGGTAGAAGAACCACCAAGGGGAAATTTTATCTGACTTTCCCTAATTGGGAAGAACTGGTTGCTGGGATGGAAATGATTGGAGATGGTTGGGGGGAGTGACCACTCCATCTTAGAGTTTGTGACAGGAGAGAGGAAATTTATTTCTAACAGGGTTTCGGCTTACCTCCAAATGGGTCAATGACTTTGTAAAAGAATATTTTAATTTCTTACCCAAAAGAAAGGAGAAGAAAAGATAGTTGCTGCTTTCACAAAAGGTTACTTTCAAGCTGTTGCCAGAGTCATAAGTGACATGACCCAAGTTTGGCACCATAAAATAATTAGAGAAGTAATACAGAAAATTATTGTGACACGTGTTTTGGCAGATAATGTTGACCAGCATGGGATTGCTCAACAAAGGCATTCAATTTGCAAGAGAAATTAATAAGCATGTAATAATATCATTATGAAGCCAATAAGAAAGTAATAAGACAATAAATAGACAAAAACTTGACTAGCAATTTTCTACTAAATATTTTGTGTTGATATCTAGGTTAAATGAACAAAATATTAAAAATCAAAGTCAGACCATTTTACAAATTCCTCAAGGTCAGCCTATATCCTTAATCATTTGATAATTGTGATCCAACTCTATCCTTGAGAAAACATTGTGTGTGTGTGTGTGTGTGTGTGTGTGTGTGAGAGGGAGAGAGAGAGAAAGAGAGAGAATTGCTTCATTTAGTCAACATTGTCAAATTATGAAGTACTCTCCATATGAGAATTTGTCAGACTACTAATTTATAATTTTAAAGTACCAAAATTCTTTATTTTAAAACAATTTTCACAAAAAATATTTCTAAAAGACATGTCATAATGACTTGCCTCTTTCAATGGGTTACGTTAAAAATGATGTAACCTTTCCTTGATGACCCTTTGCCATTATTTTGGATATCACTTATAATACTGTACTTTAATAAAATGATTCCTAATAAGGCCAATAAAGTGTAGATTGGTTTGCCCTTGCACAAAATGGCCCTAGGCTACATCACAGTGGGTGAATGTTGCTAGCTCTTTGTCTATATCTAACAGATCTCTTTTACCTACTATGTCAAATCAGTTATACATTATAATTTAGGGAGATTTGAAGGTTGACTGGGCAGACTTGTTAGCCAAAGCTATTAAGTCAGCGATCACTAAGCAGTCACTTCTAATCACAGTTATTTTGCATTGTGAAATGCAAGGGCTTTGTAGTAGCTATTTTTCCTTTGATTCAGAAGATGATAGATCTTCTCCTATATTTCCATTCTCCTTTTTTTTAATCTTCTTAATTTGAAGCTGTGTTGCACATAGTGGTGGATATCCAAATCTTGATCACTAGTTGGGGGTACTGTCTAATACATCAATAGTTCATGTTTATAATGATGACCTCAAGGGATGATTAGATCCTAAATGACTTTTTGAATCATTCTAGATAAAATTCTGTTTGAAGTTGTTTTTAATGTATTTTACTATATTAGTAGGACAATTTTTTTAGAGACTGGAAATTCAAATATTCTACACATGGCACTACTTCAGTATTAGACAGTCTATGATCTTATGTAATCTGATAGGTTCTCTTTCCAGAAATACAGGTGGCAGCCTTTTAATCCTGTTGTGACTCTTAAGTTCTCTTGTGAATGTTTCTACATGGTCTTCCTCTCCAGATACTTTTTGCATACCAATGTGGTTCACAGGCTGTCTACTTGTTATCCCTCATAACCACTGCTTTATAAGCCCACCTCCTTTTCAGCTCATTTATTTTTGATGAAAACTTTTAAATTTGATTTTCACATACAATTTATCTTTGGTAATAAGTTTTATTTTTTTTCCAACTACCATGTGTCTCTATTGCTAAAACAAAACAATTTTGTTTTCTTGGAGACTGTGGGGCTTTTTTTATGTTTCAGAGCCATAGACAATAACTGAATAAATATTAGTGTTAAGAAGTTTTGAGGCAAAAACTTGTGGTTAGTGAAAATGCTATACAATTTCCTAAATCTGATATAGCCTATTTTATTCATTCATTTTTGAGCACAGTTCATTAAGAAAACTGTAACTGTTTTCTTAAGATATATATGTATTAATGGACCAGCTCTGTGGATTATCTATGCAACTGCATATCATATTTTCCACAATAGGCATTCACCTACTCAATTTTTTTTCCTATGCAAGTTAGCAGGCTAAGTTCTGTTAAGTAAATGAAAGTGGATTTCATTTGAGAGGCTCTGAAACATTTTGGTGCTTGAATCAACACGAGATCATTCAGCACAGGAGAATCTGGAAGATCTCACCTCTTAGAGGGAATCTTGCCCCTTTGCATGTCCTTTATGATAGTGCCAAATGCTTTTGTTGAGCATAGATATTCCTATCTGATGTTTCACTTCACATTAATAATCACAAGGTTTTGCTATTAGAATTTTTAAGGAATCCTTTATATTCTTGATATAAGTATAAGAGAAGCCATGTCGAAGGAGAGCCACTGAGGCAGAGCTTTGGGCTAATAAGTAAAATTTTTTTAGTCAACAATTTATAAGCAAACTGGGCAACTTTTGATCACTCATGTCTATAGTTCATAGTTTGCTAAAGAATATTATTTGTAAAATCTTTTTTGTTCCATTCTTACATTTCATTAAATATTAATATAGTATATAATAAATAATAAAATAAAATAACAAAATAAAATAATATAAAAATAAAAAATCATTAAATATAAAAATTCATTAAATATGCCCTTGATATGCAATATATAACATTTTATATTATTTATATTCTATTGTAATTTATATATTCTATTATATTTCTAATATAATTTATATTATTATAATAAAATATAAAAGATTTCATCAAGGTGAAAAAGTAGGCATACTTCTTAATTCTTATTGATCATATTTTGAGGACAATAATATCCACTAATATTCGATTATTTAATATGTTTTCCTCTTTCTGATCCCTGGAGAATGGATATATCAATATCCTCACAATTGTTCTATAGCATGAACTTTGTATATATTAACTCAGTCCCCTTGCTCTTCTAATATGTTTAATGACATTTCAATGAGGGAAAGAACAAGGTGTCTGTAATTAGAGGACGTAGGGAGTGTCAAATCTTTTTTTTTTCTACGTCACTTTAGGGAAGTTATTACAATTTCTCTGAGTCTTCATCTTGCACATCAATAAAATGAAAAATTTGTACTAGCTCCCTCTATGATACCTTCCTAAAACTAAGATCTTCAATTTCTCTTAAAGATACCTTTCAGCTCTAAAGCCAATGGTCTTCCAACATCCAAGTCATTTTCAGTCTCTTATTGTTGCATCTACAAGATCTATAGGATTTTTGTCTTTCTTTCAATTTTTACCTAATATTTCTCTTGGTGGCGTATTGTTTGTCATCTTGGCTTCCTATTTTATATTTGCTAATTGGTTAAGGAGTCAATTCTTGAATAATATTTTGTGCCCAACTCTTTAACTGTGCTTACTCTTTAGCTTGAGCCTTTTGAATGATTTCTAGACTATATTTCATTTTAACTAGAGCTTAACTTCAAGAAATTTTATTGTTCTCTTTGATATCTTATTTCAACAGATTAAACATATTTGTACCAGTAAAACCTTATGTTAATAAATATCATGTTAACTTCATATTTCTTTAATGAAACTTTCCCCATGTTTCAATGAATGACTCCCAGAAAGGCCCAATCCTTTGCTGATTCAGTTTCAACAAATTTTATTAAGTGGGAAATTTTCTAGAGCACATATTCTCATCAGTCTTTGTCCATGTAGTGGTCAATCTATTTTTTTAAAAGAACATTGTTGTTTTGATCCAGCTTTTCTGTTTTATGCCTCATTTCATATTACTTCCATTCATACACACTCTGTTCCTGCCAAACTGGACCACCAGCTCTTCCCTGACCTCATCTTTCCTTCTTTTTCCTCCAGGCATCTTGTATATTTGTCCAGGCCATCCTCTCTTCCTGGAATACACTCCCTGAACATTTCTGTCTTTTGAAATCTTTTAAAGCACAGCCTAGATACTTCACGAAATGCCCCTTGTTTCCTTTCAAACCTTACCTTCTAAAGATTATTTTGTATTGCCATCACTATTCCCCTCTTCCCCACCATCTCTGGCCAACATCTTCTCTCTGAGCTCATTTCTTATTGTGTCCACTTCTATCTTGCATGTAACATGCCATTGACATGTTTTTTTTTCCCTTGAGGCCAGATACAGTGTTTTTGCTTTCTTCATATCCTCAACATAGCAAGGTCCTGCCATATTGAAAGTCATTAATAAATGTTTTTTGATTGATCGTCTCCTTCATGAAGCCTTCCCTTTCTTTCTTTATATAAAGAGATTTCTTCTCCAAACTTATTTTAAAAGAGTTTTTCCTGTGTTATAAGTGATCACATTCAAGTAAATACATGTTTATGAACCAAATTAGAAATATTAAAGCCCAATGTTCTATATAAGCTAGAATTTAGGAGCTTATCTATAATCTTTCTTCAATCTGCTTTGTATTCTCTCAAAGTCAATGTTCAATAGATTCTTTTGTTTATTTTTTTAAAGCTTTCAGTTTTTTGTCAAGAAGCCAAAAAATAGAGAACCAGTTTAAGGGACTCTTTTTCTTTCAATATTGTGTGCAAAATGGTTAAGAAATTCTAATGGAAGGGGATCAGGAAGTCAAGGTTACACTTCTTGCTCAGTTGTATAGAATAAAACATATTCATTATAAGCTTTCCCAGTGGCAATTTCCTTTAATAATATCATTTGGAGGGTGGGCCATTTTGGTATTGGATTTTGTTGTATAGATTAAAGGACTCATCACCTGGTAATCAACTCAACTCTCAGCAACAGATTTATTCTATTGCTAGGACTATAAGCAAAGCCCTTCTAGCATGATGGACCTAGAACTTAAATTCCTAAGGCATAATTTTTAAGGACCCAATTGTTGTTATTCAATCATGTCTGACTCTTTGTGACCTCATGGACCATACCCAGGAAATGCCATAATATCACTGAAACACAGAAATATGTTTCTATAGTCAGTTTATGATTATGAGGGAGAGAAGAAACATTCATTAACTATCCACTAACTGATAGCAAGCTTTTGCATTTTGATCCCCAAAACTGGGATAAGATCCTAATCAATATTTGATGCTATGCAAAGTGAGTTAAGATAGTAAAGTCCTTTCCTTTTCTAAGCTTGTGCTCTCAGCTGGCTCACACTGACATAGACCAATGTATTTTTAAAAAGATAGTAACTAAACAATACACGAGAACATTTAGGTTGTGTGAAGAAAAGAGGTAAGCCATTTAAGGTGGAGAATGATATCTTAGACAAGCTTGTTTAGACAATATATTGCTAAGAGGAACAGCTGTATCTTATACATTACCAGTGTTATTCCCATTTAAGACTAAACCATCTACTACAGCCACAATCCAGAACAGTTTTCTTCTCCTTCTGATTGCAGATTTTTCTGTGATCAGTAGTCTTTTTTTAAGGACAGTGAAAAATTCTAATAAAAATCACAGACAACTTTCAAATAATGCTGTGAATTGATGTTTTTTCCCCTGTTGAAAATGAAAGAATATACCCAAAGAGCATGTGGTGAGCAACAGTATTCTTTGTCAAGCCACCATCAAAGTATAAAGACGGATTCTTAGCATACATGTTAATTAAAAGAATGTGGCAGAAAAAGAGGCTCTCAAGTTATAATAAGTGAGGGACAGGAACTGGTCTGGGATTTCTGGCATATGAAACACAGCATTTGAAGGGGGAATTTCTACCAGTGCCCACCTTCTCAACAGCTTAGAGTCTTAGTTGCTCAGAGCCCAGTGCCTTGCCCAGAGACATATTGCCAGGGTGGGGCTTGATTCCAGACCTTCTGGTTCTGAGTCTGGCTCTCTATCCACTCTACTGAACTGCTTCTTCAAGTGAGGAATGCTTTCTGAAATGTCGATTGCATGTTTTAAAAGGAGAAGGTCACAATATTTCTTGCTTGGGTGCTTCAGTGCATTACAGTCTCACTATTGTGTCTAATAGCGTATTGCAACATGCTCTTTGGATTTGCCCAATTAATTAAATTGTGCATGATGGGAGAACAAAATTGGAAGAAGAGCAAGAGTTTTCAAAGAGTAAGCACGAAAGCATTTAGCGGCAATAGGGAAAAACTCTTGATCAAATAGTAAACTTAAACTTAAGGTGACATTTTGGGGCCGTGGGCTAGAATGGGTGAGTTGCTGTCCCTGTCTCAGGGCCATAGAGGACAGCTTTTTTTCTTGATAATGATCATTTTGGCTTTGGCAATATAGGCCAATGGTGTTAAACACGTGGCCCATGGGCAGTATATGGCCCACAACATTCCTCAGGGCTGCCTGAACCAGATGAAAACATAATGGGGAAATATTTAACAAAATAAATAAAAATACAATACAATAGAGATAATGTTATTGTGTGGTTTTCAAAATCAATATGCAGTCCTCAGGGATCTTTAGGGATGGTTTAGTGCTTCTAGAAATGGTTCTATTTATCACCACCGACATATCCAATGCCTTCTAAAGCATAAGGCTTTTTTTTTGTACTAAATCACCTCATTTAGTATTTATGTCTCAATCAAGATGAGCCTCTTTATCCAGAGTGACCAATAAAGATATTTAAGTCAGTTGTTTTAAGATCCTTGATTATCATCCAAAAGAAAAATTGCTCCATAGTAAGGGTTCTTAAACATTTTCTGTCCTGGATTCTTTTTGGCAAGCTGGTAAAACCTATAGACTCCTTCCTTGTCAGGATAATGTTTTTAAATACATAGGATGACAATGGAAACTTAATTCAGGATTCAAAATATATTTTTAGAAAAAGTTCATGGACTTTAGGTGAAGAACTCCTGTCATAAAAGGAAGAGTAATGGGAATGGGAAGAACAGCAAGAGATAATGGGAAGAATTTATGGTATGGCATAAGCTTGGGCATTAACAGAGAACCTGAGACTGATTCAGTAAGATAAACAATCTAACTCCATGGTTATCTGCTTCTCTCTTCTGCCCAGTGCCTTCTCTTTCTGCAATCATGTACTCTTCATTTTCAGGATTCAGTCCCTGCTACCTAGATATTTTCTAATTTCTTCCCCAGTCAAATAGAGGGCCACAGCTCCTCAAAGGGCTGGAAGATAGAGCTGGCTGGGCTTAGCAGCTAAGGCAATTTAATTTTGCTGCATAGGGAAACTACATCAAGCAATTGGCTTTAAGACACTACTCATGCAATTAGCTGTAATGATTCTCATCCTTGGTAACATACTTGGTTATTGTGGAAGAGACTAGTACCCACCATTCCACCAATAAGTTATCACGGCTCACAATTCTAGTCAATCTAGAAAATTATTGTCTATGAGATGCCAAATTGTTTTTGGAAGCAGGGAAATAGCACAAGAGGATTTGAGTGTCACTATCTTAATACTCAAATTGTTTTTATCTTTTTGTGAACCTTCTATTCCAAGTGTTTCCAAAAAATGAGGGCATTTTCTCAGCAGGAATTTTGATCTTAAGAATTTTTGAAAATATTTTGATAACTCTATTTCAATATAATTGAAATTATATTGTATTCCTTGTATTCATATATATTTTATACATATAGTCATATTCCTGAGGATTCCAAAAGTTTCATTAAATTGTCAAAGGGATCCATAAAAGACAAATGGTTTAGAGGTCTTGTATATAGAAGCATCTCCTGACTTGTCATTGATTCAGGTCATCCAAAACAAGATATTTTCCCAAGATTTATAATAACAGATAAGATCTGGGAAGAATAGGTTTTATGTTAAACGTTTAAAAGCATCTATCCTTCATAGTATCACGTTTTAATTTAATATTTTTCTCCCTTGAAAATTCTGTTCATTAAAAATAATCCTGCTGATAATACCAACATTTTGCTGTGCTTGTCTCTGGTGACATTTGGAATGTATGTTTGGGTAGGGGAAAGAGAGAGAGAGAGAGAGAGAGAGAGAGAGAGAGAGAGAGAGAGAGAGAGAGAGAAAGAGAGAGTTCTTGAGTGCCTGCCTTCAGGTTGGAAAAGACAAATGTTTGCTATCTCTTTCCATCCCAACTGGACAATTACTAAAGTTACACAAATTGCTTCTACAACAGCATGTTGCTGATTTGATTGGAGGAGGATTGGCTAAATAGCATCAGCAGTTCCTGCCAACTTCTCTGCAGGTCCTATACTTTAATCTGAAATACAACTTAAATAAACCTTAAAAGTGATCCACGTTTAGTCTATGCATTAACATACCTAAACACTGTCTGATGCAAAATGAAAAGTATCATTTTTGTAAAAATCACATCTTTAATAATACTTCACTTGAACAGACAGTGGTAAACACATTCTTATCACATATTAGTTGCACTCACAACTCACAGTTAGTAAAACTAAGCTGTCTTGCGGTTTTTTAGACAAAAACTGAAAATATTAATGAAACAATTTCTCCTAAAATTTATAGGAAAGGAAAAGGAGAAATGAAGTCATGCATGGAGAAAAGAACTAGACACTTTAGTCTTTCTGCAGTGATTTAATTTTTGGTTTGTTTACAATACATAATGAGAAATTAGCATATTTTATGATCTCTGGAAGAGAATGACTTCACAATTCTAGTGCTATATATATTTAGACTGTGTTAAAGCAACTATTCAATCCAAAATGAGACTTAAATTCCTGTCTTTGACACACACATACACCACTATTCCTCAAAATATTTTTTGCATTCACTTCAGTGAGTTTCTCTCTTATAGACAAATCTCAACTCATCTAGATTTTTTAGTCCTATGTGATTCTTACCAAATGTTCTCTGATAGGTCCTCCAAAGAGACTCTGCCCAATATGTTGGAAACCTCCTCTAATTCGGATATTCTTTTTCAAAAAGCTTTTTATTTTCAAAATATATGCACACATGGTTTTCAACATTCACCTTTGCAATTTTCTCCCTTCCTTACTCCCACCTTTTCCCTTTGAGGGCAAATAATCCAATATATGTTAAACATGTGCAATTCTTCTATACATATTTCCACATTTATCATACTGCACAAGAAAAATCAGAGAAAAAGGAAAAAATGAGAAAGAAAACAAAATGCAAGCAAACAACAATAAAAAATGAAAATACTATGTGGTGAGCTATACTCAGTCCCCACAATCCTCTCTCTGGATGCAGATATTCTTAATTTAGATATTCTTAACCTTTTATGTGCAATGGTTCCCTTTGGAAATATATGATATACACACATTTATACACACACAACCAAATATCTGCACATACAAACATACACACACCAAGCTCATGGAGAACAACTAAAGAACTCTAATTCTAGGTCTCTTATTTCCTGAGTAACAGTGAAAAGAACTGCCAGTCCTATTATTCCTCACTCTGTTACTTAGATAACTCATAACATGATAAACCTATCTCCTTTCCTGCTTTCATGTTTTCCTCATCAATATATCTTTACTATATTTCTATGTTTCAACTCATTAAACAAAGGAAAGATAAAAAGTCTTCTAACTATAAAGCAGTCAGGTGATTTTCCCTGTATTCTGTTTCATTGAAACTGATATTTTTCCCTCTTCAAAATCAAGCTGTTCAGCCCTCTCTTCAGCTTTGTCCTTAACTCATTCTCTACTCAAGCAAGAAAGTGTTTTTCTTCTAAAGCTAGGCTCATAACAAGTAAGATGTGGACAGAAGGAATTTAAATATGGGTTACTGTTCATCAACCTATTATTCTCTAGACAACCACACATATTGCAATGTTAAAATTTTCCTAATTCAGTTCTAAAGAAATCTTCAGCAAATTTGCTCTATATCTGCATTTAATGAGTAAATTACAGGGGGTCCTCATGATATAAGCATTGATGATTGCAGTCACTTTGTTTTGGTCCAGGCCTATGATTTTATTAGCATAGGAAATTCCTGCTAAGGAAACTACCTCCACTGATACAATTTAGCAATTTTTCTATAACTTAGTCATGGAGAATTGTCTAAAACACCTGAAAGAATGATTTTCCAGTCACGTTAGCCAGTGTCAGAGAAAGGAATGCTATGGACAAAGGCAGTGTGGTGCAGTGGACTGAGGGATGCTATGGACAAAGGCAGTGCAGTGGACTGAGGGATGCTATGGACGAAGGCAGTATAATGTAGTGGATGGAGGGCTGGCCCAAGAGTTAGAAAGACCTAGATGCATAACAAGAACTTCACTAATGAAGTGATGACTTATAAAATTAGTATTCATTCAAATATTCCCTCCTACTTAACATTAGCTCTATTCCCTATCCCTCAATCTATTTCTTTGTAGATGATTGCTAATTGTCAATAAGATACTTCTGAAGCAAATGAACTGAATATTTTTAAAAAGGCTTTGGAAAAACTTGAATATTTTTATGTCAGTGCTCCCCCTCTGTAATCATATTGTGAAAATCAAACTTAAAGTCACAATTTTGTTCTGTCATAAAATTTTGTCAGAAAAATGCCTCCCCCTCCAAAAAAGCACTTAAGTCATTCTCTATTTGAAAAAAAATAGCATAGTTATCTTGAAGATTCATCTTTATGAGTTCAAATCTGGTCAAGTCTCAGAGACCTAATAGTTGTGTGATCCTGGACTTGTCACTTAACCCTGTTTGCCTCAGTTTCTTTATCTGTCAAATGATCTGAAAAAGGAAATGACAAACCACTCCAGTATCTTTACTAAGAAAACCCCCAAGGAATCATGAAGAATTGGACATGACTGAAATAATTGAACAACAACAAATTTCATTAAATATATCTCCCATAAATTTTAATTTCCTTTTTTCATGATAAAGCCTCAGTGACCCTGTTTCCCTTTTCATTATTTACTATAAAATGTGGATTACTATTTTAAAGCAGATTCACTTTAAGAGGCCTTTTTCTGGGACGAATTCTCTCTGGATAATGAGGACCTTCTGGGGTTGGATTTTACATTTTCTTTGGTATTTCTCGACCATCCCTCCACTAAAGTATTACTCTGTTGTGGTGTGGAGGTGATTCTGGGTTCTTAAAGCCTATATAAGATCTTCCTACCCAACCAGTCTTGTCAAGCTGGAAAAGCTTGAGGACCAGAGCAGTGATAGACTTTGGGTCTGTTGTTTAAAGGGCATTTGCATAATCTCACCACCAGAAAGTTGAATGCCAGGTGATTAATTTTTTTGGCCACAGAAACTAAGAAAAACAGTCTATTAGGGTATGTGGGACTGACGCCTCTATCACTGGAAGGAATACACATGGATCTTTTGACATAGTTTTTTAGCTATTACCCAAAGAAGTCATAACAAGAATTTACTGAGTCAACACATTTTAAGCGTCTGTGTACATACTGAACTTACTCATATTGGAGTCTTTCTACTGCTAGTATTTAAAATGTAAACTGTAGCCCACAAAAGCTAGAGATAGCCTCTACAATTCTGTGTTAGGATGCTACTGACTACAGGGCTCATTGATGGGATCTCTTTGATGGATGAGAGTGAATTACAGAAATGAAGAAGCAAAGTGTGCTGAATTCCTCCCAATTAGATTTAGGATTAGAAATTAAAAGATTTTAAAAATTGGTTCTCGCCTGCAAGCAATAAGGGAAAAACCTCTTAGCAATTTTTCCTTCTCCTTTACTACCATTTCACCATATTCAATCTACTAATTCTACTTCTACCACATTTTCCACCTCAATTCCCTTATCTCCCCTCACACGTCATTACCCAAATTGAGATCTAATTGTCTCCCTGAATCCATCCTCCACACGGCTGCCAAACCGATCATTCTAAAGCACGATCCTAAAGTCACATCCTGACTATTCTACTCAAGAAGGTTCAATGGTTCCCTATTGCTTGCAGGCCTCCAGGACAAACTCCTGTGTTTAGCCTCTGAAATTCTTCACAATCCAGCTCCAATCTATGTTTCCAGGCTTATTTTGCAATACTTCCTCTCTTGTATTCCAGCCAAAGAGTCCTGCTGTTTCTCTATACATCGTTCCATCTTCAAACTCTAGGATTTTACATGGGCTACCCCTTACATCTACCATGCTCTCCCTTCTCATCTTCACTCCCAAGAAAATCCAGCTTCTTTTAAGACTCCCCTCAAACACCATCTTCTTCTAGTCTTTATTGCTGTACTTGCCATCAACATGATTATGTATCTATTTTTAAATTTTTGTTTTTATATGTCTTAATATATTTTTTTCCCCTCTGGTAGAAAATAAATTTCTTGACAGCAGTAACTGCTTCCTTTTTGTCTCTGTATTTCTAGTGCCTAGTACAGTGCCTGATGGATTAGTATATCCTTAATAAATGATTTTTGCATTTAACTGAACTGGAAGAAAGGGTCAAGTTTTTTTTTTCTTTTTTTTAACTAACTTTGATGTCCTACACACCATTTTTAAAATATCACATAATTGACAACTCATGTTACCAAGGTCATTTGAGGCTTCTGAACTTTGGAATTTACTTTAACAGACCATTATTAAGTGAAAACAAAATATTGGCTCTCAGATATTTTTGATGAGAGCAAAGATCTTTATAAATTACTTTCTTTGTGGGTGGTGGTTGGGAATGAGAGAAGAAAGAAGGGAGGAAAGGAAAAAGGAAAAGAGGAAAAGATGTAGTACAGAAAGACCGAGGATCTTATATTCCATTTCCCAAATTAAATATTAGAAATGAATGCTGGTTAATTGATTTATGAAGTATTTTTAAAAACCCCAACCATAGCCACCGAGCCTAACAAAAACAAGTCTCAATTGAATATGTGGGTTTCATCTTAATTTTTCAATTATTTCTATGAAAATTTTCCCATAGTAGGGGAAGAAAATCAATTCACATTATTAAGAAGAAAAAAAGATTTCATCTCAACCAGAAAGAAATTACCCCCTCCAATCTAATAATTTTTTAAAATGGAAAAACAAAACTCTGATTATTTGATGGGTGGAATCATTTTAAAATAAATTGCTTAGTTTTAGAGCTAGGTAGTGAAGGTTTTTCCACATTTAAAAAAATGTAAATATGTGTTCAAAAAGGTACTTGTGCATATAACAAAATTAAGACAGGGATTATCTAGCACTGTGTGTGGGGTCTGCCTATAATCTATACAGTGCATGGAGAGGGAGCTGGCATTCTTGACTGCAGTGCACACATCTCCGTAATAACAGGGTATGAGGCATACAATTTCAAGGAACACCCACAATGAAAATTATTCTTTCCAAACAGAGAATTGTTTTGGAATAAGTTAGGTTAATTGGCACCATGGGATTCCTCTCAAGGAAACACAGAACACTGAAAATCTAGCCCATGTGCAATAAGTTGATAAACTATTATCTTCTCTCCCTTCTCGGCTCCTCAAATTGAGCTCGCCAGGTCCACAAACAACAGCGAGCGTCCTGAATTGCTTCAGAAATCTTTAATAGGAGTAGACAGCTCTTTGCCTACTTAGTTTGCACTCTGGAAGACTTGCAATATAAAGGGGCTAAGTTCAACTTTGGTTCCCAGGGTCAGTCTTTAACATTAAGAAAAAATTTCCCTCTGGGACAGCAGAATTTATTTTCCCTTTCAGAGAGGAATAAAGGGGAGCTGATAAGCAAGTTACAGCAAGGAGCTTCTGTGGCTCCCTATTGCCTTTAGGGAAAAAGAAATTATGAGCTCTTGAGGAAAACCTCAGTTCAAATCTGGTCTCAGATACTTATTATCTGTGTGACCCTGGGTATGTCACTTAACCTCGATTGCTTCTAAAGAAAAGAAAAAAAGAAAGCAGAAATGATGAACTGCTCTGTTTAATACTTAAAGCCTTTCACAATCTGGCTCCAGTCAATGTTTCTGGGCTGTTTACATATTATTCTATCATGAGCTTTAAGTACCAGTCAAACTGGCTTATTTGGTACTCCCTCTATGTGATATTCCACATCCCCCTACATGAAGTTCAATGCCTGGAATGCTCTTCATTCTCAACTTGGAAGCTCCTGGATCTCCTTAATGCTCAGCTCCATGGCCACCTCCTAAAAGAAGCCTTTTTTCTTCTTCTCAATTTCCTTGGTTGTTAGTTCTCTCCTCAAATTACTTTCCATTTATTTTAAATTTACATTTCCATATAAGTGTTGCCTCCCTTTCTCTCCAGGAAAATGTAAGCTTCTTCAGGTTTCTGCTTTAATATCCGCAATACTCATCATTTAGTGCCTCATGAGCACTTGTTGAATTGTAAAACAGAGGGATATGACACTCCCTCAGGTTGCATTAGTTCAGAACTCTTATTAAAAGTCATTTCTTCTAAAGATATAAAGGCCAATAAAGATATATTCTAATTTCATCAATTTCTGTGAATTGAAAATGCTTATATTTCAGCTACTGACTGAATCCAAGTGTGGCTGTTCTTACTTCTCCAAATGTATGATTCATAATGAAGGTCCAAACACAGGCAATATTATAGACACATATTTTAACATTCAATTATTCTTCCATTATGGCTACCATTCAATCCATCAAGTATTTATTGAGTAACCACCATGTGGTAGGCACTATGCTCTCAACACTGGGGACACAGATAAAAATTAAACAGCCTCTATCTTCAAGGAGCTTATGTTCTATTACATTTATAAAAGACCCTCTGCAATTTATAACCTTTCACTTGAACCCATTCAAGTCTTCTCTGTTGCCAGGACAATGAGCTTCCAAAAGTTGCCCTTAATTTTTGAGGGCATGGAAACACTAGTTTTGGAAATTCAGTACATAGATTCATTTCAGTCTGGTTAATTCCTAAATTGTCCCATTTTTCTACATTAAATAGGTCTCTGGAACTCTTCCGATTTTGAGAAATGGGTTCTGAGGGAAGACACTGAGGGGAAATGTGGTAGACGTAAGAGGGAAAGGCTGAGTAGACATTTACTAAGTCTTTAAACATGAGAAGGGATGGCACTGAACAGCTGTTTCCATTGAAAGGGGTTTAAACTGCTGCAAGAGGAATTTAGGGATGAAATTAAGAAGACATTTTTTTTTGTACTCTGACAGTTCAACAATCCAGTACTTTGGAGAGTCTAAAAAGTTTGTCCAGCTATCATTTTCAATTTAGCACAAATTGGATAGAACTAGTTTCATCTCCACTTCTGTCTAATCTATTAGGATTACAAACTCAGAACTAGAACAACCTTAGCAACCATCCAGCTGAATTTTTTCATTTTCCAGATGAAAAAACCTAGAGGTTAAGTGGTTTGCCCAGGGTCACAAAAGTATTAAGTAGCAGACTTGCGATTTGAGCCCTTCAACTCCCAGACCAGGGCTATTTTCACTACTCTATGATATTGATTTACTCTAGAGGTTCCTAACTTTTTTTCGGTCCCTCTGTACCTTGACGTTTTAGTATCTTTTATCCACTCCCTATTTAACTTGAAAGAGAATAAATTCTGGAATGCGCCATGCATATGGCACACCAAATAAGCAAACAACAACATTTATTAAACATCATCATCAAAAACATCAAGGATCAAAAATAAGAGATTACAAAATATTTTTTGAAATTAAAAATTTTAAAAATTATAATTTAATTGACTGGAAATCATTTTAGGATTTCTGGAATATTTCAATAATATTTTTCAATAGCATAATGTAGTTATGTGACAAATATTCTCCATATCATTTGACATATTTCTCATATTCCCCAAGTATAGGACTACTCCAGGTTGGGAACCCTTGATTTAATGACTGACTAAATGAAACTGATTGATGTTTATTCTTTTCATAAAAACATATGCAGTAGAGGTTGCCAATGAACTTTTTTTATTTCAATAGAATAAAAGTAACGATGAAGTTTCACGGTTATGGTTTAGTTCCATTAAGTACAGCTGTTATATGACTACACCTTTCATCTCCTTCTAGGTCTAATGGAAAATCATAATGTGTTACATTTTTTCTATAATAGGAAATTAATTAGGATGGAATAAAGGAGCAAAAATTAAACATAACAGGCAACTAAAAAGTCCTGTATTGGGGTTTTCTGCAGACATCTCATCAATATGCAACTGACTATATTTAGAAGAGATCAGATTTCATCATATCATGAATAATGTGGATCTTTGACAACTGATTTCTCTTAGATATCAAACACTTGGTCTTGTCATTAAACTTCCATGAGAATGCAGAATGACTGTGGTTTAAAGACAATGTTCCTGGTTGTTATCATGAAAACAGAAATGAGACTATACCAGTGTATAAACCTAATTCAGCCTGAGATGGAGACCCTAACAGTGGGTGTTCTTCAGAAGTCAAAGCAGGTATATGACCCCTTTATTTTAAGTTCTATTAGTCCAAAGAGAGTGTTTCTGTTCTGCAAATAAAGGAAATGAGATGGTAGCTGAGCTAGTCCCAATGTGACATCACTCAATTGGGGTCATGAAACATTCTTCTTGGAAATAAGAGATGCTACCTCCAGAGGGGCTTTAATTTAAGGGTCAGAAAACTATTCCAATCAGCAGGTCAAACTTTTTCAGGGAGATGGCTAACCCAGAGAATTCTGGCTTACTTCAGTCCCTAGGGTGGCATTGCTGACTTATTGAAGTTAATCTTTTCTTCTTCAAAATTCTCCAAAGACTGATGGTGGCAAGGAGAAAATTATAGACTGAGTGAGCTGGATCATGTCAGTTTGAAGCCTGAATATAGCCTAGGAGAGTAATTGATACCTTAGGCCCAATGTTTGGTGACCTGTGCACAAAGCATGGGGCCAATATATTTTTGACTATGGCCAATGTGGGAATTTGTTTTGCTTGACTATGCATATTCTACAAGAATTTTGTTTTTCTTTCTTTTTCAATGAGAGTTGGGGGCGGGGTAGGAGGGAGAAAATACAAACTTTGGTTAATTGAAAAAGTTAAATTAAATTTAAAAAATAAAAAGTAAGTCAAAATTTTGGGACAGGTGTTCACATTAAAAAAAAATTACTATGAGTGGAAACCCATCACAAGCCTTTCAAAAAAAGAATTTAGCGTACATTGAAATTAAAGTATAGTTTTTTTAACATTCCTGAGAGATTTTATAACTACTAACTTATTGTTTTATACACACTAGTGATTCAGTGAGTATTCAATAATTATTTATGAATTTGATAGTTTCTCCTTCCCCTAATATCAAAGGTCTTCCACTTTCAATAACTGTATTTCTAGGTTTATTTTTTGCTTGCAAACGATTTTATTTTCCCAACTCATTGCTGTCCAAGAATTCCTGAAACAGATGAAGCCTCCTTATCTAGAAGTAGCCAGAGGACATGTGTCATTTTGTTTAAATAAATGATCTTCTGAGATCAAAGATACTTCAGCATAAGAGGTTGGAATTAGCATGCTTATTAGCAGAAAAGTCGAAAAGAGTTTCATCCTCCTCAGCGAGGAAGGCAGAAAACCTTTCAATATTGGGGGAAGGAAATTATTTTCAGAAGGCATTTTGTGGCCAAATATAAAACTTTTCATTGGTTACAAGGGTCCTATTTCATAACATTTTATTGTATCTGAGGTTTAGGTTCACTGAACCCCATTCTACTGAAGCCAATGAAATAATTTCATTTCAACAGCTAGCAACAATGAGATTGCTTCAGAACAAGCTTTAAAATGGACTTGCTTTTTCTCTCTTCATGCTCGACCAAATAAATGTCTTCTAGAGCAATTAGCACATTTTTCATTTTAAGTAAATGAAGGAAAAAGCAATAGAGTCCTTTTAAAAAAAAAAAACTATGGATCTTGAGAGCAAAAGAAAAAGGGGGAACTGGTTCTTATTTTAGAGTATATTTGGATCAGTTTTCTCTCTATATTATGCATACTATGCTCCAGATGGGAACAATGAATATAAAGATACTTCATCATGTATTTAAATAACTATTGCATCCTTTTAATTCCTGAACACCATTTAAAATATAACAGATGGTATTTTTAATTACCCTGAAACCATTCTGAAACATTCTAGTAGAATAGAAGCTTCTTGAGGGGAGACACTCTCTTGCTTTTGCATCCTAGTGCCTTCCACAAAATCTTAGATTTAAAACTAGAACTTAGGCACAGAAAAGTTGTGACTTGCCCAGGATCATACAACTAGTGTCTGAGGTGGGATATGAAATCAACTCTACATCTAGCTCTCTATCCTCTATCCCATGACAAGCTTTTAATGGGTGTTTATTGAACAGAAAGCTCCCTGACCTTGTCACTTTGCCCAGTTTTTACCAGTACCTGGGAGTTTATTTGTGTAGGGAATTCCCATGAATTTCCCCCTATACCAAATGCATATTTGTTCTGACTCAGTTTATCTTTTCAGAGATGTCTGTAGCTATGAGGTGTTAAATCATTTGTCCATAGTTATGTCAGTACATTTAAGAGTTAGGTCTTGAATCAAGTCTTTCTGAATCTGAGACAAGCTCTTTAGGCCATTTCCTCTATCATTACATTTTTTTTTTTACACATAGATGGTGTTTAATAAATGTTAATGGAATGGAATTTAATGTAATCATAAGGATTACTTTAGAAAAGGAAGTTATAAAACGAGATGACCCAGTATAACTTTTCACTGAGAGTTGGGAGATGTGAGTTCCAGTCCAACTGGTGTCATTTTACTTAATTCTGCATGAATCCTGGGCAAGACAATTAGCTTCTCTGACCCTTGGATCTCTTAAATGAGGATGTTACCCTTCTACATCCCAAGGATATCAGGAAGCTCATAGAGAAGATGAATGTGAAGGTGGCTTGTAAACTGTGAAGCTAAAGTATTGTTATAATATCATTTACTTATCATCATCACCATTATTTTTGTTCTGGACCTGTGATTTGATCACTGCAGGGACTTTCCAATATGGTGTCCTCCTAAGTAATGCAAACTCAGGTTATACCATGGCTACACAGCTAGGACCCTTTCAAAATGACTTTAAATCTTCCTGACTCTGGGGCTGACCTTCTAACCATGATAGTAACATTGAAAATCCTTTTGCAAACCTAAATCTCTAGTTATATTATCTGGTGTGGTTTCCACATTATTTTGCAAAGCCCATTTTTATGAGCAGACCTGAAAGTAACCTTTATCCTACAACCAATGATACTATTTTTAAAAGATCTTATTTTAAGTGCTCCAGACATTAGCTGGTTCTATAGGTAATCTAACATAATCCCATAATTACAATGCAGTTTCTATGCCCCAAATTAAGGTGTTCCCACTACTCCCTCATGATGAATATTTACAATTGGAGAAAACATCATCTTAACATTGGAAGGAAGCGCAGGGAAATATTTCATTTGATTAAAGTTTCAGTGGAAAAAAGGAAAATGAATTGTATTAAGGCAATTTAATAAAGCAAAAAAAGCATTTTAAAAGTTGAAAGAATAAAAATAATTACATAAAGACATTAAACTTCAGAGCTACAGAATCTCAAAACAAAGGGTTTTGGTGAGGTTATAGTCTTTTGGAGAAGAATTAAAATAACAACTGTAGTTTAAGGTTTAGAAAATTTTCTACAAAATGTAAAGCTAATAGAAAGTGACCAAGAAAGGGGTATGAAGCTCGGGATAGGAGCAAAAGGTGGCTGAGGTTACTGAGTCTTACATAGGCTCTTAAGATTATCACCAATATCTTGAAGAGATGTTTTCTTTCTCATCTCCCCATCTCAACCTAACAAATCTTAGTGTTGGCCTTTCTTTCCTATCCTTGAAAAATGTTACTCATTCATGGCTTTTTTAGAAATTAGATTTCCCAAAATTAAAATTAAATGTCCTATTTAGAAATTAAATGTCCCAAAAATCTTAGTGAAATTTTAAGCCATTAAAGCAATTATTTTGCCAGTTAGAAAGACTTAAAATCAAGACCTGCCTCCTATCTCATGGGACCATGGGATGCATGACTGGTCAGTTTGCATTGCTGAGAAGAGTGCTATCTTAGAAAGCCCCACACTGATGAAATCGTAAGTCCAGCACAAACTATTTAAACTATTAAAGCTTCAAGAACTGCACTAAGACTTTTGGGACATCCTGTATAATTTAATATCTTTTAAAAAACCTTGAATTAAAATCTTAATTAATAGCTTAAAACTAAGCTAAGACTTTTGGGACATCCTGCATTTGGTAATATTCTTGAGGCATTATGGTATAACAAATGGAATGATAGCCTTGAATCCAGGTCCTCCTGACTCCAAGTCCAGCCCTTAATTACCTCATCTTGGATAAGTCACTTAAATTCTCAGTATCTGAAGCAACTCTCTTAAGTTCCAAAAAGAGCTGCCACTTCATTGGCAGAGGGCGTTTCTTCACTGGAAGAGTTTATGACATTATAGAATCATAGCTCCAGATCAAAAGAGTCTGTGTATGGCACATAACAAATTATGTTAAGTTTGAAGCAAATTTCTCCAATACTAAAGTGCTTTCTCTGTGGATAAAAATAGCCTTCTCCATTTTGATTGTTGGTATATTTTCTTTTTGTGATGCATGTGGTGGGAAGATCGAGGGATGTAATATCACTTGTGTGATCATGAGCAATAAACTTGACCTTTTCAAGCTTCTCCTTCCCTATTCATAAAATGTACATGTGTATATGTATTAAAGAGATGACTAGATTCATTCTAATTCTAAATCTATGATTCTTTGACATATGTAAAGTAGGCTGATACCAATAATATGACCAATTCCACTTATATTGCCTAGAATATCTAAGATGATATTTAGAAATGTTCAGAGATATTTCAGAAAGAAAGAGGATGACACAAGGACAAAAATAACCTGTAAGAGTCAGCTAAAGTTGGGCAGGGCAGAGTTCCTAAATGTGTCTGACCTGAAAATCTCTCAGATGAAGGCAGAGTTTCCATTAACATTTGAACAGTATTGCTGCATAGTACAGGAAATAGGATTAGGAAAATAGAGGTCAGTGGTAATATAACTTAATAAGTACATATTGTAGTACTCAAAAAATATAGATCAATATAATTACATAATGAACTGGGTATCATTATAGTGCAAAAATGAGTAACCACACATACTACAAAAAATACCAAATTATTGCAATGGAAGAAAACATAAACATGAGGTATTCACAGTAATAAAAGAAGTCCTGTATGATCAGATAAAGAACTGAGAAAGTATAGTCAGGAGAGCAGTATACACTATGGATATAATAACCAAAATGAAAGCAATACTAAAATACATAGAAGTTAAATCAATACCCATCAGGTGGGGAATAGCTAATAAAACTATATTTCATGAATGTCATCCTCATATGGCAGATAGTAGGCACTTAAAAATGTTTCTTGACTACATTAATGGAATAATAAATGAAGATTATTACTATATCAGAGAAGCATAGAAAGATTCATATCAAATGACACAGCGAGACAGAGACAGGAAAACAACATACACAATGTCTATGACCACGTAAACAAAAAAAGAACAACTACAAAGCATTAGAAAATGAAGTTTGCAAAATTTAAAAGGATAAGCTTAGGCCTAAAACAGAGATATGAAAAGACAGATTTAGAGGATCCACATATTATATGTGCACTACGTATAATGTCAGATGTTTTTTATGTATTGATTTGTTTTTTTTCCCTAATTTTTTCTTCCTGCCTCTTTTTAATAAGTAATTTTTGATAGGAAATAGTTCTCTGGGATTGGGAAACAAAAGGGACGTCAGGAAGAAATCTAGGTGTTATAAAAATGAAATATCAGCAAAACATAAATATCAAATTATATTTAAAAAATCATCAATAAATTCTATATTTAGAAGATCTAGCTAATTAAAGTAATAAAAGCAGCAAAATTGTTTTAACAAGACAGAAAGAAGGTGAGAATTTATGATGTTGAACATGAATATAGTTTTTTGACCAAATGATGAGCAAGGAAAGTAAAATCAGAACAATATATACTATAAATATATAAACTAAATGAAAACAACTCTAAAATACATAACAGCCAAGTCAATGCCCATCTCTCTTGAGGAATGGCTAAGTAAACTATGGTTCATGAGTGCCATTCCCAGCTGTGCCCTGCATACAGTACACACTTAAAGTAGGTTTTTCTTTACTATAAGGTAAATTCAGGTTATGAGGGTTGGGGAGGATCTAACAGGAAACATTTGAGATATAAAACAAAGGCATTAAAACAACTTTAGAAATTATTTAAAACCCACAGAATCATGACTAGAAAGGATCTTTGAGATTATCTAGTCTGACATTCTGTTTTCAATTTTATAATTAGTGTTTTATTGATGCCTTTCATTAAAAAAAAATTGTCTTGCCACCCACCCTTCCTTTGTAAGAAAGAAGAATAGTTAAGTAAAACCAAATGACCCAGTAACCAAGACACCAAATGACCCAAATGCCATATACTGTACAATGTTCTGCAACCAAAGTCCCCTATTCTTCAAAGTGAAGGACATAGGTGCATCCTCATTTCTTCTCTAGGACTGAGAATGGTCAATACAATTGCTGAGTTCGGCTTCCCCATTTCCTGTGTTTACTGAATACATGGAGGTATAAACTTCTAGACATACTTGAAAGCATTGAGTTCTCCCTGGTAAATGACACATTTTTCTTCCAACCAATCATACTCTTTTTTTCTTACTCCCCTGAGATTCTGGGCAGCGCTGATATAACCCATGCTTCCTACAACTTACCAATATCCCTTCTTCTTAGGAGAAGCTAAAGCCAGAGACAGTGGAAGTTTTTTTTTTTTTTTTTTTAAATAAGTACCTGTTTTAACACAGAGTTGGTACTTTGAGAATATTTAAATATGTGTGTATGTATTTTAAATGAGCCATCCAATAAAAATGATTTCACTGAGTGAATTATTCCATGTTATTATAATCACTTTATGATCCTCACTCTCAGCACAATAGTTCAGTGAGTGACAACTTGATTGTGGCTATTGGCAATATTGAATAATCTAATTGGAGCATTGAGTTATTGTCACAGTATCATAGATTTTCAACTAGAAAGAACCTTAGCTGCTGGCTATTCCCATAATTTTGTAAATGAGGAACTAAAGAATAGAGAGAGGTTATTATTTGGTCAGGTCATAAAACTAATGAATGTCAGTCAGGATTCCTGATTCCAAATTCGATGCTTTATCTACTGTTCATTTGTTCCTCCAATTCCTAATCTGATATTTTCTAAAGTTGAATAAATGATTGTAGAAATGAAGTTTATACTTACTAAAGAAAGACCAGATTCCTCCTATTCATGATATAGCTTCATAGAAACCAAGGAAAGTAGTAGGTAAACGTTTCTATTAAATCCGCCCCCCACCAAAAAAAAAAGTCTCTGCACTTTTCTTTTTTGTGACAGATCTGGGATACTAGTCATTTCTCTTTCTTTCTTACTTTTTTTTTTCAATTCTATAGTCTTAAGAGTTTTAACTGGAAATCCAATTAAGCTTTTAGAAGAGAAAGACAATAGAGAATATTTTCCACTATTTCTTTTTTCTCTTTACTTGCCAGGGAGAAATATGGTTCCAAGAGCTCAGAGAGGAGAAAATTCCTAGATAGGTAAGAAAAGGCAGAGAGTTTTACAGAGTCTGCAAAGGCCCAACCTTACTATATCAAAGCCTTTAATGGCACCAGTCAAAGCTCTCACATCAAGGAACTCTTTTCTTTAACCACCATTTGCAAAAAAAGGATGGAGACAATGTTAAAATATCCTTCACCTGCCAGCTACAGCTCTTGGAGAGTGAAAATGTAGGAGGAAAAATGTTCCACTATTAAATGGTACATGACTACCATGGTAGGAACACTGGACTGGAAATCAGCCAATCTGAAGTCTGTTCCCAGACTTGTCTGTTGGTAACCACTAAATCTCAAGCAGATCATTTCATCTTCTCCTTGTGCCTCATCTAACAAATGTAATCATAATTGCTTCATCTCCCTCATTGGGTTTCTATGAAGATTTTAAAAATATCTCATGTATATGAATTAGCTTTGTAGATTTTAACACATAAAAAAAGCATTCTTATTCTCCATTTCTGTTTCAAAGAGAGAAGTTTTAGAATACTGTGTGAATGAATATTGGTCTTTTCCAACTAGCATAGTCAATTCTATTATTTATATGGAAAGAACAAGGTATTTATTGTTGTAAGATGCTGCATTCAAATCCCAACTGTGCCTTATACATTTTTTTTCCTGTGGAATCTAGAGCAAATCTTAATCTCTCCGAGTCCTATTTATTTCTTCTATAAAGTAAGGGGATATGTAGTCTCACAACTATCCATTAATGACCCAGCATTTATGTGGATATGGATATATATAAACACTATTTTCTTCAATTTAATAATAACTTTTAAAATAAAACAAATAAAACATTACAAAATTACTACAACATATGCATTACTTGATTTTTGGTTCCCAATACACAAACCCCCAAATTTATGAGGTGAATAAGGCTGACATTATTCCCATGCTAAAAAGATTCATCTGAGAAAAAAGTTAACTGAAGTGGGATTATTTCATTAATTTAAAGTTAGCTTTCATAAAATGGGTCTTAATTTGTATCATTCTGGTGGTGTCCTTTACACTCAAAGATGACTAAAATAGCATCATAATGTCTGGGTCAATATAATATTTGTCCAACTCTGGCTGATTAGACCAATAAGAGCTTAGCGGGCTCTATCACAAGTTGGGCACAAATAGTCCATATAATTTGCATCTTAGTATAGAGGAAAGAATCCTCAATATAGAGGCAGAAAGAGATAGAAGGTTCAACTCCTTCCTGTGACTCTTGTTGTGTGACCCTAAGAAAGTCATTTAATATCAATATTTAACTAAGTTTCTTCATTTATAAACTGAGAAAAATATAGCTGTGAAATATATTTCACAAGAGTTTCAGGGAGATCAAATGAAATTTTATATATATATATATATATATATATATATATATATATATATATAATATGCTTTGAAACTTTAAAGCATTATATACTTTACATCAGTTATTATTTTTCTATTATTATTACTAATTGATTCAGGAATTTCCTTAAGGAAAAGTATACCTACAAGTAAAAAAAAATCTAATAAAATATTGTTGATTTTTAGGATACACTTAAATAAAATGCTAAAAGGCAGATTCATTATTAGATAGTAAGTACTAGACCTGAAATCAAAAAGACATAAGATCCTGATGGATGTGGCTCTCTTCAACAATGAGATGATTCAACCAGTTCCAATTGTTCAGTAATGAAGAGAATCAGCTACACCCAGAGAGAGGTCTATGGGAACTGAGTGTGGACCACAACATAGCATTTCCACTCTATCTGTTATTGTCTGCTTGCATTTTTGTTTTCCTTCTCAGTTCTTTTTCTTTCTTCCTATATCTGATTTCTCTTGTGCAGCAAGATAATTGTATAAATATGTATACATATATTGTATTTAACATATACTTTAATATATTTGTATTGGATTGCCAGCCCTCTAGGGTAGGGGGTAAGGGGAAGGAGGAGGAAAATTAGAATAGAAGGTTTTGCAAGAGTCAGTGTTGAAAAATGACCCATGCATATGTTTTGTAAATAAAAAAAAAAAAGATGAGTTCAAATTCTGTCTCAGAAATCACTAGCTATGTGATGCTGGCTTAAGTTATCTGCCTCATTTTTTTTTATGATGAAATAAGGATGATAATACCTATCTACCTCCCAGAATTGTTATACGAAACTGTGAGATAATATTTATAAAATACTTTGCAATCCTCAAAAGTGCTTTATAAATGATAGCTAATAGCATGATATTAATAAATAGTATAATAAAAATAAGAGCTAATAGTAATAAAAATAATATTGCATTCCACATTTTTGCCTGTCATCTTTGCCTGTTTAAATATTTCCCTTCCTTCAAAGATGCAATTCAGATATCACCTCTAAAACATTTTCCCTGCCATACATTTCTCCCCATGTTACATCGTCTTTCCTTCTTCAAATTTCTCATACAACTTTGCCTGGACAGCTCCTTTATACATCATTCTGTTATACCATAGCTATATGTGTATATAGCTTTTGCCTCCTCTCCCCACATCAAATATCAGATGAGAGGCAGCATGGAAAAGGGGATAGAAAGCTTTCTTCTAAAGCAGAGGCTCCCTGCCTCTAAAATGGACTCTCTATGGGAGGCTGGGAAAATCACTTAATTACTCCATGGCAGAGAAACTGACTGTCTACATTTGTACAAGGAGTTTCCAATACCAGTAAAGTCACAGATCCATTATATTATATTACACACAGTAGGCACTTAAATATTTGATGAATGTGAAAGGAAGATAGTGAGTATTTGCTTGGATATACAGAATTTACCATAGTCCAAGCCCATGTAATTGGTAACAGGTATAATTTGAACATACACACACACACACACACACACACACACACACACACAAACTAGAAGGTTTTGTGACCTAAAAGAGGATTCAGCTTTAAGTTGTTTATAGGAGTACAGTGATTTTGTATATATTATATAAATGTTATGTCCATCCCTGAAGCTCTTGTCATTAAATGGAAATTCACTAACGTAAATAAGTATGCACACACATTCATACCATCAGATGTCTCCTTTACTTTTAGCTGGTTAGACCATTTTCTTATTATTATTGAATCTTATAGTCTCAGAGTTTATAATTTAGAAGTTATATTAGTTTGAGCCTTCTTGAACTATTAAGAAACCAAAAATTTTCCAGCCTGTAGAAAGGACTGAATTATATTTCACACGAGATCATCTAATCTAATCACCAAATGTGGTGATGCTGAGTAGGAATCAATGACTTATTCCTTGCTCTTTGAATTCTGATCTTTCACTAAAGAATATTTCACATTTTATTCTCTGCTGGGTAGTACTCCACAGTCAGGGGAAATATGAATGAGCTAGTCAGCGGTGTAAGTTTCTGAAACGTTTACTGTGCCTTCATGCCCTGTGGGCTGATGAGCACTTGGATTTCACCAGACTTGTGATGCTCAGTCACTTATGTGATTACAAGCATGTGAGACAAGAGGCTCCCCCGTAAGGGCTTGCTCCTGTGCACGAAGGAGCTCTCCTCCACATGCTCCCATGACTCTGGGTCACCCCGACTGCTGTATCACCAGAGACTGGCTTCAATGTGTGCAATCACCCGGACAATCAGCAGCTTTCAGACATACGTCGTCTTCTTTCCAGGGTAAATGGGCTACTTCGAAAAGCATCTTTTGAAATGGGAATCCGTGTCGATGGAGAGGGATAGCTAGGAATCCAATGACACTTGTGCCAGTGACAGACACATCTTTCAGCTTTGTCTGTTGCGTGATCTCCCTGAAAGGGCAAGGATGTGAGCTAGTGCATCCGTCCTCTGATTGCTCACGATCACTGAAGGTGAAAGAAATGTGCTCATTAACTTCTCAGAGGCGCGACTGCAGGTGACAGGTGCAGACTTGTATCCACTTTTGCATGCATGCCAAGCTTAGGTTAGCCTTCAACTCCAGTACAGTCAGCCATTCAAAGAGATGCATCAGGAAATTCCATTAAAATACCACCCAGGAGTCCCTTCCAGTTTTTACAGAAACTGACGTGAAATGCCAAACAGGGATGGTATGAAAAAAGTTTTTGAGTGGTAATTTTTTTAAATCACAGGAATAATTTCATCCTGAATGTCAAAAAGGAATTATTCTCATCATAATAAGCATTTTAGTTCTGCTATCTGGTGTCATAAACAATAAGGGTCAAATAATTGACAAACTAACCAGGAATTTTTCAAACATTAAAAAGCTATTTGTTAATTCACATCTTTTTCCCCCCAAAACTATCTGTGCTGACTGTTAGGTTGCCAGAGTCTAATAACTTAAAGCTTGTGGATAAGATATAGAGATAGAAAGATACACACACACACATACATATATATATATAATTATTTTTCATAGATATAATGCGGGGTAAACTATGTATATAGAATTATATCTATATTCACACATACATATATATAGAAACATATACACACATACACACATATATAAAAACACCCACACATCCATATTCATATATATGTGTGTGTGTGTGTGTGTGTGTGTGTGTGTGTGTATAAGAAAACTATAACTCTAAGAAAAACAACTGGGTGAGTGCTATAACCAATCACTTGTTCTCAGATGCCAATATAGAAGCTCTGCAGGTAAAGGTTCACATAAAGGTACATTAAGGGGAAAAAATAGTACTTTCTTCCATCTGAAACAGTCTTGCATAAATCTTTCCAAAAGACTTCTAGGAAAACAGAATTTCTAGAATGTTCCAAGAAATACACAAACAATTTAAAGATTTGGATTTACTAGAATCTTGAATAAAGATACTTTCCTCCAAGAGTCAGAGTTTCTGCATGTCTCCCACTGGCAATAAGGACTAGGAGAAAGAAGAGGAAGAAGAAGAAGAGGAGATAGAAAAAGAAGATAAAAGAAGAAAAAGAAGAGATAGAAAAAGAGGAAAAAGAAGAGGAGGAAGAAGAAGAGGAAGAAGGAGAAGAAAGAAAAAGAAAGAAAGAAAAAAAAGAAAGGAGGGAGGAGGGAGGGAGGGAGGGAAGGAAGGAAGGAAGGAAAGAAGGAAGGAAGGAAGGAAGGAAGGAAGGAAGGAAGGAAGGAAAGAAGAAGAAGAAGAAAAGAAAGAAAGATCTCTTTATAAGTGGGCAAAGGACTTATGATTTCCTCAGCATAGAAAAGTCCCTCTACTTAAGCACACGTCCATCTATGACATAGTAGAAAAAAGTCTTGGGAAATTCCTTAAATCCCTAGAAGTTAAGTGACTTGATTCAGGTCAGAGAACTAAAAAAAAAATTATCTAAAGTAAGATCTGGAACCTGGTGTCTCCTGTGCCTAGTTCATGATTCTTACATGCTTCACCATACTTGTCTATCTACCTTTTTTTAGGGTCCTGAAGACTAAATTCCATCTTTCACCTAATCCTTGAATGCCAGAGCCCTATCTGTAAGAGGATTTGGGCATGAACCAGCAGAGCTCTACTCAAAGATCTCCAGGAAATGGTGCTAAGTTGTGACTCAGTTTCTGCAAAGCTTACCATTTTCTGAAATACCAAGTTACAAACATAGACTTTCATCACATCTTTTAAAATGGAGATCCAAATGTACTTGTCATCTAATAGCACTTATTTCTCAATACCAACAAGCCATTAGTTCTTTCTGATTCTTTCCAGTGTTCGTACTTGTGACTTCTATATTCTACACATGAAACACAAGTCAATAGCCTAGAATAGAAAGCTTTTTTCCCAGTCCATATGACATCAATGAAAGATGATTTTGCTTGTTTTTAAATTTTTCCCATAGTATTTTTTAGCCTTAGTAAAAACAGAGTCAGAAAGTTAGCAGTTGTTCAATTCCTATAAATGATTTTACCCTTGGTTATTATGCTGAAGTAGAAATGAGGATTCACAGAGCAAGGAGAAGCTTTCAAGCCCTTGATGCTAGCAGGTTCATTTCAGAAAGAAAATGATTGTCTATTTTTATATTCTTTAAAGATTACTAGAGAAAGCAATTCCCTAGACTCTCTTGTAGCCAGCTTCATATTTTAATAGCCCATCTCATGGGGACATTTTTCTTTATATCTTTTCTCATCTAGTTTTACTATATGCCAAGTAGTATGATTTGGGGGGCTTGCCAATGGGTGGAGATGTGGTACTTGAAGAAAGTATATTATAGAGACCAAGTGAACTCACATTGGCATTAGTTCCATACAGAAATTGATGAGCAAGATGAACCAGAGTGCTCAGAATAAAAAAAAGGAGAGAGAGAACCTGGAATCTTGTGGGGCTGGAAGCAGGATCTATTTTTTTTTTAACAAATTTTTTTCTTCTAAGTTTGATTCATGCCTTTAAACCACAGTACTTTCTGGACTTAACCCTTTCCCACAGAGATTTTTACCTCCAAACAAAGAAAGTCATTAGACAGTTATTCTTGCTCGATAGAAATGTCCAGTAATTGCTCTTTGCTTAAAAAAAAAATAAAAATACTATCAATGCCCTCTAAATGCTGGCATCCTAGTACAAAGGTCAGTTGTAACAGCCTAATCACAGTTCTGATGGCACATTACTGAACTCACGATTCATGTTAATATAGTTTTGTATCTGAAAAAATACCCTCTGTATTTTATTACATAGGAATTTTTTAAATGTTGCAGGTACCATTGTATATGCTCTGTAAGTGAAATTTGACAGTTTTATTTAGAGAATGGATCCTTTTGTGTTTCAAAAGCTAAAAACAATTGAGTTTAGAATATACAGACAAAAATATTCTTTAGCTCTTTTTTATAATTTAAAAGGACCATTTCTTTTTTTATTTATAAAAGAGAAGCTGAAAGCTTGAAATATATCAAAGAGAACATCCAAAGTTAGAGCAATTAAAGTTAAAATGCAAAGATTGTGAACATAACATGTTATAGAGGAGAGATGTCAATTCTTGATTCTAAAAAACCTGCCTTTGTCTGTTACAGCTGTGTGACACTGGGCAATGCATTTAGCTTCCTTGGATTTTAGTTTGTTCAAATATAAAATGAAAGATTTGGATCGAAGGATCTCCAAAGCTCCTGCCAGCTCAATAATTGTACAATTAATGGTATTAATCATCAACATTTCTCATGAAGCCAGGATTTGAGTTCCTAAATGTCTGTTGGGATAGACAGGCTCAAAAAGTAGTGATGTGATGTTAGCATTAATGAGACAATGCCAGCAGTGATGGTATTAGCACATGACTGCGTTAGTTTCTCTATCAAAATCTGACATGATCAATCCATGCTCCTCCTCTGATTTATGTCTGTAATTTGGGGAATATACAGTTAAAGATGTCTGGTAGCTGGGACATAGACCAGTGCATTCTAAATATTTTAATCTTTAACTTTTTTTTTCAAATAGAAAAGACTATGTATCTTTTTAACCTATGCTAAACTGAGATCTGGAAGATTCAAAGTTTAGATTTTAAGATACATAATAACTAATCATTTAGGTTACTCAAACTTCTATTGTTTTAAAACTTTAAACTTTTGTTTAAACTAAACTTGTTTAAACAAAACTTTAAATTTGTATCTATGACACAATCAATATTCAGAAACAAGTAAATATTAATTTAAGTCAAAAACTATGTACTAGAAGGATTAAGTAGTTTTGAAGAGAGCTATTTAAAAAGATGGACATTCTTTGGACAGATTATCAAAATGCATGAGTTCTCTTTTTAAGTAATCTTCACTGGGCTCAAATATTTTATTGTTGTTTTTCTCCCCTACAAGTATGCCCCTTTTTAATGAATAATTTTTTACACACACACAAACACACACACACACATATTACCTTATAGTTTCTGGTTGTCAAGAGTATCCTAGATGTGGAACTAAAATGAATTTTTCTTATTCTAAATGGACCCAACTACAAAACAAACCAGATAACTTACTGGAAGAAAGCATATTGGGGGAAATGTACTCCATAACAGAAAGCTTAAAAACATTTGGAGTGGTGGAAATTAAGAACTTAATTGGGTCCAGATCAAATGATGTTCTTGGGTGCTCAGCCCAGAGCAAAATCTGTATGATACCTATGATAGCATGATGAGAGGAAATACACATGAAGTTATTTTGATCACTTTGTCTCAAAATGAGGAACATGAAGAATACCACACAACCACATGAATATCTAGAAGTACTCATTGTCTAGCAGATACAGATGTAAATGTCTCATTCTTGATCATATATGAATCTCTTATGCATTTGAAATTGGCAGTTCAGACTATGGGTTTTTAACCATCATAATACACTGGACTTGGTATTGACAGAACCAATTGCGAATGACTCCAAGGGGCAGCTAGTTATACAGTCTGCTATGTAGCTTTCAGTGCAAGCCTGAGAAAACTCATTTGAAAGGTATAACCTCTACAGGGATAGAAAAAACAGTGTAACTATCTGCCCAGGGATTTTCTCTCTAACCACCAAACCCAGAACAATCAGCAACTTCCTTCCACTTCAGTTAAATTATTTAATTTCTCTCCTCTTTCTGCCCCCTTTTCTCCTGAAAGAGCCACAATTTTCTCTCTATTTTTCCCTTTAGGAAAATGAACAGTATTAGAAAGATAAATCCTGACAAAAAACAAAAATAGCAAAAGGTGCCACAAAATATAAAAAAGATTAAAAGAATGCCAACCTTTATTCCGCTCTGAACAAGTTTGTGTATGTCCAGAAAAGGTTCCTTGAGAATTTCTCCTTCTGGGGTAAATATCTTCACGTAGCCTTCCTTTTCAAGGATGAAGAGACGATGGGAGCCATCTCCACAGTGCAGGGCGCCAATGGGTTGCCTCAACCCACTCACAATTTCCTGGGCACAGAAGCAGCTGTGTTTGTGCTTTCTAGACAAATCAAAGAAAACCAGTCAGGTTTTTTTTATTGGGAATGGAGGGAGCAGAGATGTAATATCTCACACCTTTTTCAAGACATAGTTTCTGAGGAATCAGTGTTTGGAGGGTGGTGAAAGGCTACTGTAACAGTCACAATATGGCAGGGAAATAGATCTTTTAAAAAGCAAAGCAGTTTTATATCAGAGAGAAGAATAAAGGAGATATTAGCAAAGATAGCCTAGATGTATTTTAAAAGTTTCTCTAAATTATCAGTTTAATTTTTAGCAAGCTTCACTAACTATTCATAAGTCAAAATTTATTTTTAGAATATTAGAGAAGACTATCATCATGAAGAAATGATTTGTTAATCATAAATAAATCATACTGAATAGTTCAATAATGAAATACAAATGTAAAACTATATCAATGAAATATATATGAATCAGAGAGAGACCAAGCTTAGAAAACATGATTAGTAACCTAAATATTAAAAAGGCGTTTACGTTAATGTAATTTTTAAGAAAGCAAACAGAAGGAAAAAACATCTGGAGGACACAGCTGCTGAGCATAAGCACAGACTGAGTTGATTCACTGTCAAAACCACAAAGATTTGTCAGTTTTTTTTTTAGATTAAGCAGCATTTATCTTTATGAACCTGCTGATCTCGTCCACTTTGTCATATTCTTCCATCTGGTCCAAATAGTTAGATGTTGGGCCTCTCACTTGTTTTCTTGGAAAATCTGGAAAGCACAACCCACCATCTTTTCTTGCGTAGTAAAAGCAAAACTCATCAGCTGACGTTTGAAGGAAACCTTTGAAGTAAATGTAAAAAGAGATCATGAGAAATATTTAGCATCTGAAAGCATCTGAATTTTTATATGTATTCTGAGTAGAAAATAAAACTCCACTTAAATAAAGCTCACAAAAATTTTGCATGATAGAAACTGTATAGAGAAAAAATCACCTACATATGATTTATTGTCCTGTCAGAAATCATAATTTTTTTGCAGATATAATGGGAAACTCCTATGTGGGAAGTTCCCTCACCAACTTAATGCAAGTCAAGAACAATCGAAGGATTTTCCTGAAGCTGGGAGAGGTAACATGACTTGGCCTGGGTTATAGAGTGAGTGTCAGAAGTGGGATGTGAACTCAAGTTATTTTGATCCCCAACCCAGCACTCTTTTTATGAATGACAATAAAATTGAAATAAAAATACAGGAGATATTGAAAAGAATCTTATAAATAAATACTTAATATGAATCTTAGAGTTTCTTTCTGATCTCTTTGAAGGGGAAATGTGAGCTTCTCCAACATGAATTCTTCTTTTAAAGCTGTGCTATATATACTATTACTTGATAGACTCTAAAGAGAAAATACAAATTCAAAACCAAGATTTTGATACATAAAATCTTTCTTAAATTTTAGAGAGTAGAATGTAATCTGATCTGCTCAGTGATGAGTGCTTAGTATAGTTGTAGCATTTATGATTAAATGGAGAAAAATCAAAACAGTCTTGTCTTATCACATCACTATCACAATGGCATTGCTTCTCTTTGCAATAAACAGGAACTGACCAAAAGGAGGCAGCATGATGTAATGAATGGGGCATTGCACTTTTTGGAGTCAAGAAGACCAGAGTTCAAATCTCACTTCAGTCACTCACTAGCTGTTTGGCTTGGCAAGTCACTTAATCTCACTGTCTATCAATTTCATCACTGATAAATGAAGAAATTGGACTGATGGACCTCCCTAGTACCTTCCAGTTTTAAATGAATGATCAATACTGAGTAGTAGAGCTACCATTTTCAAGGATGTAAAGGGACAGTTTCTATTCTAGTGATTTTTATACTGTAAGTGTCCATTTGGATGAATTTTTAAATTGAATTTCTCTTTCATGTCAACAAGTATTCTGCTGCTAGTAGAACTAGATATAAGAATTATTGTTTTATATATAAAAAAAATTCTAATGATCATCACAGGGTAGTTATTCTCCAAAACAATCTTATATGCTATCAGCCTTTCTGTTATTTTGTGCTTGAGGAAAAAAGCAAGAAAAGATAGACACAACATGACCTAGTAACTGTTGAAATGATTAGATGGCAAATCCTTGACACAGCTATCTTCAAAGTCACTTCCAGCTTAAAGAACAAAAATCTTGCTCTATTTTCAGGTGAAATATATTTGCCTTCTCTACTTAGCATTTAAAGCTCTTTATAACCTGGCCCCTTCCTACCTTGTCAATTTTCTTCCAATAACCTTTCACTCACTGCTACCCCTACTCCCTTCCCTCCAACAGAGCATTGCATCTCCTTGCTTCCATACTCGCTTCCCCCCATGTCTTGAACCCCTCACTGCCACCCCTTGATTGCCCAGGTATTCATCAAGATTCTGGTCCCACTTTCTCTAGAAGTCTTCTTCCAGTCTTTTCAGTTGCTAATGCCTTCCCCTCTGAAATGATCTTTCAGCCATTCTATATATTTCAGATGTATTAAGTTAACTTGTTACCTTCTCCAATAGTGTTAGCACCCTGGGGCCAGAACCTTTTGCCTTTGTAATGTTTCTTGACTGACTGACTGAGTCGTTAAGACAATTATGAAGCTCCAGCTTTTTATCTAGATTTTCATGATTATCAAATGTACTATATGACTAAAGAAAACTCTTACTGAGAAAGAGAAGTCTTTATTTTAATGTCTTTTTATTCCTTCCTTTATTTTATTTTTATTTCTTCCTTTATTTTAACCTATTAACCTATTCCTTTATTTTAACCTGTACTGTTATAAAGACATGTAATTAATTGATCATTAAAAAGATCTTTATAGCACGAGTGAGATTTTGACAAAGTTTTCTCTACTTCAGTTAGCAAGGTTTTCTTTCTGGTTTTGAGTGTTCCATTATTCCATAATAAAGGAGGGCCAGGAAGCAGAGGAAAATTGTGTTTTAAAATATGTTAATTATAAAAACAAAACAAAATTAGACGCACCAACTTTGCATTGGCATCTAATTTCAGATTTTGATTGTGACGTTGCAAAATGGCTTGCCAGCATTATTCTACATACTCACCAGTTCTAGGTGAAAGATTCCTACTAAGTAGGCTGAAACGAAGATGTGCCCTCATGTGAGCAATTTTTAGGGATGCTTTTAGAAGGAAGAAATTGAGCTCAGTCAAGTTGGGCATGCCAATGGAACAAGCATTTTCTATCCCAAATGGATAGTAGCCTTAAAAATTACTGGGCTTGATTCTCCTGTGACATCAGTCCCCTGAAATCTTAAGTTGTTCTTGGAATTTGAAAAAAAAAATCTTGCTCTGGGCTGTCTCTGTTAGCGGATGTGATAGATGGATCCTCCCCAGTCTCTGAAATGTGCACTCACTGGTGATTTCCAGCTAGATGACTGTCTTGAAACTGGCATTTGGGAAAAGGGCAAGTGAGAGCAGATGTCTGGGTGGGGGAAGGGGAAAAGTAGGAATGACAGCTGGGGAGGGGGAAAGCAGCTGAGAGGAGGTTAGCTGCTTTGTGAAGGAAGAGAGGGATTAGTAAGTGGAGAGATGACTGAGGGATGAGACAGATAACTCAGGTTGATAGAATCAAACTTTGAAGGGACTTTGTCTATCAAGATAGTTTCCCAAAGGTTATTCTACTTCTCTAGGTTTTAAGGGTTAAATATATAAATCAAAAATACCTAAGAGAATTTAAATAATTCTCTTCCAGGAAAAAAAGGGGAAGAGCTTGATTTGAAAGCTCCCATGCAGACTTTCAGCTCTGTGGTGGGGCTAGGTTTAACATTTGGATGCCCATGCCTGGTTCCTATCATCTTTGAAGTAAATAACTCCAGGTAGAGATATTTTTGTACAAATGTCAAGAATCTTGGACCACTCACATACTATGAATGCATTTATGATTGAGTGTGTAAGTTATCAGGGCTTTCCATAAAACACTAATGAGAATTTTTGCTTGAAGTTGATGTAGGCTTACAGAGAGTAATTCAAAGTGTGATTCATAAGGAAGTTAGGATTTGCTTTTATAAAAATAATCTTGTTTTATAGTCCAGCGTTATAGTCTGCAAAAGAAACCATTTTAAGGGGAAAATTAATCAACAATGCTGGTGGCTGGTTCCAATTTATATGGAACTAGCAAGGGACAATCATGAGGAAATGAGAAATAATTTTCAAATGGGAGATCTGAAGATTAATGAGTCTTAATTCATAAAACTTCTTTTCAAGGCTCTGGAGGTACCATGCCTCTTAGACAAATTAAAAAAAAATAAAAAAGCAGAATTCTAATGCTGAATTACTTCTGGAACTTGAGAAGTCTGATAATGGAAATATGATGATGTCTGAAAGAATGGCATTTTCATAACAAAGAGAAAATTTAGATTTAATTCTCTTTTAATAACTGGATTAATTGTGACTTTTAAAGGACTTGACCTTGTGGTGGACAAGGGTGAATTAAATCTCTTTGGTTGGAAGATCACCCACAGAGAGAAACGGAATTCTTCCAGGGCATCATGCTCTCATTTATGGAAGGGGAAGAAAGAATTTACCAAATGGTACCCTTATGCTTGAAGGAGTAAATGGGAGAGTATTTTTACTGCCAGAGAGTGTTTTGCTCACCCTGGATCAGCATAATAAGATCAGGTCCGCTAATGATGACCATATGCTGATTACTCTTCCAGCTGCATATTTTTAGCCCAGATGTCTTATCAAATGTCCTTGACCTATAACTAATAATACTCCTGAATCATGAATATAGTCCTACTGTATCACAAGGAACTCTGTAAAACTCTGACCTGTAAAGTAAATACCATTATTGGAATCTTGAACTCTAGACTTTCAACATGGATTCTAGGGAAAACCTGCTTTTCTCATTGCGTGAGCTGCTCTACACCCATGAGGAAGAAGAGACATAGCCACTGATTCAAGTTGCTTTTCGAGTAGAAGAATTACACGGATCTCACCACCAAATTACACATTTGCCAGATAGCTGGAGCAGATTAGAGACAGATGATTGCCATGGACCAGAAGGGAAGCTAACTGCTATCAGACAAACCCATGAGCTTGACCTTACTTAGTATCAGGCTTCAACCAATTGTGCTAACTCTGGGCATGTGATAACATAATGGCTTATAGTGAAAAGACAGTAGGGCAGGTACTAAGAAAAATAATGAAAACAGATAAAGCAGACAGGCTATTTCTTTGACAGTCTATTTCTTATGAACATCCTCCTGTGTGAAAGGCTGTATTCTAGCATTTAATGAAAAATAAGGTATACCTTATTTTATATTTATATTTATATTTATAAGTAAGGCAACCTACTTGTTGTCATTCAAATTAAAAAATGTATAGGCATCCTGGTATAGTGGAAAGAGGGAAAATTATTTTTAATTAAAGGCTATATCATGTAATAGGACAACTAAGTGTCACAGTGGATAGAGTAACTAGTCTAGAGTCAGGAAGACTCATCTTCTTGAATTCAAATCTGGCTTCTGACATTTTAAAGCTATATGACCCTAGGCAGGTCACTTAATCCTGTTTGCCTCAGTTCCTCATTTGGAAAAATGAGCTAGAAAAGAAAATAGCAAACTACTCCATTATCTTTGCCAAGATCATGAAGAATGACACAAGTGAAAAATGATTGGACAAAAACATATGGTCTATATTAGAAATTGAACTAGATTTGTGGTCAGAGGACTTAGGCTATATGACTATTTGCGTGGCCCCAAGCAAGTCCCTAATCTCTCAGAACCTCAGTTTCTTCCTCAAGAAAAGGGATAGGTTGGAGCATGTAATCGGAGGTGTTCCATCTATCACGAGCAGTCTGGGCTTATGATGGAGGTTTGAATATAGCTCTGCAGCTTAAGATAGCTACTCTTAAGATAGCTACTCTGGACCTCAGCTTCCTTATCTATGACATAAAGGGGTTGTACCAAATGACTTTTAAGTTTTCCCAAAGCTGGAAGTCCTATGACTTATTTGTTTTTCCATCAGGCTAATTTTTTATAATTTTAAAACTGTTCTTTGGATGCAGATAAGGTATGCTTAGATCTTGGCTACATAACTTACTCGCTGTGTGTTCTTGGACAAAAAACATTTCGTTGGTCCTCAGTCTCCTCATCTGCAAGATAAGGGTGTTGGTATCAATGACCTATAAGGTCTCTTCTAGCCAATTTATTACTAAGGAATAATTTGGGAAATGATGATCTTTGCCCACTGTTGCCTTCCTGTTTTTGTTCTTGAAAGTGAGAGTAGTTCTTCAATCTTTCTACTTGATTGCCCAAAATCTCTGCTTGATAATGTCCTTCTTGATATGAAGCTACTTCTTTAGGCCTTTGAAAGGGAAAGCATGGCGCTATATACAATCAATTTCTCCTTTTTTCTGCAATAAATTCTATTGTATTTAAAGAGGGGAAAAGATGGTCATTGAGAAGAAAAATCAAGTAAATTCCAGCTGCTAGAATGAAACTGATTATTACACTAGTAAAATGGAAAATTCTGTGTACTGGCTTTCTCATGAACAACTCTAATTATGTGGTTTATAATTTTTTGATACTTCATTTTTTTCTTTAAAAATTGGATTTTTCCTTTTATATGTATATGTTTTCTTTCTTTTTCTGTTGTCTGAATATCCTTTCTTTCTTTGGCAATTATAGGTAATATGGAGTAGCAGACATGGAGATAGCTAAAGAGGAAAGACATCTAGTGGCTGTGTGACCCCAGGCAAACCACTTAACCCCTCAGTGTCCACCACAGCTCTCTTAGATGGAACAACTGCTGATCTGTTTTTTCTGGATAGAGTTTCCTCATTGGGAGCTCTCTCTACCAATAAAATAACAGATTTAGACTGTATTACCATCACTTTCCCTCCCCTAAAAGTTTCAGCAAATTCCCTCTCAAATACATTCTTTGGGTTAATTTCCTCCTAACTTTATTGACTTTCTAGCCTTTAATGCTTCTTGATGGTATATTGTGATTTTTTTCATCATTCAAATGATGAATTGGCTTTACTAAGAGAGAGGTGTAGGTCTAGTTTCCTAATGAATAATGAAAAAAAAATTATTTCCTTTTAATTACGATTTGTGTGACCTTGGGCAACTTAGTCCACCTCTCAGAGTCTCAGTTTCCTCATCTGCAAGACAAGAAGGTTAGACTCAATAGTCCTTAAGGTACTTTCAAACTTTAAAAATATTATGCTATGAATTTAAAGTTGCAAATGTTTTCTTCTTTCCATTAAAGAAGAAAAAACTAATCATGAAATGGATTTGAGGGGGAGGAAGTTATAGATTCCCTTTTGGTATTTCTTTCTTTCTTTTTTTTTTTTAAAGAAGTTTATGAATATATTTGGACATAGCCAGTGTGGGGATTTGTTTTGCTTGACTATGCATATTTATTGTAAAAAAAATTGATTCTCTTTTGTTTTTAAAATAGGGAAAGGGATGCAAGAGGGAAAGAAAATAAATGATTATTAATTTAAATATAAAATTAAAAAAACATTAAGAAGTCTATGATTCCAATAATCTCTGTGATTTGGGGAACAGGGATGGGGGCAGGGGATGGAGTATTATCCAGCACTTTATACTTTGAAGGAATCTTAATCCACAGGCCAAAGCTCAGGCTGTCCAACAAATCAATTAGCCAAGTTGGGGATAATTAATGCAACATCTTTTTGTTATTACAGTCCACTTTGAGAATACGTATTTAGAATGATTATTAGCATCTGATTGATGTAGGAAAGGCGCCCATTGGAGTTGGTGCTAAAGCATGCAGGCTGCTCTGTCCAGCACTAAAGTTATGCTTTCATCTGGTTATCTTTCAAGGCAACCTGGGTGGTCACAAAAAGCACTTGACATCTTGATGCACTTCAGCGGTTTTACATATACACAAACTTTGTAGAAAAATAAATTTGTCATTCGTCACCACATATGTTGATCTGGGGAGCGAGAGTCCTGCAGTTAGGGCTCCTGTGCTGTTGCTCACTCTTTCTCCAAAGAGGCTTCCTTTGGGAAGTTAAAATCATTCCCAACATACAACAGAAAGAAACCTCCTCTTCTCCCCAAAGGCATCACTGCCTTACTTTTCCATCCCACTTTTGGACTCAAAGATATAAATGTTAAGCAAGATTCTGAGTTTATATACTACTTTTAACCTATATTAGAAAAAAGCAAATCTCCATCACTTCCAGCTTGGACCAAGCATTTCTGATATCTAATCTGTTACTTTTTCTCAGCAGGCAGTCTTGGCAATTATGACCTAGTCTGCTGTGCTTTGGGGAATGTGATAAGGAGCAAGAAACAGCTGGCTTAAGAGAGCCTTAGAAACATCTCTGCAGTTTATAAAGACAATAATAATATTTTCATATTTGAATGAGTTTAGAAACATGTTAAACCACACCAAAGGGAATGAACAACTCTATTCAAAATGTTTTCTCAAGTCAGTAAGAGTATTACAACCCTTCCCTCCCCATCCCTTTCCCTGCTCCCAAAACAAAAGCACCCAAACCCTAAGTATTTGAAAGCCTTTTTTTTAAAAAAAGAACAGAGTGTATCCTAATTATTTAAAAGTTCTCCTCTAATCTCTCTCACACAATTCTGGAGTTTTAAAGATAAATCTTTTAATCTTATAAATAGTGGCTCATTTTCTGTGATTTTAGCTAATTGGGCAAAATGTCCCCTAGTAGATATTACTCCATCTTCAGAGATGATGTCCATTCTATCAACTCTAGCAAAATGGAATGTTGACATTTTCAAGGAGGACTTTATCAATGCTTTACAAGTCAGGTTGTGTACAGTAATTGCCTCAGGCTTAATGAGATCATAGCATCATGGATGTAGAGTTGAACAAGGACCTTAGCAGTCATGTGGCCCAATCCCCTCATTTTGCACATGAGGAAATAGAGGCTCAAAGAAATAAAGTGACTTGGGTGAGGCCATAGGAGTAGTGAGAGGCAAACAACTGAAATTCTGGGATTCGAAGTACTTAATGATCCAGCAGCAAACTACTACATACTAACTTACATACAACTAACTACATACATACATTTCCCCCTTGGCATTCAATATCAAGACATCCAATTTTCCACTTCCTCCCTTCTTCATTAAAGATTGCTCCTGATCATAATATATTGAAAGCATTCAGTCTTGTTCAAAAATAAGATTAAAATTTTCTGGCTACTTTCAAATGGCTGTTGGCATATGTGCACCTTGTTCTGTCTTTCAAAAAAAAAATCAGAGGATAGTTTTTTTTGTTGTTTTTTTGTTTTTTTTTAGCTTTTGTATTCTTTTTAACGGCAGCTTCAGTTTCCTATTTTATTTGTCATACTAAAATTAGTGAACAATCCTTCAGCTTGGCAAAGGGAGAAAATGTCTTGGAAGCAGATTATGAGAAAGACAGTTTGTCTGGCATTAAAAATTTGCCATGCATAATCCAAAGTAACTAATAAGCTGACCCTGTGAATAGCATGACAGAAAATACTCAGAAGTTTGAATAAGGTCAGTTCGTTATTTGGATGACTAAAAAGCACAATCACAATACACCATTAAAATCGTGATGCCCTAAAATAAACACATGAAGGAGAAAACACATCTTTTGAAAGGTGAGAGAAATCTTACGCAAGCAAAAGCATGCACTGCAATGCAGACATGTGATTTCAATATTCTGCGGTTGCTTTTACCTGGAATGTGGCCTCTACACGTGTAATAGAATTCTTTGCAATAGTCTTCACACAGCAAGGGCAAGGCTAGATCTCTTTCAGAGGCTTCCCCTCTCTCAGGTGAATGGAATAGATTCTGAGAATGTGGTGAGCAGTGGGCACATCTGATCTCCTCCAGGAGTTTCATACACTCTGTGTTGTTGGTAACAGAAAATATCTGCAAGCCAGAAACCAGAAACAAATACATCATCTCTTTCTTGTTTTCCAGGAAAAGCTGCTTTGTAATAACAACAGAAAGAAAAGTGTTCTCAGTCAGGCAGCAGTTATTTATTGGGACCAAGGTTATCACCTTTAAATGTACAATGTCTGACCATAAGCAAGTCGCTCAAATGCTTTGTGACTCAGTTTCTTCATTTGTCAAAATGGGATAACACCCACAGAACCTACCTCCCAGGGTAGTTGCTGAGGCTTCAATGAGATGGTGTATAGTAAATGCTTTATAAACTTTACAATCCTATATAAGTGCTAATTATTATCCCAACATAGAAAACCTGGATATCTAGTTTGTTTGAAGGATCAGGAGATGACCCAAAATGCTCATGCATACCAATAAAAATAATGCGTTTATCTATGGCTTGCTCCTCCATTTGTGAAACTTCAGGGATTAATTTGAATGTCTTCATACTCTGTGTCTATAACTGAGTACAAATGTAACTATCAATTAAAAGAAATCCAGCCCTATCTCCTACATAAATTTTAACTTTAATATTGATTTTTCTCCTGATATTCCTCATAAAAATTAATAATTGTAGATCATTTGAACACCCAATTGATTTTTTTCTTGTAAGGTCATTTATGTATATCCTGTGGCAGGTAACATTTAGCTGTTCCTATTATACAGTATTTTACAATTCATTAAATTCTTTTGCATACATTACTTCATTTGATTCATATGTTATACTCGGAGAAAGAGGGGGAAAAAGCTTACTAATAAGAGAAAAGGTGACAACAACCCTTCTCATTCCCATGAGAATAATATCTTAAGCCATTAAGTACATTTTAATTGATCACTGCAGCTTAACCTGGAAAAAAATCTTCACATTTTCATCAGAACTATGACATACATAAGAAAATAAACATATAACTGGATTATAAAGTTATAGACTATAGTATGTAATGAATTTCACTGGAAAAAAATGGCATATATTTTTTCATGCAATATTTTCTTCCTTTTTTCCCAGTGAGAAATACTTTTGATTTTTTTTTTTTGTTAAATATTGGGAAAGCACCTAATGAACAAAGTAGGGAGTCTATAACCAATATTAAGTCATTATTTTGAGTTGATGTTATATGTCTCATTTATGCTTTTAACAAATGCAGATCATGATATAACCACAATAGAAATATCTGAAATGTCATTGAAACTAAAGCATTCATATCACCATTTAAAAATGACTTAAAATCAAATGATTAAAAGGAACTTATTTTAAAAGTTCTATCAGTGTACTAAAGAATCTATACTATTTCTTTGCCTTATTTATAGAAGAAAATGTGAAGATTGTTTTTGTGATTAAGTCTACATTTCTATATAAACAAGAATACTTTTAATCATATGTTGTTTTTTGGAATCAATTTTTTAAAAGATTTTTTTTGAGGGAGAGAAATCAGTTACCAATTTATTCTATTTTTTAGTTTGTAAGTAGATGTTCTGATTTGAATAAATCAAGATGCTCCTTTTAAAAAATAACAATGTTCTAGTTTATCTGAGAATTTGCATTTAAAAGAGCAAAGAACATTAATTGTTTAGTTAGCTGAATAAATGGATGTGCTGAAAAGTTGAAATTCCAAAAGAAATGATCCCACTTAGGGGAAAAAAATGAAATAAAGTTCATAATTTATTGTAAATATTTGATTGAGATTAAATGTATAGATGATCACGACACATTTGAAATACAAAATTCCAATAAAAATAATCACATTGGAGGGGAAAAGAAACAAAATTTATGATTTATTATCCAGAAAAAGTTGATTAGCCCAAATCATTTTTGATTTTTGCTCACTTTACTTACATGACAAGTGGTTAAGTGGTTAAGATTTTCAAAAAAGAAACATACACAAGACACTCAGAATTTGCATTCCAAGAATTTTTAGAATGTCTTCAATTGTGCATACTTTGCCAGATACCACCAGATCTATGCAATATTCTATTTTTCCATCTCTGTAGCCTATTCAGTGTAGATCACTGCAGCAAAGCATGAAGAGAAATAACATTAAAAGAAATTAAAGCTACCTATTTGGCTTTGTGGAAAATGGGTGTTTAATTACATCTGATTTCATGTAGTCTATGCATACTTCCATTTTTAATAACTGAAATAAAACCCTGCCAGCTGCCATGCAGGGGGAGATTGATTTTAGTGCTTGAAGAATTTGGTCCTTTACAATTTTTGGAATGTGCCTTGGCCACAAAATAGCCCATCAAAAGATTAAGGAGCAGGATTCAATAAATTATCTGAAATCAAGTACAATATTACTCTTTTTAAAGTTTCATGCTGTTCCAACACAGCAGGATGCTAACATTTTGCTCTGTGTGAGGTCCGCAGTATCTATCTGAAGATAGATAGAGCCATCATTCTAGCTTAGGTTTCAATGAACCAGTGGTCTTACTGAAGTCAATTAAACTGACTTAGTCCAAAGCTGAAACGCTGTTTTAGACAGATCAGTATGGGTGTGAGCAGAGTATTTTGTCTTCTTTAATAGCATAGACACAAATGCACATACATGCACACATCTTTCTCTGAGCTCGACAATGCCATAGATCTTAACAAGAAATGGAAACTAATTTCCTTTCCTGACTTGAAAAAGAAAAAGTTCTATCCAAAGTCATCAGATGATAGTGGCCTAACTTGGACTTTGGAAAACATGTAAAACTTGGAAACATTATTATAGCATGCCTAGTAATGATTATACTTGCTGCTGACTAATTTATAACATCTGGAAGGTCATCCTTTAATCTCCAGCCACATGAAAGTAAAACTCATTGAAGAAAAGGTAAGCAAAATACTGGAATCTACACAGAAAAGTGTGGCCTACCACAAAAGCTTATCAACAAACAGTAAAAATCAGTGACAGGGACCTTCTGTATTTCTTTCTTTAGCCAGCAGCAAAGAAAGTTAAGCAGCACCCACAGGAGCCTGATGATTTGACAAAATTGGGGATAAAGCATGACAGTGTATTAAGATGTTGTTTTAAAAATCCCTGGGTGTACCCGAATTTATTTCTAAAAATCATATGTCTGCAAGGTTGTTCAGCTGTTGGGTTAGACACATGTTTCTTCTGGACCCTAGTGCTGGATTATGTCATTAGAGAGTTCAGTTTCAATTTTAGGCTAATATGTAAATAGATCATTGTATTAAGGCAGCTGTTAAAGGGAGCCCAGGATGAGTTATTTGTTTAGTTAGATGTGTCCAACAATAGCCTTTGTTCCTGAAAGAGCCAGAGCAAACACATGATTGTAAAAGGGCACACTTGAAAACAATTACTTTTCACCCATTCCTTGACAGCCTTGGCTGTGAAGCCACCCAAGGTAGCAGAGATATACATTCTCTCTCTCTCTCTCTCTCTCTCTCTCTCTCTCTCTCTCTCTCTCTCTCTCTCTCTCTCACACACACACACACACACAACACACACACACACACACACACACACACACACACTGAAAGGGGGCTTCTATGTCAATCTACCTACAAGTTAAGCTTTTGAGATGGTTGGAGTTGCTATTGCATTTGGATGATGGTAAATGGAATATTCTGAAGGTTGTAATGAAGTTAAAGAGCTTTGTTAAAAAGTTATGACAGTATCACTTCTCTTATTGTAGAGTGGCTTACTGTTGAGGTTTTGACAAAAATATACATGTTATCAGAATGCCTTGATATATTGATATTAATATAAAACATTTTAGAGCAAAAATGACACTTAAGAGAAGCAACTGAGCATGCTCACTAACTTTAATATTCTAGTCTCTTGTAAATGTGTGACCGCTACTGTCATGATAGAACAGGAGGATTTTGAAAACTGTTTTTCTCAATTTCCTTTCTGTTTTTGCAAAGATCTTCAGGCACCTTCATGCTAAACTTTAAAGACACCTTTCTAATGGCTATAATGTGCATCATTAAAAATGGCTTAGCCATATTTATGATAAACTAATGAGCCTTAGAATAAACATCAAGGTTTAATGGGTAGATAACATGGTTTTAAAATATCATTCAAACTTTAGGACAAATATGTCAAAAAAATAAATAAGCACATCTCTACAGAGTAGATAACTCCTTATTCCTTTTTTTGAAAGTGGTTTGAGAACAGTCGGTTTATAGACTATTTGTAATGGGAACAAATATCAGGACCCACAGAATAAACTTCAACACATAAACCCACTTTTAAAATGAGGTGGGGAATAAAAATGGAAAGAGAAGAATTCTGGTTTTGCCAGTTTTTTGCTACCTGTGTGACCTTGAGCAAGACCCTGCCATTCTTCCTAGCTTCCATTTCCTCATCTGCACAGAGCCAAATGAACTAGATGATCTTTTAAGGGTCTCTTCCAGCTCTATCTAAATCTATGATACTTTGAGTAAATAAAGGAAGCATAGGTAAATGGCAAACCCATCTCAAGCAAGGAAATAATTTTTATAACATGATTAAGTCATAATGGACACAGTACTGCCCTCCATCCTTTTGCCAAATTCAGTCAAGTACATGCCCCTATTCCTCAAAGACTTCAGAGATACATGAGTTTTTTCAATTCTTGGTCCCCTGATATTGTCCATGGCAAGGAGGGTGACTTAAGGATGCATTTCCAGACTTTCCTTTGAATTTCTTGGTTTTTTTTTGGGGGGGGGGAATAAGGAGGTTCCCTTTCAGAACTATTATCAAAATGTAGTTACTTTGTCATCTAATTCTATTAGAATCAGAGAGCTTAATGCTACTTTCTGAGTAGGAGAAAGGAATATATATATATATACATATATCCTGCTTAGAATCTCAGACTTCTGCATTCTGGTAAGAATAATGAGAGAGAGAGAGAGGCTGTAGCTGAAAACCTGTAGAAGACAGTTCTCACTCATCTGGGAATAGAGGGACTAGGACAAATGCTCCCTCAAAAGCCATGAACATTTGGACAGAGCTGGGGACTGAAGGAGAATGATGTTCTCTAGTTTCACCCATTAGTGAACCAACTAACAACACAATGGTGTTGTTGTTATTCTTTTGCCATAAGCAACAGGGCTCTGTGTGTGGGCAGCAGTTTAGTAGGGAGGAGGATAAGTCGACCCCTTTTTGTCCTATTGATTTTTTCCTATTTGCATGACTTGAGCAAATTAAATGATGCAATATGGCTTTTTGTTACAAAACAAAGTGAGAGATACCACCCAGACACATATGTTGATTCGTAAGAGCTGTTTACATGAGAATAGAGTGAAATCTACCGTGAACTAAGCATAAAAATTAGATTCAGCCGGGGTATTTTTTTTTTATTATGCTTGGGCCAGCAAGACTGAAACACAAGTTTTCCAAGAGTCTCTCAGACCTTGACAACTGCAGTGTTGTAACAGAGGAATTCTTAATTAAACCTAAAATGGAAAGGGGTGGGGGCGGTAAGACACCTGATTGTTTATTTCACGTGCAGAGATTGTTAATGACGTGATCCCGGCACTTTCCCTCCTAGGGTGTAGAGTAAATTCCCCCACATAACTGCAGCGCACGCCAAGAAATATATTTTTTAAACCGAGTTGAAATGAGCATTTCTCGAAATGAGTATATAAAACGATTATACTATAGATACTATATATTGACACCAGTGGAATGAAATGACCAGTCTTGAAAAGTTTCCAATTAACTAGCAAAAGATCTCGCTTTATAAGTAACTGCGATCCGGAGCCTGGATTTACAATGACATGTGGGGGTGGGGTGGGGAGCGCGGCCGCGCTAATGAATCTTTTCCCCATTTTGTGTGTGGAATGTGACAGCGAAAATCTTTCCCTGGTTTTCAAAGCTCTCGAGCTTGGTTTGATTCGAAGTATAAGACTCCCCTGTTAGCTGGGCTGGAGATCATAAACCACCCCAGATTTCTACATCCTCTCTTCTAGTCCAACCTTTCCCTAAAGCAAGCACGTGGAGAAAACGGCACAAGCCTTTTCTATCCCCAGAAAAATAAACCGGAAACCACAGTCACCTTAATTTACAGTTTTCACCGAAGCCAGTGCCTGGTTTAATACGAAACACACGCTTCATCTCTATACTTTGCAAGTGTTCACATAGGCGAGGATGAGAGACTCACAGGAAGTCAAACTTTTCTGAGCCAGAAGGTGATCTAGCAAAGCACCGTGCACAGAGGTTAGGGTCGATTTCGGCATCCCAGAATCCATAAAAAAACAATCATTCGAGTTTTAATAGAAGGGGGGAAAAGGTAATTCAGATGAGCCTCGCAGCTCTAAACCTTCACAGGGAACCCCAGGGTTGCCAGACCCCTTTCATCATCTTACAGCCTATTTGCCAAAGTTTGCACCCATGCGAATGACGGTTGCCTACCTTGGACTCCATGTGCAGCAGAGACTGACTGTCAATCCTGGAACAGCAGGAGAGCCGAGGGTAGAAGGCACCGCAGACAGCTTCTGCCCCGCTTAGGGAGTCCAACTGGGACATCATCCTCCTGTCCCTCCTTTTCAGACGCTTCGGTGGGTTCCCATTCAGACACCTTCTCCTCCGCGCACCAGTCCCTTCGTTCCTTTCTCCAAACTTAGCATCCCCTTCGAAGAAGCCCAGAGCCACCGCTACGAGCAGCAACTTAAAGGACAACATCTTCAGCATCATCTGCCCAGCAGCAGCAGCAGCAGCAGGAGGAGGAGGTTGAGACGTGCGTGGAGGAGAAAAAGGATGGCTCTCCTCACTGCCCGGCCACACAGCCCCCGGAGGGGGAGAGGGGGGACGGGGGCTGCAAGGATGGCAAAAAGGCCAAGGGAGGCAGCGGGGAGGAGGCCCCCGAGCAACTTTGTAACAAGTTTAGAAAAGCGCCGAGAGAGGGGGTCCAATGCCCTAGGGGAGCCCGGGGACTGAGGATGGGTTTAATTTGTGCCAGGGACGCTCTCCGTGGTGGCGGTGCCAGTGTCAAAGGAGTTAGGGGGCTTCGGGTGCAGCCTGGAAGTGGGGGGGAGAGCAGGAGGAGGCGGCGGGGGCAGCGGCGGGGGCAGCAGCGCCAGTTCACTTGTTGTCCATGTAACGGGAGTCGCGGAGGTGAGACTGGAGGAGCGGCGGCGGCGGCAGCAGCGACGGCCCCGGCGGCAGCAGCAGCAGCAGCAGCAGCGGAGGCGGAGGCAGCGCTGGGATCTAGAAGATGCTGCGATCTCCTCTGCCCGCGGCTGCAGCTCCTCACACCGGCTCTCATGTTTCGCTCCCTCTTTTCTTCTTCTTTTTAACTAGCGCGCGGGGAGGTGCTGCCACCGCGCGCCCCTTGACGTCACCACTGCTGCTCCCGCGCCCCCGCCCCGGGGCAAGAGAAGGGGAGGGGAAAGTGCTCCGAGCGGGGCGGGGTGGAGAGTATGTGTGCTAGGGGAGCAGGGCAGGGGGGGCGGGGCGGTGAGAGGGCGCGTGCCCGCCAGAAGGGCTCGCTCCTGCAGAGGGGACTGCCGCCGCCGCGGCTGTAGCGCGGGCCAGGGGTCGGAGCGGCCGGAGAGGGGCCCGGGCTGCCCGATGCTCTCCCGCTCTCATAGATGCGGAGGAGTCCGCTGCTGGACTTGGGAGCTTCTAAAAGCGAGTTCCCTTCTGGCAGCAGCCGCTCGTGTGTTTGTGGGCTCGGGGAGGGCGCCTCTCTTTTCTCTCACCTCCTGGGGGAGGGGACTGCAGTGGTGCACCTCCTGGTGCCACCCTGGAGCTTGCTCCAGGTTTGCAGAGACGCGGGCTTTGCAGGATGCTGCGGCTGCCTGCAGATGCTCCTTCGGGCAAAATCTCGAGTCCCAGAGAAATTAAGTGAAAGTGTCCCGAGGGTGATTATAAGGCGGGGGCCGGGTGCATTTCTTAGCTGTCTTCCCACCTTGCCTCTGGCTACCCGGTGCAAATCTGAGGGGGTTGGGAGAGGCCGGAGAGGAATGGGATGGGGTCCTGGGGGGTCGGGAGCAGGAAGAAACTAGAGTCTCGCAGAGGTCAGAGAGACAGAAAGGAGGGCAAGAGGCTCTGTCTGCTCAGCCTTGGAGAGCTGAACTCGTGGCTGATTCCCAAACTCCGGATAACTTATCTAGTCATTTTCAAAGGTGCTCTTTCCAGGTTTGGGTGTTTGATGATTTTGTTTTCCTAAAGAGAGAGGTTTGAGTTTTGGCACACTTCCTCAGTCTCTGTATCTCTCGCTGCCTGTCTTTTTTCTCTTTGTCTCTCTCTGTGTTTCTGTCTCTCTGTGTGTGTCTCACTCTGTCTCTGTCTTTTTTCTCTTTCCCTTCCCCCACTCCACTCCCATGCTCCACGCTGAGAACTTTTGAAGTGGTTTGGACTTTTCCCCTAGGAGGAGCATACACCTGCCCAAAATGGGACCTTTAAAATCTACCTAGTACACGCAAAGTAGTCCCTAACCCTTTGATGTTCTGGAGGTAGGAAAGAGGAATCTATTCGCATAGCTGTGTTTTATGGAAGGACATCCATATGTACTGTTTGTAGAAATAACTTTAACTGCTATTAACCTTGTGGACGGAATGGCTAGTCTTGCTTGAGTCTCAGGGGATTACTCCTTTGCTCCAAATGGTAAAGGAAGGTCTGGAAAATTGGAGCGTGTAAAGCAGACCTGGCACAGCTTAGGGACAGAACATTTCACTGGCACCCAGGCATAAGACAAAACTTATTGCATCAAAACACCCATAGAACCCCAAAGGGTAAAGTTTACCAAAACAGGAGGCAAGAATTGTCCCCAAGATTCTGTGGCACAAAACTGGGAACCATTACATAACCCCGAGTCACTCTATTTGACTTCTGAAAGGTGAATTTTTAGTTGCAATTTGTTTGCTTATTTGTTTGAATATATTCTTTACAGCTAACTTGATTTGTATTTCAGGTTGAAATAATAAAATGTCACATCATTTCCAGACTGAAAGAAAAGTGTCATCGGAAGAAAAAGCATTGGATTGGGAGTTACAAGATGGGAAATCCATCAATCACATACGTGTTTGTTAGGTGCTTACCATGTGGTAGATAGACAATGTGCAAAGTAATGGGGATGTTAAGGTTAATATATTCTATGTCTCTAGAAACTTACATTCTAATGAGAGAGACAACATAAAGTAATGAGTACATACAAAATACTTTCAGAGTGGATAAGTAGAAAAAGACAAGGCTATAGAAGTTTGAGGGAACCAGGAAGGCCATTTTTCAGGGCATAGCATTTGAGCTGAGTTTTGAAGGCAACCAGAGATTCTTAGAGGGGATATGAGCAGGGGGCACATTGAAGGCATGGGGCCTAGATAACATGAAGGACGATTAGTTCTTTCACAGTTGTTTTCTTTTACAGCATTTTATTCATTGTAGAGATTGTTCTCCTAGTTTAGTTTATTTCACTCTGCATCAGTTCATATATGACTTCTTTAATTTTTTTTTTTTTCTTTTTGGTCAATGGTTGGTAGCAACCATTCAGTTAAGTTGGAAAAGTTTTCACTCTGGCTCTAACACTTACTATTTGTGCAATCTTGGACAGTTTCTTGTACTCTATCAGCCTCAGTTTCTTCATTTGTAAAATATGCTAGTTAAATTAGCACCAGCTTAAGGTTCCATCCAATTTTAAATACCATATATTAAAAAATCAAATGAGAAAGTTCAATTGGAGTTTCCTTCTCTTGACTAAGTAGAAAAATTCTTATGTTAACAAATAATATTAAAATTAGTTTTATAGGAACTTTGCAAGATGTTGGTATGCATAAGAAATATGAGAAATTTCTTTTAGTAGTTCTCCTATTTTTTCATTGGTAGTCTTTCACTTTATTTTATTCTTTTTATTATTATAAACTTGACAAATATCAACATGAACATTTCTTCATACAAAAATAAAACCTTAAAAAAGGACATTGCATATGAAAACACGAACCTCTGTTTGCAATGTATATATATTTATATAATATATATACACATATATATAATATATAAATTTAACATGGTAGTCTCACCATTGTCCTGCTTGTCTGTATCCCTTTTTGTATTTATGTCTGATCTCTTCTGTATATATATTTTAAATGATTCACTTTCTTTTTCCTCACACTTTTTTCACTTTTTGGTATCACTATAGTCCAATTCCTCTTCACCCAAATCTTACATTTAAAAAAATGTATTTATTTATTTATTTAAAAATAAGAAATATAAACATGCAAATATTCATAGACATGCAAAACAACCCATATACTGCCCATCTTTGAAAATGTGCATCTTATTCTGCATCTACAATTCATCACCTCTCTGTTAGAAAGTGAGAATCATGATTCATTATCAGTTTTCTGGAGTTATTAGTCATTATATTGATCATAGTTCTTTCACAGTTGTTTTCTTTTACAGCATTTTATTCATTGTAGAGATTGTTCTCCTAGTTTAGTTTATTTCACTCTGCATCAGTTCATATATGACTTCCTTTTTTTTTTTTTTTTTTTTCTTTTCTTTTTGGTCAATGGTTGGTAGCAAATGGAGGATTAATCAAGACTACATGTAAGCTGAGGTACTTAAGCTGAACATTGAAAGAAAACATTCTAAGTGATGGAGGTGAGGACACATTTTAAAAATCATTTCAGTTCACATTATCATAAACATTCAAGAGATTTAAAAATATCCAATGAATTCTATAGATTTTTTTGGTAAAATTTTATGGCACCATGGAATTTTTTTTAAACATCTGATAAGCACAAATCATGTATCTAGTGAACCTACATCAGAAACAATTATAATGACATATTTGTGTTTTTTCTGTGATATATTTATGTTCTTCCTATATTTCAGGCTTGACACTAACTAGATTCAGTGGTTTATTTCATCACCAATACTGAACTAATGATATGATTTTTCTTATATCTTCAAGTTTCCTTGCCTTTTTTTTAAACACATAAATACAAACAATTATAATAATTATTAATGATACAAGAAAGAAACAATGCCTATAAATTAAAAACATGGATAAGGATGCTATTTTGTATTTTCTTTCTTGAGACAATCAAATGATTGAACCTTATATGTTACTCCTGAGCTGGATTTGATTAATAGTAAACCCATAATCCAATTCTTTGTTCAAATTATGAATTTCAAGCAAGAGATGGGTCATGAAACTATGGAATGATCATGAATAACATGGATAACAGCCCACTCCCAAGACACTGGATTACCTTGGACAAGCCATCAAACTCTCTGAATCTGTTTTTTCATATATAATTAAGAGGATTCATTACAAGGTCTGCTAAATTCCCTTCTGACATCAAATCTATGATTCTATAATCTAATAATCCAGTCAACAGAAAGTATAATGTTGTGTGCAGTTTTGCCACATTTACATATCTGTCTGAAGTTTGCACTTCACCTTAAACAAAAATTCTGGGTTCAGTAAAACACTGCTTTACAAATACTGGTCAGTATAGTTAATTTCTATAAGATAGTATTTCATTGAGACAATATGGTGTAATGAAGATGGTCCTAGACTAGAATTAGCAGCAATTGGATTTGAGTCCTACCTCAGAATTTGAACAAGTCACTTAAACTTCTCAATTTCAATTTTTTTTATGAGGATAATAAGACCTGGAGTAGTTTTCTCCCAGAGTTCTTATGAGGTTCAAAATATATAATCACTCTGCAAATTACGAAGCACTTTATATGTTTTTTGTTATAATTGATTTATATATTATTCATGATACCAAATGCAAATTGGATCTATTTAATGATGATACATATTTAAAATACAATGCTCTGAAAGTTTTTCTATTCAGTTTGCTATTTCCCTTTCCAAAGCAACCAGCATAATGGTGTGCACAAGGCAACTACTCAAATTGTTACTATTGACTGCAGAATTTATTTGAATAAATATTGAAAAAGCATAAGAAATAATGGGTGGAAATGCTAAAGGAAAATTTGAAATCAGAAAAGAGAATAAATTAAAAGTGGAATATCACAAAATAAGTTCAGTATAAGTCACAACTAATGGGTGCTTGAGAAGTCTGAGGACAGGAGTTTCCTGAAATGTTGGTATAAAATATGAGATATTTAATATTCTAATGATAGCAGCATAGTATACTAACTAGAGAAATAAAGAGCCTTTGATAACCCACGATCATTCACCACGCCCATATTTTGGCATATTTTAAAATTTGAAATGTCAATTTTACTAGCCAACAGGACTAACATGACTTTAGAATATGTGTGTGTGTATGTATGTGTGCATATTATTTATGTACATAAATGTATATATACATACACATATAATTTGCACAACTATATGATTAACACATATAAATAATATATATCAGTTGATAGAGAGCAGAGTCTGAAGAATCATGTCATCTCTCTCTCTCTCTCTCTCTCTATATATATATATATATACACACACACATGCACATATATATATTCACATATATGTACATATATCTCTTTCTATCTATTTATCTATCTCACTGTTAGGTGGTATAGTGGATACAGTGATCCTAGTGTCAGGAAGAACTGACTTCAAACTGGGCCTCAGATAGTTATTAACTGCATGATTCCAGGGAAGTCACTTAGCTGCTATCTTTGGTTACCTCATCTGTAAAATGGGATAATATTATTATTATTAATATTATTATCCCAGGATTGTTGTGAGGATAACATGAGATAAAATAAAACTGTTTTGCCAAGACATAAAAAAAGGATTTGAAAAGCTGAAGAGAATTGATGAAGCTGAAAGAAGAGAGTTGATATTTTGGTCAGGAATATATATCATATATGTTTTCATTGTTTCTATTATTCACTTTTTTGAGGGAAGGGATCCTGTCTTAAAAATACTTTATACTGCATCATACTCATTGAGATCCTCATCGAATTTATTATCTGAAAAGATAAAATTATCTTTAAATCCAAAATCATGGAATAGTACTTGTAGACAATTTACACTGTAGCTAATCTAACTTCCCTCCTCAAAATAAAGAATTACAATGTTCAATCATAGGAATTCCTTAGATATAAAAGATGTTGATTTGAGGATATTATGTATTTTTTGACATTGCCCAAGGACAAGAAGATAAAATATAAGGCAGATTATCACATCATTATGTATTTGTATCCTGATGAAGGGAGGAAAATCTCTGGTAGAATGTTGCAAGATTTGTTTGGTCTTAGTGTGTTCAACATTTTAATCCATGAGCTAAATAAAGAATAATTTATAAAATTTTAAGTAGAAATACAAAACTATGAAGTGCAGGTAATATCGTGAGTCCAACAAACTTCCACAAACATTTATCCAGCAATACCTATTTACCATGTGTCAGGAACTATACAAGTTACAAGACATACAAAGTCAGAAAGACAAAAAGGACAAATTTGTTAGCTTCAAGGAGTTTATATCCTTTGAGGGACTCTTGAGGAGGAGATGAACAAATACAGATATATAAAATCAAAATATTCACAAAATATCAGAAATATATCTTTGGGGAGGTAAAGAAAAGCAGTAATATCAGAGAAAATTAGGAAAAATTTCTTGTAGAATGTGAAACTTGAAATGAATTTTGATGGGTGCTAAAGACTTTAGGAAGCAGAGGTGAGGAAGAAGAAGATTTTAGGCATGGGAGGATGGCCTATCTAAAAACATGGAGTAAAGATTGCCATATTTTGGAGTGGAAGTTGGAATTCTATGTATAGAGAATACATGTAAATTGAAATGTTGCATGTGTGAAGGGCAATAATATAATCTCAGGCTGGAAATACAGACTGGAGTCAGACTATGAGAAAATTTAAATGCCAACTAGAGGAGATGGATGATAGAATTTTGACATTTGAGATAATTTCTTGAACCAAGAAGATAAAATTTAACAGTGAAAAAATAAAGTTCTGCAATTAGATTTAAAAAAAATCTTTATAACAAAAATACTTTGGGGGACGACTTGACTTGGCAGCAGTTCATGAGAAAAAGATTTTGGGATATTAGTGGAACATAATCCTAATGTAAGCCAGCAGTGGGACTCAGCTCTTAAGAAAATGAACATAATCTTGGACATTGATAGAAATTTAATAGTTAGGTTACAGAAAGTAAATGTCTCTTTGCCCTCTAATCTACTCAGATCATATTTGGAGTATTGTGTTCTGGAAATCACATTTTTAGATTGAATTGGAAATGGAGTCTATCCACAGTCAGAATTAGCTACTTTGTTCTGGAGTAGTGAATAATAAGGACAAATATGATAACTGTCTTTAAGTAGTTGAAGCCTCAGCATATAGAGGAAATGGACTTTTTTTTTGTTTTGCTTCAAAATGCAAAACAAGAAAAATGAAGGGAAAACAAAAGATAGGCAAAGTTTTGGCTTATAAGTAATTACTTTGTAATACCAGTGAGTAGGCTATGGGTACTAGAGCTTTTCAAATATTTTCTGGATTGACATTTTTGGTAGATGGGGAATGGTTTGACAGATATAGATAGATATCAATCCTGTATCCATATCTATCTCTATATCCATATAGGTAAGGACCCCTCATGGAGTTCCATATGTCATGATTCAATAGTCTGAGAGCAAGGAAGAAGGATGTAAAATTGAACTGAAAACTAGGTAATTCTGGAAACAGAAATTTGATGAGAACGCAAACAGGGAAATAGATATTTAAATTGGAACACAAGACCAGTCTTGGGAGGAGACTCAATGAAAAATAATAACATGATTTGTCTATCTTCCTCCCCCATTTTTTTCTCAATAGCATTTTATTTTTCCAATTGCATGTAAAGTTAGTTTTCAACATCCATTTTTGTAAGATTTTGAGTTCCAAATTTTTTCTCCTTCCCTCCCCAAAACAGCAAACAATCTGATATAGGTTATACATGTACAATTATTTAAAACATATTTCCATACTTTTGGGTTGTGAAAGAAAAAAATTAGACCAAAAGGGAAAACACCACAAGAAAGAAACAGCAAACAAATAAATAAACATTTACAAAAAGGTCAAAATATTATAATTCAGTCCACATTTAGTCTTCATACTCTTTCCCTGGGTGGAGATGGCATCCAAGTTGTATTGGAATTGTCATCCATCACTGTGCACAATGTTTTCCTGGTTCTGCTTATTTTATCCAGCATCAGTTCAGGTAAGTCTTTTCAGGCTTTTCTGAAATCAGCCTGTTCTTATAGAGTAATAACTTTCAATTACACTCAGATACCATAATTTATCCAGCCATTCCCCAGTTGATAGGCAGGCACTCGATTTCCAATTCTTTGTCATCACAAAAAGAATTGCCATAAATATTTTTGCACATGTGGGTCCTTTTCCCTCTTTTATGATCTTTTTGGAATACAGATCCAGAAGAGATATGACTAGATCAAAGTATAGGCACAGTTTTATAGCCTTTTGGGCGTAGCTCCAAATTACTCTCTAGAATGGCTGGGTCAGTTCACAGAAATTTTCTCTTTCAGGAGAGAGGAACATCATGATCTAAACATTAGCTTCTTAAACTGTGTTCACAACCTCATATGCAGCCTTGTAGCTGAATAAGGGTTGCTAAATTATCATTTATTATCAGTAAATATTTGATTTATATATTTATATACCTGGTGTCTTGTAAAATTTTCTTGAGTAAAAAGGGATTATAAGTGGAGAAAGCTTAAGAAGATCTGGTCTGAATCACATCATCATTGTTATGTCATCATCATCATCATCACCAGTAGCATTTCCTTAGCTCTTTAAGGTTTGTGAAACACTTTACAAATATTTTCCAGTATCAAACACAAAATAATCCTGGTGGTGGCCTTGTTGCTATTATTATCCTCATTTTACAGATGAGGAAACTGAGGCAGGTATAGATTAAGTGACTTGTTAGTCTGAAAATGGACACTGTATCTCACCCATGGATCTCCCCCTCTGCAAAAGAATGGGATGGATTCTTCTAGCATGTCTTTCTTTGTAATTTTGTATCATTCAGTTCTTATTGTTTTTAGGTTGTTCTTCATTTGCATTATTACAGTTGTTGTGTATGTTGTTTTGGGGCAGTTTTCATTCTGTTATCAGTCCATATAAAAATTTTTTTTTTGCTTTGATCATAGTTGTCATTTCTTACAGGAAATTAACTTGCTCTTGCATTCATGTATCACAATTTGTTTATCCATTCCCCAATCAATGGATACTTAGTTTGCTTCCAGTTCCTTTCTATCACGCAATGGTGCTATTATAATATTTTAGTGTATATGGGCATTTTATTTTACCAATTATCTCCTTGAGGTGTAAGTCTTGTGGTAGAATCTCTCATCAAAGGGTTTGGACATTTTAGTTAAACAAGCATTTATTAAGTGTATGCTCTGTGTTAGGTACCCTACTAGACTCTAGGAATAGAGGCAAAAGAAGTAGTTTCTATAGGGATGAGATTCGCAGAGATAAACTTTGTCATGTGCCTAAACTCTAATTCTCTCAAGGTATTATAAGGTAACCTTGTTGCGGGGAGGAGTCCACTTAACTACTGTAACTATTAGCCACCCCTCCCCTTCCCATTCACAACAAAGATACTATTAATTCTTAAATATAACATGTTTAACAAGGCAAGAAATAATCATACTATGTTACCCAGGAAGAGGAAAATGTAGGAATAATTAGGAAAAAAATTACTTACAAACATGGATCACACTCTTCTGCCCATGGGTGTAGTTTGTGCTGGGGAGAGGGGACAAACACTTCTATACCCAGCAGGGGGCATATGAGTGGAGAACTCCATGTCCTTGACCGCAGCTGGCCACTCTGGACTGCAAAGCCATGATGTCTCTTTGGGAACAAACTATACCAGGGAAAGCCACTTCTTTGCTACCTTTGCTCCTTCTGATTCTCACTGGTGTCGAACTAGGCAAAGTCTCATCTTCTGAGCTCTTTCCTTCCATTCACCCTCACTGAAAAGTCATTCTTCACAACAAGATTCTGCCATTGTGCAATCAACTTCAAACTTCTTACCATATATCAGATCCCACATCTTTCTGGGAAACTCAGGCAAGCTCAGCCAATATTTCATTCAAAAAGATTCTGCCATTGTCCAATCAGCTTCAAACTTTTTACCACATATCAGATCCCCCCATATTTCTGGGAAACTCATACAAGCTCAGCCAATATTTCATTCAAAAAGATTCTGCCATTGTCCAATCAGCTTCAAACTTCTTGCCACATATCAGATCCCACATCTTTCTGGGAAACTTAGACAAGCTCAGCCAATATTTCATTCAAAAAAGATTCTGTCATTTTTCAGTCAGCTTCAAACTTCTTACCACATATCAGACCCCACATTTTTTTGAAAAATTCAGACAAGCCCAGCCAATATTTCATTCAACAGGATTCTGTTTTGTCCAGTCAGCTATCAAGCCTTTTCTTATTTTTGTGGTCGTTCAGTTATGTCCAACGATTCATGACCACATTTAGAATTTTCTTAGCAAAGATACTGGAGTAGTTTGCCATTGGTTTCTCCAGCTCATTTTACAGACAAGGAAACTGAGGCAATGGAGTAAGTGATTGTCCAGGATTACATGATAATAAGTGCCTGAGGTCAGACTTGAACTGAAGAAGATAATGAGTCTTCCTGACTCCAGGCCTGGTGGTCTATCCACTGTACCACTTGCATCCTATATTATAAGCAAAGCTGATGTAAAAATCTGTATTGTCTCCTTTGGTTCTCCTTCTCAAAGCAGCAAAGGCAGTAGAGATAAACCGTTCTCTTCTGAAAGATATCCCCTTCTTTAAAGTTGCAGATAATGCTAGAGGACAATAAATCAAATGGCAGTGGAATTTTGCCTTAAATGCTAACTAGTTGTCTGTATCTGAGCAAGTCACTTAGTTATGTTTGCCTCTGTTCCCTCATCTGTAAAATGAGCTAAAGAAGGAAATAAGAGAACCACTGTAATGTCTTTGTCAAGAAAACTCCAAATGCTGCCACAAGAGGAGTGGGAAATGACTGAAAATAAAAAATTTTTTACTCCTTTGCTAGTATATGTCACTCAACTTCTTGAATGACAACTTTTGCATAATTCTAATGCCTTAAATGAGTGATTCCTGGTAGTTTGTGATTCACCTTTACATTTTGATGAAAAATTTAAGACTTTTTACTTTGTGTCATGTATGAACACAGTATTGCTGATTTACTTTTCCTGTGGCTTCTAGTTATTTGATATATAACTTTGCTAGTTATAACTTTTAAAGTTCTAAAAATAAGCCATATACAAATGAACTGAGGGACCACAATGCCTTGTAACCCTCCTCATTATTTGTTATTTCTCCGTTAAATAGATCCTTTCAAGGCATTCATCAAAGAACAATTCTCTATCTGTTCCTCTTACAGTATGTATCTCTTCATACTTTATCAGAGAGACTTTCTTCACTGGTGAATTTTACCCTTTTTCCTTACAAAAAATTATTTTTTTCTTCTTTTTGGTAACTAAATCTCATAGGAAAAGGGACAGTAGCCTCCATGAATATGTATATATAGAAAAATACATACTGACTTAATTCATCAATGAATTAATGGAATGAGTGAGTTAATATTTGTAAAATGGTTAGTTCAGTGTCTTGCATAATAAACATGTTTCTTCCCTCTCTTCACTAATACTAAATAAATACAATGTGTTTAAAGTCAAAGTGGTTATGGAGAAGGGCCATTAGCAACTGAGAGAGATAAAGAAAAAAATTTTAGATTTTATTTGTGGTGGTTGATCTGTGTTTTGAAGAAAATGAGGGATTCATTGAGGTATAAATAAAAAAGGAAGCTAACAATAATGGATCTTCCTGATTATTTCAATATTCTTTTAGTTTTGTAAATAATATTTTGTAAGTATATTCATATATGATCTGATAGTGTTTTGGTTGGTTAACTCTTCGATATTTTATGTATTCTTGAGTGGAATTTGTTTCCTAATTCTTTTTTTTTTAAGTAACATACAGGAATAATGATGATTTTTGTAGGTTTATTTGTATACATCAGTAAAGACAAATTACTAATTGTTTTAACTGAATCACTAAAATTCTCTAAGTGTGCCATCATGTTTTTAGACAAAATATATGATTTAGAAAACTCCCTCATTTATTCAAATTATAGATTTAGAGAGTACCTGGTGGTACCTAAGTGTCTGTTTAAAATATATCATTAAATTAAATTTAACTTGAAGAAGAAATAAAGGAATTCACTAGACTTTAAACTCCCTACGAATAAGAACTACATTTTATTCCTCTTTACTAGCACCTATTTATCTCAAGGCTTTATATTTGTAGGTGGTTGAATAGAGATACTAGCTTCTTTTCATCAGCCTGGGTTATCTGTGTGTCTTCAGTCATTTTGAGTAGTCTAGCTGAGAGGTTTTTTGCTAATCCTCAGCCTTCAGCATCCCGCGTGGCATTTCAGTAAACACTTAATACATCGTTTCTGATTCACTGACTTGCTGTTAGCTAGACTTCCCACAGGCTACAAGAAGGAGGGGAAAGTCCTTGAAATTGGGAGAAAAGGATGAAAATAAATGCAATTAAATGTGGTTCCTGTAAATTTGATTTTAGACTACCATTACATTATTGTTCTCAATTGCAAATAGCAGCACTTTATTCCAGGGTCTGATCTGTTCTCTATCTCCATTTGTAGAATGTTTTCTGAATTTTGATGTCACAAGTATTATCTTTGTCAGTTTTTGGTGTAAACTGTCCAATTAATAAAGCATTTCTAAAGTACTTATTATATGCTACATGCTGAGGACTTTATTTTTATAATTCTCAATTATTAATTATTATTATTATTATTTGAAGCTGTGATTTTCATTCCTGTAGAAAGCTTACTGGTAAATAAATCCCTTTTTCTGTTTCCCTTCCTCAAACTTCTTCCATGCAAACTGGCTTTTATAATCTTAAAGAATTACCTAGGGAACTGAGAAATTAAATGACTTTTTCATTCTCTTATAAGTCTGTGTTTAAAGATGGGACTTGAAGTCAAGTAACCCTGACTCGAAAGCTGTCTTTCTATCCACTACAATCTATAAGGACCCAATGAATTTGGATGTTGTTGTTGATCCTTCCTTCTCAAAGAGGACCAATGACATCATGAGGGTGATATCTTGACTTATGAGTCAGTTTAAGTGAAGCTGAGTTGTGCAAAGTCTGCCTCACTTTGTCCTCCAGAGTCATTGAAGTCCACTGCCATGAGAAAAAGTCAAGAAGACTGATAATGACCTAAATCCATCCACTACAACAGACTACCATATAATAAAGATAGCAAACTTTAATAACAAAAATTTAATAAAGAAAACAGAACTCACATTTTATCAGGGGAGAAATAACTCACATATTAGAAGTTGTAGTGACAATAAGTTTCATAATCTTACTAAAATGATGGACTTGATTTATTATTTTAGCATAATTGACTCCATTTTGTGATTGAGTTATTTTGAAGAAATTATTTTTCTATAGGTTATTGTCTAATAATAAGAGAAACAGTTATATGGTATCTCATCCTAATAAACACATATGAAGCCTCTGATAAGACAAAATACCAATAGAAAATATTGTAAACAGTTTTATAAGTAGCTCACATAATGAACTACCAATGAAATTGTGTGGTAAATGAATGAAGAACACCATTAGCTAGAACTATCAAAAATTCACTGGGGATCATGGTCATCATTCAGTTTTGGATGGTCATTAAATCAGATTATATTCCCATTATCCCTTCCTCCACTTGAGACTTTTACTTGAGTAGTTTATATTCACTCAAAGATTTCTGACTGATGAAGACGTTCCAGAGGACAGTCTCAGAAGGAAGGAAGGAAACATACATAAATTCCATCTCAGGCTGGGCAAAGAGGGCACTTTGTTATAGCACCGGTATAAGAAATTTACTGATGCCTTTAGAAACAGGTTATCTGGTGTTTATTCACAGATAGGCTACAAGCAAAGGTAAATATGATGAATATAGAGAAGCATGGAAAGACTTACATGAACTGATACAAATTGAAGTAAACAGAGCCAAGAAAACAGGATATACAATGACTGTAGCAATGTGTAAATAGAAAGAAAAATAGCAACAAAACAATTGAAATGAAATGTTTTGATATTATAAGGAAAAATCTTTGCACCACAGAAGAAATATGACAAGATACTTCCCCCTATTCTTTTATGGACTTAGAGACTGTGGTTATGAAAAAGTGGATGTGAGTCAAATTATTTTCTCTTAAAAATTATTTGTTGTGTTTAATGAATCTCTTAAGTAAGAAAAGGGATACAAGGAGAAATTTAAATGACATAAACGTTGATAAAATGTATTAAAACAAAATGAACAATGGGATTATGATCTCAAAGATATCCTCTATCTCTAAAATTTCTATAATTCTCTATCATTAGTTTAAAATTATTTTAAAATATAGTTTTCATTACCAGTATCATGAATACATCTCATTTTCTAAATTATATGGATTCTAAAATAGCTTAATCCAAAACTTAATACTTTGCCACAGTACAAGGAGCTTAATCCTCAAAGTAATTTACTGACCCGCCTGAATTTTAGCAAGTTCAGATTTCACTTTTTTGGGGGGTGAAAACTTATTTTATTTACCCTCCATTTTACAGGCTCTTTTTTCTAATTAAATTCAATATTTGTTAATCTGCTTACTACATGAAAGACACTCTGCTAGTTTGTTGGCATAAAATAGCAAAATAATACTATCTTGAAGGAATTTACTTTCTATTTCCAATAAAAAAAAATATACAGCACAAAACCCTTTAATTTCTGCCTGAGATTCATTGACTATAATTCTTATAAAGACTTTTTGTCTTCTTTTTTTCTCATAGGCTTTTTTTTAAATTTAATTTTATTTAATAATAACTTTGTATTGACAGAATCCATGCCAGGATAATTTTTACACAACATTATCCCTTGCAATCACTTATGTTTCATTTTTTCCCCTCCCTCCCTCCTCCCCCCTCCAAGATGGCAAGCAGTCCTATATATGTTAAATATGTTGCAGTATATCCTAGATACAATACATATTTACAAAACTGAACAGTTCTCCCGCTGCACAGGGAGAATTGGATTCAGAAGGTAAAAATAACTCGGGAAGAAAATCAAAAATCAAATAGTTCACATTCATTTCCCAGTATCCCTTCTTTGGGTGTAGCTGTTTCTGTCCATCATTTATCCAATGAAACTCAGTTAAGTCTCTTTGTCAGAGAAATCCATTTCCATCAGAATACATCCTCATACAATATCGCTGTCGAAGTGTATAATGATCTCCTGGTTCTGCTCATCTCACTTAGCATCAGTCCATGTAGGTCTCTCCAAGCCTCTCTGTATTCATCCTGCTGGTCATTCCTTACTGAGCAATAATATTCCATAACATTCATATACCACAATTTACCCAGCCATTCTCCAATTGATGGGCATCCATTCATTTTCCAGTTTCTAGCCACTACAAACAGGGCTGCTACAAACATTTTGGCACATACAGGTCCCTTTCCCTTTTTTAGTATCTCTTTGGGGTATAAGCCCAATAGAAACACTGCTGGATTAAAGGGTATGCACAGTTTGATAACTTTTTGGGCATAATTCCAGATTGCTCTCCAGAATGGCTGGATTCGTTCACAACTCCACCAACAATGCATCAGTGTCCCCGTTTTCCTGCATCCCCTCCAACATTCATCATTATTTTTTCCTGTCATCTTAGCCAATCTGACAAGTGTGTAGTGATATCTCAGAGTTGTCTTAATTTGCATTTCTCTGATCAATAGTGATTTGGAACACTCTTTCATGTGAGTGGTAATAGTTTCAATTTCTTCATCTGAAAATTGTCTGTTCATATCCTTTGACCATTTATCAATTGGAGAATGGCTTGATTTTTTATAAATTTGAGTCAGTTCTCTATATATTTTGGAAATGAGGCCTTTATCAGAACCTTTAATTGTAAAGATGTTTTCCCAGTTTGTTGCTTCCCTACTAATCTTGTTTGCATTCGTTCTGTTTGTACAAAGGCTTTTTAATTTGATATAATCAAAATTTTCTATTTTGTGATCAGTAATGGTCTCAAGTTCATCTTTGGTCACAAATTTCTTTCTCCTCCACAAGTCTGAGAGATAAACTATCCTATGTTCCTCTAATTTATTTATAATCTCGTTCTTTATGCCTAGGTCATGGACCCATTTTGATCTTATCTTGGTATGTGGTGTTAAGTGTGGGTCCTTGCCTAATTTCTGCCATACTAATTTCCAGTTATCCCAGCAGTTTTTTATCAAATAATGAAATCTTATCCCAAAATTTAGAATCTTTGGGTTTGTCAAACACTAGATTGCTATAGTTGACTATTCTGTCTTGTGAACCTAACCTTTTCCACTGATCAACTAATCTATTTCTAAGCCAATACCAAATGGTTTTGGCGACTGCTGCTTTATAATATAATTTTAGATCAGGTACAGCTAGACCACCTTCATTTGAATTTTTTTTTCATTAATTCTCTTGAGATTCTCGACTTTTTATTGTTCCATATGAATTTTGTTGTTATTTTTTCTAAATCATTAAAATATTTTCTTGGAAGTCTGATTGGCATAGCACTAAATAAATAGATTAGTTTAGGGAGTATTGTCATCTTTATTATATTCGCTCGGCCTATCCAAGAGCACTTAATATTTTTCCAATTATTTAAGTCTGACTTTATTTGTGTGAAAACTTTTTTGTAATTTTGCTCATATAATTCCTGCCTTTCTTTTGGTAGGTAGATTCCCAAATATTTTATGCTATCAACAGTTATTTTGAATGGAATTTCTCTTTGTATCTCTTGCTCTTGGATTTTGTTGGTGGTGTATAAGAATGCTGAGGATTTATGGGGATTTATTTTGTATCCTGCTACTTTGCTAAAATTATGAATTATTTCTAATAGCTCTCATAGGCTTTTTTTGAAGTTTATTTTATTTTTTATTGATACCTTGAATCAGATAGTATCATGGAAGAAGGGAAAACTAATGGCTTCTAAAATTTCCCTAACTTGACTATAATGACATGATATGATTCACAGTTATCTCTTAGTTTGACAATATCTCATCCGTGATCTGTAATAACTATCTGCATCAGATCACTTCTCTAGAAGGGAAGTTTATTATTGACCACTTACGGGTAGTCCTTAGGACCATAGCTCCAAACAAATTAATCCCTTAGAGCTTCCTGGTCCAAAGTTGTTTCAATGAGTAGAAAATTAAAAAAAAATCAACAACATACCGCCACCTAATTATTAAACAAAAAATGCCCATTCTCATCAAATTCTTGGGACTATTTTATGAAATGAATGCCTTGTGATTTGCTTTCTTATCATTTGAATTGTCAACCAAAAAGCTATTGCAGGTAATTATTCATATTTCCCACAGTCATGTTAGAGCACTCAGAATACTTTTAGCTCACAATAATATCAAATACAATTAAACTTAAAAAAAATGTTACAAAGGTATTATCCCTTTATCTACCAAAATTATGGAGTCAGAATTGGAATTCTTAGTGGGCTTTGTTTTATTGTATTTATTTATAACTCAATGGCAATTGATACTACCCCTTTTGGATTTTGAATTTCCTAAGGGCACATTTTTAAATGGAATGGCTATCATTTAGGTGTCCTGATTAAACAAACTCATGGTAAAAAAAAGATTAATCCACATAAATAGAACCATGTAACATAAACTAGCACAACTGAGAATTTTCCCAGTACATTAAAAGAGCCACAATTATATCTATACTAGAGATTGAGTGACTATACAAATATTACTATAAATCAATAGAATTGGACTCCTGAAATCTCCACTGATGTCCTTCCCTTCCATGTAACCCCATCCTCTCCATGGGAGCCAAGCTCTGTCACAGTCTATCAATTTAGGAAAGCCTCAGAAGTGGTCTGCCTATGGATTATGTCCTTGTTGACTAATGACCAACCCATTAAGCTCAGAGCATGCCTTCACCAAAAGCATGGCCACTGAGTAATAATATATATATTTTTTTAACTTCAGAAATTCAAGATTATTTACTAAGGCAAAAAGAAAGGTTAGGATTTATATAAATGGGGAGAATGCCCCTAACAATGAAAGCATAATTCCCAGAACTAATGAAGTAGTAAATAATAGACTAAATCTTGTCAAACCTAGTGTAATGGATATAACCCTGCATATGGAGTCAGAAAGCTTGTGTTCAAGTACTGTCTCTGCTACAGACAGGTATTTGAGGCCAAATTGTGGAGGCATTTATTTGTGAGATGAAGGAGTTTGTATTTTGTCATATGAGCAATTAGAGAGACATTATAGATTTTTAAACAAGGGATCATAGAATCATAAGATTAAGTCCAGTCCTCTCCATTTTACAGATGAGGAAACTATGACCAGAAAGGTTATGTTCAAAAGCCAACAAGTGTCTAAAGTGAATGTTGAATTCAGGTTTTCTTTGATTCAAGTCCAATACTCTGTCTACTATGCTATATTGCTTCCAAGGACTGAGTGACATAGTAGATCTGGATAGCAGGAAGATTATTTTGGAAAGAGAAAATAATCTACAAAATACTTAAACTAGGCGAACAACAAATAGAGACCTTAAATTATCCAATCTCAGAAAATTTTGTTCCCCACTACACTGTACTACTTTTGAACTCTTTGAACTCCAGGGACTCCATCATTAGGAAACCTCACCATATTGTATGATTAAATCAGGCCTATCACTACCCTTTGCCTCTTTGATTGGATGACAGAGCTGTGACCTCCAAAACGACGATTTACGGAGGGGCTCAGATTGGACATCTAGTCCCCCCTTGCCCCCCAGCTTCACTACTCTGAGATTTGTCTGATTTCTATTTTGTATCTGTTTCTGAATGATGGGGGAAGTTTTCCTGTGACTTACCTGTAGAGAAGGAAGACAGTCTCTGCATGAAGTATGAGCTTCTATTTGGCTGCTTTGGGGCATGTTAACACCTGAGACTATTTGGAAACTGAATACAATTATGAGAGCCTCATTTCATTCTAAAAATGCCTGTTTCCTCTTTTAAATTATAACCTCTCCAAATATTTGATAACATCAAACAAATTCTCCCTTACTTCAATTTATATTTTTTTTAATTTTTTGAGCATTTTAAAAATAGTTGTTATTTTATATTTGTTTCTTTGGAAACCTATTCAAATATTTCTCTATTAGAGAAAGCTATCATATAGATTTGTGTGAATTCCATGTAGATTATGTATTTTATATTTTAAAAATAAATATAATTCGAACATTTTTCATGGTGTATATCATTTCTTCTAAATTAAGCAACACTGAGTTTATGTATGCAAAAGCCTTTTAAGATTATATGATCTAGACTTTTTCCTTTTATAATCTTCTTTATTCTTTATTTGATTACGAACTCTTTCTTTTCAGTCTCCTTTTGCTGTGGTTTAAAAAACCATTTAATTCATTTGTACACTTGGAATTTAATGTAGTATATGGAATGAAATATGTTTTCTATATTACAATCCATGTTTTAGTTTTCTTAGTAGTTCTTTCATAGGGTCCCTTTACAAACAGTGACTTGGGTTTATCCCACATTATACTATAGTGTATTTCTTGCTTTGAGTGTTTATCTATTTTATTCATTGATTTGTTTCTTTATTTTTATTTTTTGATACAATACCATATAGTTTTGATAATTATTATGTTATAATATAGCTTGGATTTTGAGAAGGGCATATCTCTTCTCTTTCTTCGTTCAATCTTTTAAAATTTGTTTCCTTTATAGTCTTGATCTTTTTTTTCACATAAATTATGTTATCATTTTGACAAATTCTATAAAATTCCTCTTTGATAATTGAATGGATATAATACTAAATCTGTGGAATAATTTGAGAAGTATAATTTTCTTTTGTTCCCTCCCTCCCTCCCTCCCTCCCTCCCTCCTTACCTTCTTCCTTCCCTCACTTCCTCCCTCCCTCCTTTCCTTCCTTCCCTTCCTCCTTCCCTTCCTTCCTTCTTTCCTTCCTTCCTTCCTTCCTTTACCCCCTCTCCCTCCCTCCTTTCCTTCCTTTCTTCCTTCCTTCCTTTACTCCTCTCCCTCCCTCCCTCCCTCCCTCCTTTCTTTCCTTCGTTCCTTCCTTCCTTTATCCCCTCTCTCCCTCCCTCCCTCCTTTCCTTCCTTTCTTCCTTCCTTCCTTCCTTTACCCCCTCTCTCTTCCTTCCTCCCCTTTCTCTCTGTTTTTCTTTCTCTTTGTATATACACACAGGCACACACACACACACAGAGCACACATTTATATGTATGTATAAATGCAAAAGACAAATTCATGAAGGTTTCTGGAATGACTTCCATTCAGTTAGAAACTGTAATAGTATAGTTGTTTTTTTGTTTGTTTGTTTGTTTTTGTTTTTGTTTTGTTTTGTTTTGTTTTTTGTTTTTTTTGAGAGAGAGAAAGTATATTTTGGTCCTTATTTCACTTTCTCAGTAAATATCCTTTTGTGAAATCTAATTGATGATAATTGATTAATTGATATAGTTGGTTGGTTGAATAGTTGTCCTTCATTTTCAAACAGGACCAAACTGATATATATCATTTGGTGATATCCTTTCAAAACTTCAGCTTCAACTTCAATTGAATTTACTTGAGTCAGAGTTGCATAAAGTTATTGGACTCGTTTTCTCTTCCAGATTCATTGAATTTGCACTTTTTTGGAATTTTCCATTTTATCCCTAAGCCAGGTACTTTCACTCTTCCTTCTTTTCTTACCTTTTCTTTTTGTCTTCTCCTTTTAGATTATAAATTCCTTAAGAGCAAGAACTGTTTTCTTTCTTTTTTCTTTTTCTTTCTTTCTTTTTTCTTTTTCTTTCTTTCTTTTTCTTTCTTTTGTTATTTTTGTACCTGTGTCCTCAGCATTTAACATAATGCCTATTTCTATAATAAGCCCCTTAATAAATGTTTATTGACTGGTATTTCATCATCACATATTATGGTATTAATAATATTTGAAAAAATGTCACCCATGAAATTAATTGTGGCTTAACAACTATTAAAGTTAACAAACTATTAAAAGTAAATGAATGCTACTTAATCAGTCTTGAGTATTAACTCTTCACACCTCAGTTTCTTTGTCTGAGTAGGTTGACCCTAATGGCCTGTAAAGTCTCTTCCAGTTCTAAATATATGTTCCAAATTCAGTAAAGGCCCAATACTAAATGCCTACTCCTGTTGCACAGGGGATAGAACATTGGGTTTGGAATCTGGAAGATTTGATTTCAAATATTTCTTTTTATCTTTCTTAGCTGTGTACTTGTGGTCAGGTTGCTTACCTTTCCTGAGTCTCACTTTTCTTATTTGCAAAATGGAGAAAATAATAATATCGTATCTACTTCCAAAGGTTGTTAGGTTGCTAGGAGGCTCAAATAAGATAATGTCCATAAAGTGTTGTGTGTACTTTAAAATCCCGGGTTAATTTTAATAATTGGAAAAGAAATTCTACATGGGAAAACACATTCCTCTCCCACTGCCCCCCTTCCTAAGTGTCTAAAGAATACACAAGCATAAAGGAATGTTAAGGCTAGAGAGGATCCCAGCTCCTTCTTATGTCTGAATTCAATGAATGCTGACAAAACATAAATTTCTGGTTCAAAGACAAAAGTCTTTAAAAACCTCATAAAGGCATCATGAACACCAGGTAGCTCTTATAAAACCAAGTGTTGTAAGAGGGAAAATGAGTCAGAAACATAAATACACCTAAAATAAAAAAAAATGAAGAAAGCTAAACTAAGTAGAAGGATATATACATCCACATATATTATGTTCCCAGTTTTCAAGTGTATAAAAAATAGGTCAAATTAAACTTGACAGAGTGGAAGGCCTAAGAATAACTTGTAAGAATGAATGAATGCACAAGAAGACACCTCCTCCCACTCTTTTTCAGAGGTGGGAGGTTCAAGGGTGTGGAACATTGCATATATTTTCAGATTTCTTCCATATATTGATCAGTTTAACTGATTTTTCTCTTCTTCCTCTTCTGTTTCTTTTAAAAATATTCTTTGCCATATTTAAAAAATGTTTCTATGGGAAAGAAGAAAGCAAGGGATTTGGGGGAAATTTACATGATGTGAAAACAAGATATTAACAAAATTTATTTTTAAAATGAAGTTGCAGTTTATAGTAAGTACTTAAGTTATGCTTTGACATTTTACCTATGACTTCTATTCACAATAGCAATCCACAAAGCTGGTTTGCATGTAAATAGAAACCTTATATTTAAAATAATTTTTTTTCAAGCAAAGATCATAGATTTAAGGTTGGAATGAATTTTAGAAGTCATTTTAATTCAACCTTTCACTTTACAGCTGAGACTGATTTCCTAAGGAAATGAAGTGATTTGCCCAAGATCATACAGGTAGGATGTGACACAGCTGTTATTTTAATCTATGGCCAGTGACTTCCAAAGCAGTGCCTTTTCTCTCCATTGTAATATGTTACACGACTTAGGTTCTCCAAACAACCTTCAGAATACCTTCAGAGTTATAATCTATTCATTCATCCTATATCTATAAATACATATCTATATTTGAATTCACATTTAGTTTTTAATGTCTTTTTAAATGCAGGCTAACAATCCCTCTACCAACAGCAAGTTTTGATGATGGTAACAAAATGATCACCTTTATATTCTTCCTAGATGCAGAGGACTTTGTCAGTTTCTGTCACTGAGGTGAAAATGGAGGGATGGTTTCCATTACTGAATTCTGCCTCCCTTTTTCAATGCTGAACTGACTCTCTAAGACTTGACTAAATAGCTGACATCCTCATGACAGATTTTCCAAAATTTTCTAAAAATGCCTTTCATTTCTTGAATGTCTCTGTCTCTGTGAATGGCGCCTCTCTTAACAGCAGCTGCTATTTTACTGCTCTGTCCCAGCAGGAAATCAGGTCCAGTTCCAGGGAAGGGGTCAGGTGACTTCAACAAAGGTTTGAAGAGCCTGGAATAGCATAAAAATATGAGCTTCTTTGGTGTCCTTTCCGCCACCTGAAAAAGTAAGCCTGGCAATGAGTGCTCCAATTGCTAATCATTTTTAACATCCGAAGCTAAAAATATCTAAAAGTTCATATAGCCAATGTCTGCATATGCACTTGACATGTATCACCTTCATATCCCAGCTTTTATATCTGTGCTTCACTAGCGGAAGCCATGAAGATCCATTTCCATATTTTAAAAAATCCAGCTTTGGCTATGTCTCTTCCTGATTCAAAAAATCTTCAATAGCTTCCTCAGCCCCATATTTAAAACCCTGAACAATCTGACACCCTCCTGCCTCTCCAGTCTAATTTTATATTGTTCTTTTTGACTTATTCTAGGTCGGAGCTACATTTGGTCTATTAGCTTCTACCAAAGCACATTATTCTAAATCTTGACTTCACAAATTTGCTTAAGTGGCTCAAGTTTACCTGGAATATCCTACTTCCTTAGCTTCATAACCATTTAGAATTCCTAGTTTTCATTAAGGTTGAACTTAAGTGATGCTTCCTAAAAAGTGTGTTCTGATGCTCTAAAAGTTTGATATCTTCTCCCCCCATAATTTACTTTGTAAATACTCTCTGCATATAAACTATAAATTCCTTCAGGGGAGGAAATGTTTTATCTTGTCTTTGTTTTCCATCTCAGGTTCTCATTCAAAATAAAGACAAAAAAGAAGAAGGAAGAGCATAACTGGAATGAAGGACAACAAAACTCAAGTGATCGCAGATGGAAGGCTGGGAGGAAACTAAGAGATCATGTAGACCAGGAGATCTTAATTTTGGTGAATCAGGATCCCCTTTGGCAACTCGGAGAAACCTATGGACTGTTTCTCAAAAGGATTTTTTAAAAAAAATCTTGTCTTTTTACTTAATTTCTTTTATTCTGAACTTAAGAAATAAAACAAACATTTCTATAACAAAGTAGAATAGAAAAATAGAGCCTTTTACCTGAAACTGCATATCCATTTTGTACAACTTAGTATTTCTTTCAAATATACAGCAAAGTTTTCATGCAACTTCTTCCCCTCCCCTTCTCCAACTTTGAGATATCCACCATTAGACACAAATCTATGTGTGTGTGTATGTGTATGTGTCCATACACATACACACACACACACACACATAGATTTGTATATATATATATATATATCTGTCTGTTCTTTCTCTGGATGCAAACAGCATTTTCCTTTTTTCAGATCTTTGTGGTTAATTTGGATCTTCATAACAGAATGATTTCGTTTCTCAAAGTTCTTCTTAAAACAGTACTGCTGTTACTGCATACAATGTTCTCTTTTTTAGGTTGTTATAAGTGAAGTTTATTTTTTATTAAAGCTTTTTATTTTTCAAAACATATGCATGGACAATTTTTTCAAATGCTATGTTGTGAACCACCCTCAGTTCCCATAGTCCTCTCTCTGAGTATAGCTGGCTCTCTTCACCACTGAACAATTGGAACTAGTTACAATGTTCTCTCGATGCTGTTCATTCTTTGTTATTTCATGAAGCTCTCTCCATGCTTTTCTAAAATCATTGATCTTATCTTTTTTTTTTTTTTAAGCAGAGTAATAGTCTATTATGGACCTACACTACAATTTGTTTAGCCATTCCCCAATTGATGGTCATACCCATAATTTCCATTTCTTTGCTCTTAAAAAGAGGGCTACTGTAAAAAATTCTGAGCATATAGGTTTTTTTTACCCTAGTCATCTTGAGGAACAAACCTAAAAGAGATATTTCTGAGTCAAAAATAAAGGTAGAGTCAGTTTAATAACTCTTTGGGCATAATTCCAAATCTCTCTTCAAAATAGATCAGCTCACAGCTCAACAATGAATTAAAGTCTCAATTTTTCCACAGCCCCTCCAACATTTGTTACTTTCCCCTTCATCATGTTAGTCAATCTGGTGGGTGTAAAGTGCTATCTCAAATTTGTTTTAATTTGCATTTCTCTAATCATTAATGATATAGAACATTTTTATATGACTATAAATTGTTTTGATTTCTTAAATGGAAAACTGCCTGTTCATATCCTTTGACCATGGATCATTTGGGGAATGACATTCTAATAGATTTGACAAAGTTCTTTATATTTGAAATATGAGACCTTTATCTCAGAACTGTCTATAAATTCCCTTTCCCATTCCCTCAGTTTTCTGCATTCCTTCTGATCTTGACTATATTTGTTTTATTTGTACAAAATCTTTTAGGTTTAATATAATCAAAATTATCCATTTTACATCTCACAACACTATCTCATTTCTTCATAAATTGTTCACCTACCCATAAGTCTGATAGGTAATATGTTCCATGTTCTTAAATATTTCTTGTAATGCCTCCCTTTATACGTAGGTAGGTCATGTATCCACTTTCAGGAAAATGTTTTTAAATAATTGAAGGAAATGCTGAATTTTGCTTAGAGGTTAGTGAAAAAAAAAGATGTAATTTTTTCCTCCATTCAAATTCACAGACCCTATGAAATCTATCCATGGACCTTGTGAATCCTGGGTCTAAAAAGTAAATAATTTTGTCCCATTCCCTCCTTTTTCAGATGAGGAAATTGAAGCTCAGGGTAGTTAACCTAAGTCATACCAACAGTAAATAGGATCAAAAAGATCAGGAAATTCATGAATAAAAAGAGCTGAGATAATCTTGGGGACAGACTTTACTCATAATTATACCTTATAATTTGTATACTGCTTTTTAGCTTACAAAGCTTTCTACTTAGATTACCTAGGTTGACCTTCTTCTGTCAGGGAAAAGCACAAGAAATAATAATTATTATCTCCATTATACTGCTAAAAGGGAACTAAAATATTAAATTATCTTTCCAGGGTGACAGAATCAAGGAGTAGCAGAAGTGGAACCAAAATATTGGTTTTCTGAAATTCTGCCCTCTTACTATTGGACTACATTACCCCTCTGGATGATGTTCAGTAAATGAAGATAGTGGAATAAATAAGGAACAAAGCTGAGGTCAAGAGCCTAGGAAGGGCAGGGGTGATCACTTAGTTTTTTTTCAGAGAATGCTTAACTGACTTCACATTACTTTCCCTGAACACTTCCTTCCCTGTCATCTTTTCTCCATAGAAGGTTTTAGTGACGGCTATGTCAACAAAACATTTCTATGCATTAAGTGCTTGCTACTCAACTTGAGGGCTTTCCCTGCTGTACAATACCATTATTGATTATGGTATTGTCCCTTTTAAAATGATTTCCTCATTAAGCAGTATTGCAATTCTTTGTTCTGTTTGAGCCTCAAGTCAGAACTGGTCAGAAGCTCACCTGGTAAGAGGTGTATAGACAAGGCTTAGTTGTTTTTTCTAATAAATTCTGTTCCTGATCCTTGTTATTGTGTATCTCTTATTTCCTATCCCTGGTAACTCTTCTACTTTTAATTCTACTCTTTAAATTGCATTGTTATTACTTAATCTCCTGCCATCCACAGATCCTTTCCTTATCTTCCTCTATCTTTTTCCTCCCTCTCTATCTCATTTCCATAGATCTATATATATCCTGTCTCACTGCCATATGTATTGCTTTATTCTCTCCTTTCTTATTTCTTCATAAATTTTGGAGGCTGCTATATGCTTCATGGTATATATGTATGTATATATACATAGATAAATAGATATAGTTCTCCTTTTTAACCCATTTTGCTAAAGCATTCTTGGGGTTAAGTGACTTGCCCAGGGTCATACAGCCAGGAAGTGTTAAGTATCTGAGGCTAGATTTGAACTCAGGTCCTTCTGACTTCAGGGCTGGGGTTCTATCCAGTATACCAACTAGCTGTCCTGAGAATATTTTAAAAAGCAAGCAAGATAGTCTTTATCAGAAGAAAGTACTAGAAACCTGAGATGGAAGGGTAAGAGGAATGGAGTTTTCCCATTATGACCACTTGTTGTTTGTCCTTTATTCTTGAAGATGACCCTGCATTAGGGAGGTGGCAATTTGACAGGGAAGGAGAAAGAAGAGGAATACAGAAAAATCAATCCTGTGATAATTTATTAATGAATTATATGGGTTCGGTTTAATCCTTCCTTCTCCCTCTTCCCTTGCCTCCTGCAAAAAAACCCCAAAACCCCAAAACAAACTACTGATATCAGCCTAATTAATTAGTAGATACTTTCTAAGATAAAATATTTTCTTTCTTTCTTTTATAGCTTATGATATTTGCCTGAGGTGGGAGAGTGAAGTAGGATAGGTAGTTTTGGAAAAATCTTTTTGCATTGTTTTTGTTAATTCCCAATATATTTGCTCACAATAAAAAGGAACATTTAAAAAAATCCAATCCACATTAATGGTGGGGAAAAGGTTTTTTAAATAATTAAAAGTTCAATCCATTCAGATTTATCCTATTTAATCCTGTCAGTTAATTGAGTGAAAGCATGTTCTCTCATTAGGTGAAACCATATGACAGAGCATTATTAATTCCATGAGAACACTATTAGAAATGAGTGATGACTGGCATTTGGTTCATAGTATATAAGATGCCTGAGGGTAGGGGCAATTATTAATTTTTTTATCCCAATGTCTAGCACAGTCCTGCCATACATTAGATACTTAAACTCTTGTGCTATTTAATTTACCTGAATGGTCTGAGTGAGAATAGAAAGGTTTGCATTTGTAAAGGATCGTAGAAAAACCATTGTGATGTCATGTAAGTAGTACTGCACGTACATTCATAAGGCCTGAGTTCCAATCTCAGCACTGATTTTGCCCAAGTATGACTCTGGGAAAGCCCCTTCATCGTTTTACTTTCTTCACTAAATGCTCATAAATAATGCTCATAAAATGAGCAATTGGATGAAATGATCTCAGAAGTCTGTTGGCTTTAAATTCTGTGATCCTATAGTATCATGCATTGGGTTTAGAATTAGAAATATGAAAAACAAGCAAAAAAGGAATTAGAAGTATGATATAGGGCAAGACCCTTGTCTGGATCTCAGTTTCCTGATGAGTAAGAAAAAATGGTCCTTAAAACTTCTTCCACTTCTATGATCTTATTGAGTGAAGAATGGCCATTCCATTCAATTGAGAATTAAAATTGACAGTAAGCCATAAGAACTTTGCAGTGATGAACAATTTTACCCTTTATCTTATGCAACCACTCATCCTTGACTGCATCTCATGTAGCTTTTTGTAGTAGATCCCTTTTAAAATCAAAGAATTAGCTGTGCTACATTTGGCAAAGTAGTATAGTGTAAAGAATATTGATGATGGATTCACATCTGCCCTTGTAACCGTTCTCTGTGATTTTAGGTCAATCATTTAAACCACTCGAGACCCAGATTTTTCATCTATAAAATGAGGAAATTGGACTAGATAGCCTTTGGAATCCTTTCCATTTCTAGATTCATGATCCCACGTTCTTGGAAGTAGACAGGAATAAGACATTTTTTGCTCTTCTGTGTCAACCAAGAGGGCAGAATAACCATGACCAGGACAATTAAAGGATGTAGTGAAATTGATAAAAATCGAGGGAATGGGTTGAACTGAGTGGCCACTATGGTCCCTTCAAACTCCAAATTTATATATATATATATATATATATATATATATATATATATATACATATATATATATATATATGTTAAAAAATATGTAATTTTTCTTCCCCACTTCTAAAATCCTCCCTTCCCCTCCACTGGGGTTAAGAACCTATCAGAGATCTACTCAGAGGAAAGGAGAAAGAAATTCTATCTTTGGTTATCATTTAAATCTTTACTTGATTTTTCAGAATCTCAATCTGGAACCAAAAATATGTATCTCTTCTTCAGATGTAGTGACTTAAAGTGACACTTTTGTACCACATTCTGTAGTTTTTCTTTAATCACCATCAGCATCATACAATACCTGAATCAGCAGTGAGGCTCTTACTTGCTAGTATGATCGCCTTCAGTGTAATTGAACTAATGAGCTAATTTAACCAAGTGTACAGTATGTCCAGGAATAGCATTTAATTATAAATTCAATGCAAAATAAGGGGCAAAATGAAAGTAGCTCATAAACAGCTCAACCTTCACTATGAAAAGAATATTTAGTCATTAAGTAATATTCCAAATAAATTATCTCATTTATATTTCAACCTTTCACAAAGGCTAGGGAAAGGAGAGCACTTTAAATATGTAAACAATGAATAAAATATGAACTGTGTTATGTATTCACAACCCTGACAACCTACAAATCTATAGAATTAATTGCTTTTGCATACTGTAGGTGTTTTGGAAAGTAAGCATCAATTTTCTGGATTTGACTCATATTCGACCACCCGTAAGAAAAGTTTAATGGAAACAATTTCCCAAAGAGGGTCTATTTATCTCTTCTTTAAAAGTTTGGCAACAAAAGTACCAAAACAAAATATGCAAATGAAACATTTACTAATGAGTACATGAAAACATGTTCTACTTCTAGGTATTTTCATTTTAAATTAGAAAATTATGCTAATGCTTGAACAGTAAGAACTATTCAAGATGATTTATTGAAAACAGTCTGTCCTGGCCAATACAAAAAAAATTAATCTTTTCAAATCTTCAGCTAGAATTTTGGATGTTATCTAGCAAAACATTTCTTTGGAAATATGAAAGATAAGTTGAAGAGTAGAATAGTAATATCCCATCAATATAAACTATTTCCTTGCATCGAGCTGAATTGTTTGGGAAGTAAAGATAGGTTGTAAAAGTTTTAACTCAACATTCGGTCTATGAAAGCAACAAGTATTTCATGGGAAGGAAAATCAAGCTGTGTTATGCTAAAAATCAATGATTTTAATTCTTGAAATGGAAAATTCTTAACTTAAATTAGCTAGTCAACTTGATTTGATAGGATGTTTTTGAATGAAAAGTTCTTTGTATGTCACAGCTACAAACCCTGGCTGACACCCAAAGTGCAGGAGAACAATTATCAAGTTCATAGCTGCTCTTCTTTTCTCCAAAGTAACTGTTTATTTGCTTTTGTTTTGAATACTTCTGCCTGCATTCCAACACTTAATATTTGGTATTCTATGCATTTCTTAGGAATGTTTGAATGTCACAAATCTTGCATTTAACCCTAAGGAGCCAAGCTCAGCAAACATTTTCATTTGCCAAAACCTGTAATCATTTGATCTTTTGTCATTAACCTTAGTATATATTTGTGTGAGTGTATGTGTGTCTATGTCTACTCGAGATGGGTATCTAGGTGGCCCAGTGGATAGAATGCCAGACCTGGAGTCAGGAAGACTCATCTTCCTGAGTGCAATTCTGATCTCAGATAGTAACTTCTTTATGATTGAATGAATTTGCTTTTGGAGTAATGAAAAAGGAAACCTTTTAGGCCAGGAAGAGGCTGTTCACCAGGACAAAAAAAAAAAAACAGCCTTCAGGCGATCAATTGATGAGTCTTTCTAAGCTTAGCTGTGATGGTCCCCAGACAACAGACTGATGGACTCCATCACTGGATCTATTTGAAACCTCTTCAGATTGGTAGAATCTGACAGAAGTTATTCTCTAATGATATAGATCAGAGCCAGTGGCAAGTGGCAAGATGATGGAGTGGCAGGATACACAGTGAACTTCCCCCAACTCAGCTCCTCTAAACAGAGCTGGAAAATGCATTAGATAAAATCTGATCTGGAAATCTAAGAAAAAATAGGTCATTTCCCTAATCTGGGTAGGAATAAGAAGATAATCAGAAAGGCTTAGGATATTGGGGACCATTTATCCTGGAACTGTTGCAGAAAATCTTTTAGTTCAGGAGGAGGCTGTTCACTAGCACAGGAAAGGATCCTAAATTCAAACATGTATAGAGTGCAGGAAAAGGTACCATTTCTTTTACTTACTGCCCAATGCATTCCAGGGGGAGGAAAGGTGTTAGGCTCTAGGTCGTATATTGAACAAAGATAACGTTCATAAATAAGCAGTACCCATGTACCCATGTGGTTTAGATTCCAGGAGGATAGCAGTCTCAATGATAGCCCCTAGTCCTGTCTGAATCTTATAGTAGAATGATCAAAGCAGGGATCCTACACCAAAGGGGAGTCTGCAATTCTGCACTCTGAACCCCTAAAACTTTCTATTTTGCCGAGAGTAGCTGAGTACACAGCAAGAGTTTTCTGAAATTCCAGATGAGGCAAGCCCACTGGCCTCTTGCTTAGATCCAAATCCAAGTCAAGAACATGCAGAGCCCAGATTAGGGGATATGATGGGACTTTGTCATAGATTACAATATTTTGGAAACATTGAAAGTTTGTGGGTCCCCAGCCTTAACTGTTTCCGGGAACATGGAAGAACATACACTCAATAGAGCCACAAAGCAAGCGCAGGACCAACACAGACATTCCTTCAGAAGTACACAGAGCCTTGCCCTAACATAAAATCCAAATTCAGGAAATAGGCTGCATGAACGAGCAAACAAACAAAAGAAAAAGAATCCTTCCAAAAAAAGCTATTCTGAGGGTAGGGGCACTCCCCCAAACATCTACAATTAAAATCATTTTGCACAGCTCGGGTGCAAATTCAACTAGAATTCCTGGAAGATATGAAGCAACATCGTTAAAAAGTTTAAAATATTTTTTTAAATGAAATGAGCAGACACTATTAGCACACTAATTATCACTGTTTTACAGAAGAGGAAATAGGCTCAGAGAGTCTAGGCTCAGAAATTTAGAGCTGGAAATTGTCTTAGAGATCGCTGAATCCAAATTCTTCATTTTAGAGCTGAGGAAAATATATTCCCTGGGATCATGCAGTTCTGGGCATGGAGTAAGCATTCAAAAAATGACTGTTGATTAAGCCTGTCAAATAGACTTCTTGGAACTAATTTTTCTACCTCTTATTATTTCATTCCACAAAAGAGAGAGATGTATAACCCAATACAGCATATAGAAATAGACATAAGAGTATTCCCCAAATTCTCTTCATTCTTGCCTTCTATCCCATCCAACCATCCACACAGGCCATTTTACTATTTTCCTTGTTGCTGCAACTCTGCTTTTTACAACCTGGACCAATATTTTTTTTCTATGAAAGTAAATTCACTTAGGTTTGGACTTCCCTAATCATCTTGATTGGTGACTGAATAATGTATTATTCGAAGATGGTTCTATACCATGTTTCATATCCTATGCATCTGTAGACTCAAACCAGCTCATCTTTAGCCAAACCTTCAGTTTGTTTCCCTCCCTCCCAGCATTACCCCGCCTTCTACTTCTTGCTTCTGACCCATTAAATTATTACTAATATTTAATCTACTAAATTAATAACATTTAATCAATTTAATATTTAAATTACAAATTTGTAAATCATTACTAATATTGTTTCTGAAAAGGCATGACAATGAATTGCCTTATGGGTCACCTCTATTTCTCTGTTACTTTGATAGAAATGCCTTTTCTGGCCATTGCTCCTTGACATGTATCACCTTCTATTAGAATGTAGGCATCTTGATGCCTGTCTTTTGTTTTTGTATTCCTAACACTCATCAGAGTAGGTACTTAATAAATTCTTGTTTCTTTCCTTCTTCCCTTCCCTCTTCCTCCTTTCTCCCCTCCTTCCCTTTTCCTTCCCTCCTTCTCTCTCTCCTCCTTTTTTTTTACTTCTTTCTTCTTCATGTCTGTTTTTTTGTTTCAGTCTCTCTGTCTGTCTCAGTCTGTCTCTATCTCTCTATCTCTTTCTCTTCCTCTCCTTTTTTCTTCTTTTTCAGTCGTGTCTCAGTTTTTTTTTGTCTCAGTCTCTCTTCTCTCTGTCTTTCTTTTTCTTCTTATTCATTCATGTCTCTCTCTCTCTCTCTCTCTCTCTCTCTCTCTCTCTCTTCCCCCTCTTCTTTTTTCTTCTTTCTCATTCATGTCTCGGTTTCTTTGTCTCTCTCTCTCTCTCCCTGTGTGTGTGTCTCTCTCTGTCTTTCTGTCTCTCTCTTTCTCTGTCTCCCTCTCTCTTCCCCTCTCATTTTTTCTTCATTCTCATTCATGTCTCAATTTCTTTGTCTCACTCAGTCTCTGTCTCTTTCCCTCTCACCCTGTGTCTCTGTCTCTCTCTGTCTCTCTGTCTCTGTCTCTCTGTTTCTCTCTCTCCTTCTTTCTTTTCATCTTTCTCATTCATGTCTCAGTTTCTTTGTCTCACTCAGTCTCTTTGTCTCTGTCTCTCTGTCTCTTTGTTTCTGTCTCTACCTCCCTTTCCCCCATCTCCATTATGCTCATGAAAGAGAGGGGAAACCTTCCCTAAAGAATCTGTCTTTGCAATATATCTTAGGGAGAACATGAGATCGTGAGTCTTGAGCGCATTCACCAGTAAGTTTTAAAAGTGTGCAAGTCAGCTTCGTCTCATTTCTTCTTTCATTGGAATTTTTTTCATCTCAGGCAGGACATGATTAATTGTTCACATTCCCTGTGTGTGATTCTGATTATGTGAGCTAAGAATGACTTCTCATCCCTCCTCTGTGCTCCTGGACATCGCCTTTCCTTTCTTTTCCCTTGTCCATCTTTATGGTGGGGCCATATATGATTAAAGCAGAGGCTCCTCTGTAGTTTTTTCTCATGTAGAAAAGTTTTAGCCAGTGTTGCTAAAAGAGCTGCCTTGGGAGCAGGAGATCTGTGGTAGGATCCCGACTCTGACAATCTATGCATGATCATTGGAGGACATTGACTCTCTGATCCTCAGTTTCTCCATTAGTAACATGGCAATGATAATATTTGCACTTTCTCACAAGGCTAGAAAAATACATTGAAAACCTTCCAGTACTCTATAAGTGTAAGTTTGGATTCTTTTAAACATCAATTACTTAGGAACTTTGCAATTTTTAATTTGATATTTGATCTTCTGAGTTTACATCTTGCCATATCTAATCTGTGGCTAATATTTTTCCAGTTTCCCCCCACCCCCATTCCTGCCACTGTCATTTCACAAGTGTAAGAAGCTGCCAGTGAGGAAATCCCCTCTAGCAGCACAGATAGCAATGATTCTCTATCTTCTTCTGTTAAAGGGCTGTTCAGGCACTGAGAAGTTAAGTAGTTTACCCAGGGTCACTCGATCATCATGTGGCAGAAATAGGATTTCACCGGTTTTCCTGGCTCCCAAGTCTGCTTTCTATTCACTATGCTGCACTGTTACTCACTTACATAAAACTTTGAGGTTTGCCAAAGGATGACCTCTCATTTGAACCCTACATCCTTCTTGGCAGCTAGATGGTACAGTAGATGGTGGATTCAGAGGCAGGAAGAACCAACATCAGATCCTGTCTTGGACACAAATTAACTGTGATCCTGAGAAAATTATCATTTTTAAATAATTTTTTTTTATTTTCAAATATATGCAAAGACAGTTTTCAATATTCACCCTTGCAAAACCTTGTGTTCCAAATTTTTCTCCCTCCCTCCCCACCTCCCCTATCCCCTATACAGCAAGTTAGCCAATATAGGTTAAACACATGCATTTCTTCTATACATATTTCCACAATTATTATGCTGCACAAGAAAAATCAAATCAAAAAGGGGAAAAATGACAAAAATAAAACAAAACAAAGCAAGCAAATAACAACAAAAAGGTGGAAAAACTATGTTGGGATCCACTTTCATCTCTGACAGTCCTTTCTCTGGGTGTAGATGGCTCTCTCTATCACAAGTTTATTGGAACTGGCCTGACTCACTTCATTGTTGAAAAGAACCATGTCCATCAAAATTGATCACATAATTTTGTTGCTGTGTACAGTGTTCTTTTGTGTCTACTCATTTCACTTAGCATCAGTTCATGTAAGTCTCTCCAGGTCTCTCTGAAACCATCTGCTGGTCATTTCTTATAGAGCAATAATATTCCATAATTCCATTATTCTATAACTTATTCAACCATTCTCCAACTGATGGGCATCCAATCAGTTTCTAGTTCCTTGCCCCTACAAAGCTGCTACAAACATTTTTGCACATATAGGTACTTTTCCCTTTTTATGACCTCTTTGAGATACAGACCCAGTAGAGACATTGATGGATCAAAGTTGGTGATAACCCTTTAGGCATAGTTCCCAATTGCTCTCCAGAATGGTTGGATCAGTTCACAACTCCACCAACTGTGTGTTAGTGTGCCAGTTTTTGAAAATCCCCTCTAACATTATCTTTTCTTTTCATCTTAGCCAATCTGAGAGGTATGTAGTGGTACCTGAGAAAATTATGTAACTTTGTTTTTCTTAATTTCTCAACTACAAAATGGACATAATAATAGGATAATTTTCTCGGGATTTTTGTAAGGATACAGTGATCCTTACTGTGAGATCATAGATGTAAAGCACCTTGGAAAACTTGGAGTATTATATAAATGCTCCATTTGGAGATAAGGAATCAGGCTTAGGGAACTGAATTGGCTTACCGATAGACAAATAGTTTGTAAAATAGATCTGGAGGATGTAAGGAACTTCCAATGAAGAAATGCTCTACCACTGAATTTGGAAACTCTTCTGGAACTTATAGTTGTAAAGAGATGGTTGGGCTGCTGAGAGATTTAGAGCTTAGCCAGGGTCACACAGATAGTATTTATGAGATTTAAACCAATCTTTCAAGATGCTTTGTATGTTAGATGTCCCCAAGGTTCAGGTTTCAAGCTCCTTTTTTTAAATATACTGCATTGAGTCCACCAATATCTCTTGCTGTGCCTTCCTTCCAATCTCACAGGGATAGAATTTCTCCAGTTGCTGATAAAGAAAGCATGGGTTCATATATAAAGGCCAAATCTGAAGTCTGTCCCCTCTATTCATTTCCCATTTTCCACTCATTGTTATTGTTTAGTGGTAGAGTAAAGGAGTATTTATTTATACAAAATCACTGTAATAATTTCATGGCCCTTCCTCAGGGATTCCTGGGCTAAATTTGATTTTATTTCTGCCATTCCCTTTGGAATGCTTTTTATGCTTCTGGCTCACCTTATTGGCACCTCCCTGGAAATGGCTAGGATGCTTTCGCTGCTCTTCTGGCTTTATCCCTACACATTTGGTACTTACTGAGGAGTTCCACAGCTCTTACAATTAAAGAGAGCTTTGTGCAATTCAAAAGAAAAATTTATAGGTTTTAAAAGGCTTAAAAAAAAACCTGATAAAGAAAATAAAAGCACTAAATAAATATGCATAATTCATGATTTTATACAATTTGGTGTGTCATTTGAAGACTAATTGGATTAAATTTGTTATGACTACATACTTTATAGTACAGGTAGTACTACATAATAATATATATATGTGTGTATACACACACACACACACACACATATATATATATATATATATATACTACTATGGTAGTAATGTCATATACTGTGACTTTTAAAAGTTCCTTTCTTCTTTGTTCTCTAGCTATCCTTTTTTTTGCATTTATTGTTATAATTAATATGTAAGGTTATTATTCTTGTATAATTTGGAAAAAACGGATTTTATTGTCAAGATTTTGAATTTCATTTAGTTGTTTCAGTTTTTTCTCAGATTTCTTTTCTTTGACTTTATATTTTCCATAGTTTCATTCAATTTATAATCAATTTAAATTGTATATTTTCTGAAATATTTTTATAACTGAGCAAATCATAGGTTCCTATTAATACATTTCCAGAATATACTCAAAATATATGTTAAAATTGTTTATATGTAATATGAGAAAATAGATATGTTTTCAACTAAAAAAGGCTTTTATATAATAAGGTTTTGTTGTCATTTTTTTAAACCTACAATCTCTGAAGAAAGCCCTCAAGTCTTGGTTTTGAAGGGCCTTGGGTAGTGTTTTAAAATAATTACTTTTTACCAAAAATACTATGTGGCAACACAAGATTTAGAACAGAAGGTGATGTTAGGAATAATCTGATCTAATCTCCATTCTTCTCTTTTCTCTTCTCTTCCTCCCTCCTTCCCTCCTCCCTCTTTCCCTCCCTCCCTCTTCCCTTTTTCCCTCCTTCCCTCCCTCCCTTCTTCCCTCCCTTTTTCCCTCTCTGCCTTCCTTTCTTCCTTCCTTCCTTCTTTCCTTCCTTCCTTCCTTCCTTCCTTCCTTCCTTCCTTCCTTCCTTCCTTCCTTCCTTCCTTCCTTCCTTCCTTCCTTCCTTCCTTCCTTCCTTCTTTCCTTTCCTTCCTTCCTTCTTGTCTTTTTTCCACCAAGAGAGATGAGATGATTTGACCAATGTAGTATAGGATTTGTTGTGTTTCTCTGATTCTGAGTCTAGTATGTTTATTGGCTAAAAAGCTGGAGGGAATCTTGGAGATCAAAGAAATGGCAAAGAAATATTAAAGTTAAATAATTCCTACTCTCAAGAAGCACACATTCTAATGGAGGAAGCAATGCATATGGAAAGTTTCTACTGCAAGTCAGATGGAAAAATTCCACAGTCCTTTGGGTGCAGCAGCAAAACAGATGGTATTGCTTCTTATTTAATATTATTTCTACTGATAAAATCAAATAGGTTTCTGATGTTGAATTCCTTGACAGTGCCAATGCTACTTTGATGAGAGGAACTTTTCTTTTTGGGCCTTTAATAGCTGTGGCCTTCCAAGATGAAGAATGCAAATACTGGGCTGAATGCTCTTCCCAAGACATTTGGGTTTAGGGTCCTGAGCTGTGTCCATCAGAGCCTCTAAGGCAACATAATAATTGAGGGGGTTGGTGGTGGTTTGACTTGCTTGAGACATGTAGTCCTTTTCTCTGCCTCTTGCTGTTTCAGTAAAGCTGGTTTGCCTGAAGAAAATGGAGAAAATCTCTTAAAAACTCTTGACATTCCATCCAACTCCTTCCCAAGTGGACTCTGAGGTAGGACTGCTTTTAATGTTGGGACAAAACTCCGCACACTATGGAGGCCCTGCTGGCTCACCTGGATATCCCTTATCCTATAAGGTATGATTTACCACCTACTTCCCCCAGGAACTTTTCTAGTGAGGGATTGCCCTACAAATGGGAATTGCTTTCATTTCTTGTCTTTCAAGGGCATTCTCAAGGACAAACTAGACATTTTGGCCTCCTGATTGGGTCATATTCTCCTGCCTGCTGTGAGGAGGTCTCATTGGGTCTCAGAAGACAAAATCTTCCATCTTCCAGGAGGCTAAACCACAAAGGAGGTCTTCGTCTATTCTCATGCCTTCCTCAATGAACTTTCCCTAGACTCATTGTTCAATGATTTTATACATATTCATTCACTTTTATTCAACTTATTGAAATGATCCTGACATTCCCCTGCTTCCATCTGCCCAATGTACAAATCTATCCTCAACTTGTCACCTATGTCAATGATGAGGCAGGGTAGCAATTCCTAGTTTGTAATAAATATGTGACAGCTTCATAATGGCCATTCTCTTTGCCAAAAGGGACATCTATTTAGGAGAAGAGATTGCAGACAAAATGAAGAGGTAAAATAGGTTCCAGGAATGGAGGAGGAGATGGGAAGAAAGACATCACAAGGAAAATCACTGTGGTGGGCTAACCCAACAGGATTCAGCAAAGATGGCATAGACCATTTATAGGGAAAATTTAAATTAATATAGGGAGTTTGACATAACTTGACTTTCTGATTGAATACAGTAAGGTATTCCCAAGACCTCTACAGGGGAGGACTGTAAGGCTGAGCTGATTCCCATCAGTGCCCTCCCCTGCTTACCTCAGGGAGTAATTTCATAACTTCAGATTTTCTCTGCCAACCCTACCTAGTGACCCAGGACTTCCTCATCAAGTTGTCACTTATTCAACTCAACCCTATCTCCCTGTCCCACCAGGATATTACTCTAGATTTGCCTTTACCAACTTGATTACCATTGCTTACTCCTTGGCTTCCATTCAACTGTACCCAGATATGGTCATACATCACAGAGGCAGCTAGTGGCATAATGATTTAGAGTACTAATCTAGTAATTGAATTCAAATGTAGCTTCAGACACTGTATAAACTTAGACAAATTACTTTAACCTCTTTTGCCTCAGTTTCCTCACATGTAAAAGAGGGGTAATAATAGCATTTATCTCCACGAGTTATTGTGAGAAACAAATAAAATAATATAGGGCTAGCTAGGTGGAACAGTGGATAGAGTACCATCTCTGAAGTCAAGAGGACCTGAATTCAAATATGACCTCAGACACTTAACACTTCCTGGGCAAGTAACCTAACGCCAATTGATTCAGCAAAACAAATAAATAAATAAAATTCTATTTATGAAGAACATGTAATGCAGTGCCTGTTATATAGTAGGTGCTATATAAATGCTCATTTCCTCCTACTTCCATCTTCATAAAATCTAAAAATCCACTGTCTGATTGTAACCTCCTATCATTCTACTTTTTCCTATACCTTATGACTCTGAATCCAACTTTATTATGAATTCCATTGCTTTAACCTCCAGTTCATTTCTAGGCCATGACCTCTACACTAGAAATATTCTCCTCTTTTCCATAATCTTTTTATTTTAAGCCTCATCTTTTTAAAAATTTTGTAACTTTTTAAAAAATTTTCTTTTCATTTTTTTAAAATAACAACTGTTGTTATTCTTAAATTTTTTGGTCTCATTTGCTGTGGGGCAACTAGGTAATACAGAGGATAGAGGGCTGGGTCTTTGAAAGAAATGAATGATGGTTTAGTTTTCACAGAGTTACAAAAAGTGAATTAGAGAAATGAAACTTAAATTAGAAAATTAAAAGTAAAAAAAAGGAGGTGAGGATAGTAGGATGCAGAACAGGGAAATAAAAAAAGAAAAATGTAATTGGGGTGAAGATTCAGAAATAAAAATTTAAAAGAGGAAAATGTAATTCAGAGGTGGAGATTTAGAATAAGAAACACTGCTATAAAATGTAATCAAAGATGGAGATTTAGAATAAGAACTATGGTTATAAAATATAATCAGAAGTGGAGAACCACTTATACATTATTGGGGGGTAAGAATCAGATATAATGAAGTGATCAGAGGAAACCTAGGGGAGAATTAGAATTTTCAGATAGAATAGCAAAAGAGAATCAGGGGAAGGACTGAATTATGTCCAAGGGAGGAGTAATGATGTAATTGAAGGTGGAGATTCACATTCATGTGGCAGGATTATGTATTCCTAAGAGTTTGTGACCTCCTGCTCAGAGAATGTAGCATCAGAGAAGGTAGCAAATTTGGGGATTTGCATTTCAGGTATAAAAAAGGGACAAGTATTGATTCCAGTTATTGCTATTCTATTGGATACCCATATCTGCAATTGTGCAATTAAAGACTTTTAATTTCACCCCTCCTGAGTCCAGTGGAGTTATTTTTCATAGTCTAGTCAGGAAGACCTGAATTCAAATCCATCCTCAAATATTTACTACTAGCTGCGTGACTTTGAGCAACTGTTTGTCTGTTTGCCTGTTAACTCATCTGTAAAAATGAGCTGGAGAAAGAAATGGCACACCATTCCAGCATCTCTACCAAGAAAGCCAACTCTTTCTGAACTTTTTGAGCCTCTCTTTCCTCTCTTGACCCATTGAGAGTGAATCAACTCAACTCTACACAACCCTCCTCTCCCTATTCCCTCCTTCATTTATCTTATCATCATGTCTTGCCAAATCCTAGCCTACATTCCTCCCCCTATCCAGCTCCTTCATGGCTATTCAACTGCTACTGAATAAAAGTGGAAAAAAAGTCATGAAACTGAGCCCACCAAAATTAATCAAATCTCTGAATAGTCCTTGTTGCAGCAAGGCTAACCTTCTAATCTTTATTGATTACTTTCATTTACTCTGCACATGTTTCATATATACCTAATTATTTACATGTTGACTTCCATATTTGAATATTTTCTCTGAGGACTGGGATTTTTTTTGTTTGTTTATTTTTGTTTTTGTTCTTTGCATCCTTAGTGATAAACACAGTGAATATTGTAAATATCTAAATGCTGATTGACTGACTGACCTAAAAGGGGAATTCGTATAGCAAAATGATTTAGTCTGCAAGTCAATAACATATTCCCACTTCATGGAGTATTTCCTTTCTCTTGTTTAATTGTGAGTTCCACTAGGGAACTTGTCTTTTTTCTTGTTAATTATTAAAACTCTTTCTTTATTAACTGTATGTTCTTCCAAATTTATTTCATATTTTCCACTCCTGCTGCCTGTTTTACCTTTTCATTAAATTATTGTCTCAGAGAGACAAGGCTAGTCTTAGTGATAAGGAAGAAAATCCCAAGGGCAGTTAATGATCTCAACATCAGAATAAAAAGAGTCATTGATGACTTTTGTATAACATTCAAATGGTACAAAATGCTTTACTTATATGAGGTGCTTTGAATCTTCAAATCAATGCTGTGAGATAAATCCTAAAGGTATAGATGGGGAAACAGAGTCAGAGACAAAGCAATTTGCCCATGATGATACTGATTGTAAGTATGAAGTAGGGTTTGAACACAGCTCTTTCTGAGTTCAAATCCAGTTCTCTTCTCATTAAGCTTTGTTGATTTTTAGTACCATTAAAGTGCAAAATGATTTAAAAAAAACCAACCTTTTTCTTACTGGGTCACTGCAGAAGGGAGTTCTATGTTACATGTGGGAACTGAGAATAATTTGCATTTTGCCATATCTCTCCAAGTATTTTTCAAATGTTCCGGGTTAAAAGAAACCCCATATGCATTTTCCCAGAATGCTTTGCCCCTTAATTTAAACCCTTGGGCATATTGAAGGAAATGGAATAAACAAAATATTTTCTGGGCTGGAAGGAACAAACTCTCTGCTATGTAAACAATGAAGAAAACCATGAAAGAAGGCAGGGAATGCCTGCCTTCTGCTCCAGATTTTAGTTCCTTTCCCTCCTGGATATCTTGTCCACACATGAAGCTCCCTGGAGGTCAATGACTTCTATGGAGAAATTAGTGTGCCACCCAGAACAGCCAAAGTGACTCTGTGTTGGATCAAAGATTTTGAATCATGAAAGTCATCTATTTAAAGAAAAGCCTTTCCGTATGGGCACCAGCCAGCGCCTGGTTGTGCTTGTTCTGTATGGTTTTCTTTTGCACAGAGAATGATGCTTTCTTCTTCTGAAAGAAAACAAACCAAAATAACCCAACAAGAACCCATGATTCGTGCCTTCACTCTCTCTTTGCTCCAGTCTGTTCTTCACATCACTTTCTTATGCATAAATCTTTTCATGTCACTTTTTAGCTTAAATCTCTACAGTTATTTCTTATTGTTTAAATTCTTTACTTTGGCTTTCAAAATTTTTCACAATCTGGGTCCATGAAATATTACCAATTTTATCTCCTATTGTTCCCCTCCACATCTTTATGTTCTTGCTAAAACTTATTCCTGACTCTTGTCTATACTCAATTTCCTATCTTTCTCACCTTATCTATTTAACTCCTTGCTACCCTTTTATACCCAAGTGAAGTACTTTCATCAAGCCTTTTCTGATTCTCAGTCATAATGGATTAGTTCTTCAGAGTTGTCACTTAATACTTTAGTATTAAGTGCTTTTTCCGTGTTATTGTGAATTGACTAGTGTGAATTCGGCCTTTCTTTTTCTACAAAAGAACTGAATATGTCCTTATTACTTGTTGGCAGATTCACAAAACAACTAAAACATTCCCCTTTTTTCCCCAATCTACCCTTCCTTTCCCAAAACAACAGTTATAAATGAAGCTCCAGTAGATGGAAATAGCAACTTGGTAGGAAAGATAAAATGTAACTTTGGAGGCAGAGAGGACTGAGTGAACGTAGAACTTCAACAGATTATAGAGGTTGAATGACGTGGTAATGACAAGTGTACCTTTAGGACAAATAAGCAATGGGAGTAAGATCCAAGAAGCAGCAAGCACAGCTGATTGTTAGGAGACCTCTATTATAGATGTCCCAGCTAAAATGTAACTTTATTTCCCCTTAAATCCTGAATTTTCTGGGGAGTATTCCCTTCCCTGAGGACATGGGAATCTAGGGAATATTGTACTTCTTCAAGAAAAGGCAGGGATGAATAATACTATTGCTTGATTTTTCTCTATTACTTGGTCATTTTATCTCAATTAAATGGTTTGCTATTTTCTACATGGTTCCTGCCTTGTCTTTTGGTAGGGGATATTGCTTGTATATTTGTATACAATATTTTGTATAATTTGTATAATTATTCATATCATTATGATTATCTAAAAAATTCCACATTGAATCTGGGATGCAAAGTGGTTCCATAATTGTATGTCTCCTATGTTATGTGATATATTCCTTATTCATTTATAAACTTCATTAGGACATTTTTCCTATCCTTGATAAATTTTCTATCAACCCTTGTACCCACCTTTGCACTCTATGTATGATAAGTGTTCTTAAGTTTAGAATTATTTGTTAAAAGAAGAATAAGTAATAACTGAACATACTTGATACATAATATGAATAACTATGTTCCTTATTTATTTATATATTTGCACAGTGGAATAGGTTAGGTTCAAATCCTTATTTATTTTTATATCATTTTGATCTTATTAAAACTTTAAAAATATACCCAACTCATGTAATAAAGAGACTGAAGTTCTAAACACATAAAACAGAACTTTCCCCACCAAAATCCTCCTCTAATGCTGCATTTTGCATGTAGGAAAAAATGACCTTGGGTTCTTGAACTTGTGCTGTCAGACTCTAGCAGGTCTAGTTTATTGCCTAAACAGCAGTCTGGTTGGATTCAGAAAGACTGACTGCCAGACGGTGGACCTTTAGCAATTAAGATTTTTAAAGAGTAATTCATGATATATAAGGGACTTCAGATATTTTAAAAAATATGGAGGATGAATACCCATCTCAACAAAATAACAGATCCTTGATATATTGAAGTATACAAAACAATTTTTTAAAGTAGAATTGTCTTTTCAAGTAGTCCCCCAGGAAGATTGTGGGTTTATTCCAATGATATTGCCAGTGCTCAAAAACAATTTTGAAACTACTCTTTTGTAAATAAATCTCATGACATCATAGCCCCAACTTGTGGAAACACTCATGACCTCTGCTCTTTTGAACAGATATAGTCTCTCAATCTATCATCCCGAGTCTGTCTTCATTCACCTACTTCCCCAACCTCCACTCTGTGGCCAGGCACTTCAGTAGACTACTGGCCACAATGCTAAACTCCATTCATATGCAACTTCCTGCTATTCCCACCCTACCAGTCTTCAAGATTAGCTAACATTTGATTGATTTCTCTAATCCTATCCCAAGGATGCTAAACTTTGGGGAACTAAGAAAGGAAACCTACACTCATTAAACATTTATTTTGTGCTACATGCTAAACGATGGAGTTGCTTTGACAAAAACTATACAGTCTCTGTTTTTAAGAAATTTATGTTACAAGGATATGTTTGATACATAGGAACTACTTAATGAATGGTTTTTCATTCATTCATTCAAATGGGGGAATCATATACATATATATAAGTATATACAAAAATAAGTATAAAGTAACCTTGAAACTTGGAGAAAGAACTAGCAATTGAGTAACCAAAAAAGATCTTGATAAAGAATGTATACTATGACCTGACTTTTGAAGGGAACAGAAATTCTAAGAAGTCCTGGGAGGGGGGTTGTATTTTCTCAGTGTGTCGTCTAACCAGCACAAAGGTACAAATATGGCAGATATGTCATCATATTTGAGAAATAGAATTGTCACTTTGATTTTACTATAGGGTGCATGGAGAGGAGTAATATGCAACAAGGCAGAAAAGGTAGAATGGAATCAGGTTGTAAATATCTTTAAATAGCAACCAGAGAAATATTCTTGAGCCTAGAAGTACTAGGAAGCCTTTAGAGTTTATTGAGTAGAAAGTGACATGATTTCTTGCTGTTCTTCAATCATTCAATCAGTCATATCTGTCTCTATTTGGAGTTTTTTTTTTTTGGCAGAGATATTACAGGGTTTTGCCATTTTCTTCTCCAGCTCAATTTTTAGATGAACAACTAAAGGAAACAGGGTTACATAAATTGCCTAGGGTCACACAGCTATTAGGTCTCTGAGGCTGGATTTGAGCTTATGATGATGAGTCTTCCTGATTCCAAGCCCAGTGTTCTCTATCTTCAGTACCCAGCTATACTTTAGTGGCTGTGTATGGAATAAAGTAAGGATAAGAGACTTGCAATAATACAGATGAAAAGTTAATGAAGAAGGCTTCAACTTGTATAGTATCTATGTAATTGGGAAGAAAGGGAATATACAGTATATAAAGTTATAAATGCAAATCATTGGATATGTAGAATGAGTGAACAAGTGTTCAAGGATGACATTGATGTTTTGAACTTGGGTGGACTGCAAAGATCATAGTACCTTTAACAGAAATAGAGAATTTCAGAAAAGAAGTTGGTTATAGAGGAAAGATTATGAGTTCTGTTTTTGAAATTTTGAGTTGGAGAAGTCTACACTATGCCCAGATCAAAATGTCCAATAGGTGGTTGATGATGTATAATTAGAATAGTTTCAGTTGAATGCTGAGGTCATAAGCCAGATTGCAGAAAGTTCAGAAGAGCTCAAAAGTGGTCCAAATAATTATTAAGCATCTATTGCATATCAGGGACTGTGCTAAGTGCTGGGGATACAAAGAAAGATCCGGTTTTCAGGAATCTCATTCTGATGGAGAAAGAACATACAAACAACATAAGTACAATATAAATTGAAAGTACTCTCAGAGAAAAGATACTAGCATTGAGGGATCCAGAGAAAGGTTTCCTATAGAAAGTGGTATTTAAAGTGAGCCAAATTCAAATGAGCCAAAGAAAGCAGGAGACAAAGATGAAGAGGGAGAATATTCCAGACATGGAGGAAAGCCAGTGTAACATAGAAGTGTTGGGTACTGGAGTGCCATGTGTAGAAGAACAACTCTTAGACTGAGAGACTTGCAAGAGATTGCCATTGAAGTCTATGTTAGAGTTCAGGAATGTGACCCCCCTCCCCCACTCTTCTTGACTGGATTTCTTTTTAATCATGATCTCTTTACCTCATTCCCTCCCTCTTTCTTTCCTTCCCTTCCTCTCTCTCCCTTTCCCTCTTCCTTTCCCCCTCCCTTCTCCCCTCTGTCCCTATCTCTCTCTCTGACTCTCTGTCTGTCTTTCTGTCTGTTTCTCTGTCTGTCTCTCTCCCCCATCTCTCTATTCCTCTGTTTCTCTGTCATCTTTAATCTTTTCTTTGCCTGTGTTTTCCTCTCCTCTTCCCACAGATCTAATCATATTTTTCTATGCTGGTTAAAATCAAAATGAATAAACAAAACAAAAAAAAATTCTTTTTTAAAATTCTCCTTCATTTTTGAGCTCCTTCTTTCCTCTGAGTAATCCACACCAATGACTTCTTCTGATTTGCCAATTTCTACTATGTTACTAGTGAAATAAAATAACATAAAGTAGAATAATATGTGTCAAAATCAATGAGATATACAAAATGTCCCCAAAGTCTTAGTGCAATTTCAAACAATTAAAGCTTTGTTTAATAGTTTAGTTTAAATATTGTGTATTATACACATATGAATACCCATATGTGTATATGTATACACATCTATGCACTTTAACATATATATGTATGTATATATATAAACATAGATGTATATGTGTGTGTGTATGTGTGTATAAAGGTGAGACACTGTTTTAGAACCAGAAAATTGTTTCAAACTCATTGGCCTTTGGCTTTCATTCCTATGTGATTTTCTTCATAGGATCTTACCTTTTGATCTCCCTTTCATGTACTTTATACTGTAGTACTTTATGCTTTATTGCTAATGCTAATCATTGTCCTGTGAGTCTGACTGAGGAAATTGGAACACTCTAGTCTGTAGAGACTTAGATGTTTATACCTTCCTTGTTTCTGACACTTTTTAGCTAGGGGACCCTGGAGCAGGTCACCTGATTTTTGAGCCTCGATTTCCTCCTCTTCAAAATTTCAACAATAATATTTTCCATAACTCACAGGGCTATTATGAACACCAGTTTAAGGTAGTATAGATAAAATGTACAAATTGTAAACTGTAATATAAATGTGGATGGAATATTCTCTATATTCCATTTATATTCGCAATCTTTCCCTTTCCCCATACCCCCTAATCTCTACTTTTTGAAATGTCATCCATCTTTAAAGACCCAACTAAAATACAATTTCTTCCTTGAAGTTTTCTCTGATTCCCCCCAGCTAAAAGTCTATTCTCCCTTTGAATTCTCAAACTGTTTTTGTACTCATCACATTCTACATTGTTTTATGTTGTCTTGTCTTCTAAGTTTGGCGTTCTCAAAGTTTCAGTGATGTGTGAAAAAGTAGCTGGTGAGAAACAAAAATAGCTAATGAGGACAAAGTCAGGACTCAAGAAGGAGCCAGATCACCTGACACCAAGATGTAGAGTTATTCTCTTACACTTCCCTGATAATCAAGCTGACCTCAAAATCAGGAGCTGTGACTTTTATCTCAAACAAAGAAACAACTATGGAAATCTTGTATTATCCCCAGTCATGGAGTGTTTGTTGGTCAGGGAATTGTGAGCTGGGGTGAGCATAGCCATTACTTATTGTTGAGATTAAACTTTTTCCAATTCTTCCTGGAGTCAAGGTAGGAATGCAGGCTTACTGAAAGTCATTAGAGCCCTTGCTGAAGCTGATGATCTTGAGACCATCTATCTTTGTATTGGGGAAGGCGAAGTAAAATAACATAAAATAAAATAATATGTTATGTATCAAAATCAATGTGATATACAAGATGTCCCCAAAGTTTTAGTACAATTTCAAATGATTGAAGCTTTGTTTATTAGCTTGTTTAAACACTGTGCATTATACACATATGAATGTCCATGTGCGCATCCATACATGTATGTACTCATAGATAAACACACACACATACACGTACAAATACATGGGTGTATATAGGTATATACATGTATGTATAAACACACATATATACATAATCATATATGGATATATATACATGTATATACACACACACGTATGTATGTATGAGTATATGTGGATGTGTGTGTGTGTGTGTGTGTGTGTGTGTGTGTGTATAAAGATGAGACGTTGTTTTGGAACCAGGAAAACTTTCACACTCAGTGGTCTTTATCTTTCGTTCCTGTGCATTCTGATATGTAAATCTATGTGATTGCCGGGGGGTTTTCTTTATAGCATCAAGAATGTGGAGGATTCATTTCATCCTACCTATGTATGTTCTGGAAGCACAGAATTCCTTAGAGATTGGTCAGCTCATAGATCACATGATTTTACCTTCTTAGGCCACCATAGGAATCTATTCATGATGGGTCATGACTCTAGACTCATGACAAAGCATACCTGAAAAATATCAGTCTAAACTTTCACTTTCATTAGCATTATATATAACTGAAAGGAAAGCAGAGAGTCCTTCACTATCACAATTAGCAATTTCACCATCACCATTAGCAGGTGACAAAAGGATTCAGGAAATTGTCCTACTTAACAGTCCATAAACAACAAAGGTGCCATTAAAGTAACGAGCCAGGACCTTTTGGAATGATGAAGTGCTTGGTAAGTGTGTTTCATATTTGTGCATATACCTTGTGCAGAATCTTGTTCTACACAAGTAAGAATGGGCAAGATTAAGAGAGAGAATGATGTTTCTTTTTGAGAATTTACAGTCTTAAGAAAGGAGGTTGGATGGACTTATACAAAATGACAAAAAAAGATCATGTTGAGAGAAAATTTACAAATGAATGCGGCCTTTTAACATGTGCTACTACTCCATTCTTGGACTCTCCATCTTAGCTTTGTGGTTATCTTCCTAACTCTCTGCCCATACCTCCTTAGTTCTAGAGAGCTAGCTCACTCTTTTCCCTTCTCTTTGCTAAACATGGTCAGTGTTAGTCTTTGTTTCCTACTTTTTCTAATTCTAGGCTCTCTCTCCTCCTACAGAGATTTAATTTGTTGTTTTGCTGCCCCCCACCCCAAGCAAGGCTTATGTGATCATGTCTCTTGAAGACAACTTCCAGTTCTGTTATCAAACTTGCTAGCTCTCCTTCACCCTGATTACTAATGAGGCCATCCGTCAGACATTTCTAGTCATGTATCTTGTCTTCCATCCAACAACTCTAAAATGGGATTTTCTTTGTCTTTTCCTTTCTATTTCTCTTTTCCTTTCTATTTCTTCTAATGGTGTCATCATGCTGTCAATCTTTTTGGCTCTCAACTTATATGAATAAATGAATAAAGTTTCTATTAGTGACTATGTGAAAAACACTGTTAAGTGACAAAAATTGAAAAGTAAGACAATTCCTGAGCTCAAGGAGCTCACATTCTAATGGGGGAGACAACACATATGGAAGTCTTCAGCTTCAAGTCAGATGGAAAAATCCCACAGTCCTTAGAGTTCAGCAACTTAAGTAAATGGTAATGTTTCTTTTGAAAATATGACTTCCCATATGAAAAGAAACTCTAAATCACTATTGGTCAGAGAAATGCAAATTAAGACAATTCTGATGTACCATTATGTACCTCTTAGATTGTCTAAGATGACACAAAAAGATAATGATAAATGTTAGAGGGGATGTGGAAAAACCTGGACACTAATACATTGTTGATGGAATTGTGAATTTATCCAAGCATTCTGGAGAACAATTTGGAACTATATCCAAAGGAAGATCAAACTGTGCCTACTCTTTGATCCAGCAGTGTTTCTAATGGGCCTGTATCCCAAAGAGATCATAAAAAGGGGGAAAGTATCCACATTTACAAAAATGTTTGTGGCAGCCCTTTTTGTAGTGGCAAGGAACTAGAAACTGAGTGGATGCCCATCAGTTGGAGAATGGTTGAAGAATTTATGGTATATGAATGTTATGGAATATTATTGCTATAAGAAATTATCAACAGGATGAATACAGAGAGGCTTGGAGAGACTTACATGAGCTGATGCTGAGTGAAGTGAGTAGAACCAAGAGAGCATTGTACATGGTAACAACAAGATTATGATCATCAACTGTGATAGACTTGGCTCTTTTCAATAATGAGGTGACTTAGGCCAATTCCAATGGCTTTATGCTAGAGAGAGCCATCTACATCCAGAAAGGTGACTACAGGGATTGAATGTGGAGCACAACATAGTATTTTCACCTTTTTTGGTTGTTATTTGCTTGCTTTTGTTTTTTTCTCATATTTTCCTTTTTGATCTGATTTTTCTTGTGCAACATAATTATGGAAATATGTATAGAATAATTGCATGTGTTTAATATATATTGGATTACTTGCTGTCTGAGGAGGAGGAGGGGGAGAGAAGGAGAAAAATTTGGAACACAAGGTTTTGCAACGGTGAATGTTGAAAACAATCTTTGCATGTATTTTGAAAATAAAAAAAAACTATTATTTAAAAAATATGACTTTCACTAATAAGATCATTTCAAAATCTGATATTTAATCATTTGAGAGTGCCAGGGATCTGGTGGCAAGGACTTTCTTTTCTGGGAGTTTAGTTGCAGTGGCTTTGATTCCTACAGGAGCAGTTACCAGGGTGCATCTCCATAGATATTGCTTTCCGGGAGGATGCGCTGGAAGTAATGGTATGCTTTGCTGTCTCTCTCAGGATTTGAAAGGAAAGGGTGGTCACAGTAGGGATGGTGGATTGACTTGCCTGGTACATGCTATCTCCTGACTCTCCCGTAAGCTGCTTTACTGTTCCAAGGTGACCTTGTCTGATCCTAATAAAAGTTTGTTGCCATCACTCCTGCCTAGCGCTGTCAGTTCAGTCTAATTAACCCATCGTCTTTATCAGATCATTCTTCTGCTCAAGAATTTGAGTGACTGAGCCTCCATTGCCTCTAAGATAACTTCAAACTTCTGGCATTCGAGGTTTTTTATAATTTGGTCCCTAATCAAGTCTCTAGTCTTAGTTCTCAATCCCGTGTTCTCCCTTCCCTCCTGCCAAACTGGTTTATCCACGGTCTTCTAAATCTGCTGTTTCAGATTCCAGGCTTTTTGCTCATCATTTCCATCTGCTAGGAATGCCCTCCCTTCTCCATTTCATTGATCGAAATTCTGCCCATCTGTCAGTCTCAAATCTGATCCCCTCACATACACCTTCTATCATAGTTTTCATTTGTATTCTTAGCAACAAGCATCTATTAATCACTTACAATGTTCTGAGCAGTGTATTAAGTGCACTGGCTACAAATGTAAACAAAAATAAAGATAGAATCTGCCCCAGAGAAGCTTACATTCTAATGAGGAAAAACAATAGGTAAAAGGAAGCCAAAAATGGTCTGGGGTGGGCTAGATCTGGATATGCTTTTGTAGGAGCATGATACGGAAGAGTCAGAAACACAGCTGGGAGGGAAGTGAAGCCTAATGGGGGCCCCAGGAGGAGTTCCCCCATAGGGGAAGGGGCCAGAATCAGCACTGATGTTCTAGGATGATAAGACAGCTGAATCACGGTGGCAAAAAACAGAGGGAGTCCTGGGTCCCTGTAATGATTCTCCTTCCTCATCCCCTTGCCTTTTGCACAATGGAAAATATACTAGATTTGGAGTTAGAAAACCCGGATTGAAATCTCAACTAAATACTTACTACCTTGGTGATTTTGGCCTCATTCTCCCTTTCTGGGTATTAATTTCGTCATCAATAAATTGAAGAGAAGGGAATCTAAGCATTTATATAGCACCTAGTGTGTGCCAAACACTATGCTAAGGCCTTACAAATATTATCTCATTTGATCCTCATAACAAACCTGGGAGGTATGTGCAGTATTATTCCCATTTTACAATTGAGGAAACTGAGGCAGAGTTAAGTGGCTTGTGCAGAAATCATATACCTTGTAAGTGTTTGAGGATGGATTTGAACTCAAGACTTCCTGTTTCTTTATCTCCTGTACCATGGACTTGGATTAGATTATCTCTGGGATACCTTCTTTCTCTAAAATCTATCACTGGGTCACCCCCTACTATCTGTAGCATTCACTTCTCAATTAAGGCATGGTTGTTTAACCTGGTAATGATACTGTTGCTTCAAACTCTTATTTATATCTTTTTTGTTTTGGTGCTGATTTATTTTTTAAAACTTTGCACATATTCTTCTTCTTAACACATTCTTGTAAGCAGAACCAGTACTCAGCCCTCTCTTCTTCCCACCAAATATTCTCTCCCTTGGAGGTTTCAATCCAATCTATAGCATCAACAATCAAACTCATAAAGATGACCCCTATACTTCCATCACCCTGACTTGCTCTCTTTTTTCAACAGATAACACAATTTAAAATTGCTAAAAGTTTGAGAAGCATTTTTATGTATGAGGCAGACAGGTGTTAAGTGCCTGGCCCCAGGATCCTAAAGCTAGTGAATTCAAATTCAATTCTTCCTGACTTGAATTTCTTCTATTAGTCTATTGAATATAAATTTGCTCCCATATTGGAATTGCCTACTAGTCACTTCAAAATGTAAAGACATTTTAAAATAATTATAATTAATAACAATAATGCATTTCCATCTAAATCTCAATTTTTCTAAAACCAAAACTCTTTATCTAGAACCCAAATTACTTGATGACCAGGGCATCTTTTCTACTTGATATTCCTATAGTGTCATAAATGTTAGAGCTGGAAGGGACCTTAAGTGATCCCCATGTGTCCCCATCCATTGTATTTGCTTTTTGAATCTTGAAGGATTTCACAGAAGAGGCCAGACTGATTAATGATTCCAAAAGCAAGAGATCTTTATTCAGAAGGGTTTAACTTGAGATACTCAATGAGCATGTAGAGAAGGGACAAGGAGATATCTGAGTCTCCAGAGAGAGAGAGTCTCCAGAGAGAGAGAATAAAACAACCAGATTTCTGGAGAGATCGGCTACACTCGATGAATGATCTTTAGTGATGAGTGATCTTTAGTCTATGTATGATAGGAGGAAGAAGAGGATCAATGATTTCCTTTCTGATAAAGCCTTCAGGTCATGTCAGGTTATCACTTTTATTAGTTCAGGGCAAACTTGGGTTATCCCACACAATATAAGCTCTTTCTGAGTGGCAGTCACCAATTAGGCATTTTATTGGCAGGGGTGGAGTCAAGTTTGGACATGTCTGATTGGTGTTCCTTCTCTGGGTCCCAGCCACCAATTATCTAGGAATCTGGAAGTTTCAAGTATGGAAAAGTCCAGTTACAGGAGGTGCAAGAAAATGGCCCAGCCAAAGTACTAGGCAGAAAGAATGGAGAAGAAAATCTAGAGAAGAAAATAGATTGCTGTAAGAGATGCGAGCTTCTAGTCCCAACAGGTTTTTTGGATTACCACCTCGATTCTAAACATTTCTCCCTCCCTCCCTTTTATTTTATACATGAAGAAACTGAGGTTCAGAGAATTGAATTTCCAATGGTAGTATGTAGCAGAACTAACTCTTTCTGCTGCACTATATGGGATCTGCATAATCCTCATCCATATTTGTTCATTTGGAATTTGATTGACTCCCCCACTATTTTTTACTCCAATATTTGTATTAGTGATATACAGGGACTTAAAACTCAAATTTGGATCCATTCCCACTTTGAACTCCACCTCAGCATCTGGAAAAATGAACATCAATTGCCACAGTTTTCCTTTCCCTCCCGCCTGCATGACTCAATCCCATGCTGTCATCATTCTTATTATTTGCTATTCCACATATATTAATGACTCAAATGGAAAAATGGAAATGGTGCCCTACCCTCCGTCTTCTGTGGCACCAGCAAGACAACGCAAACATGATGATCCTTCTAGAGACAAACCTCTCACTACATTGAGGACACAAATGCGGGAATGAAACTGAACGACGACATGTCTAGAAAAATTTGACTAATGTGGATCTGGGTCTTATTAACTTGTGCCAGCAAAGTTCTATTCCATATCATCATGGGATCAACCTATATGTTTTTTTTTCACATGGAGAAACTGAGTCACAGACTAGTAGGGAGGTATGCCTAAAATCTCACGGGTAATGAGTGGCAAAGTCAACATTTGGACCGCTTCTTTGATTTCAAATCCAGGACTCTTTCCAGCCTACCCTAGTACAAATACTTTTCTTTCCTGAAGGTTTCTTTTTTTTTTTTTTAAGAATGGGTGGGTAGCACCAGGGTGGTCTTGGTTGGGGGAGGGCACCAGAACCAGTTATGATAATGTTACTACTGTCTGTGAGTGTCTTCTGGCATAACCCTTAGTCATTATGCCATAAGCAGGGAATCCATTAGTATGCACAAATGTCATATGTAGAGTCAGTCATCTTGTTTAAATTAGCAACACCCTGACACAACTTGATTGTTTTATGGGCCAAATTACTGCCAAATACGTGTATTTCTGGTCAATTTACGCTTAAGTCATACAGAGATGTACTGCAATGACTCCTTTCTCAACTAGACCAAAAACTTTCTATCAAGATCCATGAGAAGGAATGTTAAAATGAATTTTTTTTTGGCCAAGAGTATCTACTCAAATATTATCCATCATTTAAATTTTCAACAGGTAAAATTCAGTCTTGTAGTCAAACCCCAGAGTAACTGATTGTTTTAAAATATGTTTCCCGTCTGTCTTGTTCAACTCCCTTTTCTTCCCCAGATGTTTTAGAGAAGATCAACTAAAACACCAGTTGTGGATGTTTGACTTCTCAGCTCTTTAAATATTAAAAAAAACCATTCTAACTAATAATAATAATAATAGTTAGCATGCCTATATTATTTTAAAGTTTTCAAAGTTCCTTACATATATTGTCTACTTTGGTCATCACAATAACTTGTGAGATTGGTGCTATTAGTATCTCCATTTCATAGTTGAGAAAATTACAGAGGTGAAATAGCTTGCCCAATATCATACAACCAATTGGTGACTGAGAGAAAATTTAAACTTCTGATTTCAAATCCAGCAACTTCTCTACTACATCACTTAGCCAAATATTATTTGTACTCATGGGAGGTAGGGAGATTCTAGCAATATGTTTCTGGAGCTCTATCCCTGAAGTCATTTTAGGAAGTCCTCTCCTCCATCCAGTTCCCTCCTTTTACATGGAGGAACACATTATTTCAGCAGAGCAAGAGATGAGATAGAAACCAAAATAAGGCAAAATAAGGATTCCACTCCCACCCTCACTCCCCGCTTTGGGTTGGTGTGTGGAAGCATCTTTCTTTTGCATTTCTCCCTGGGAAGAAAGTAACTAGACTTTGCTCAAATCCTGTAACTCTAAGAAATTCAGTTTTTTGCCCGAGCTGGTGGAGCTTTCTATCCATATCCACTAGTTCTTGTGGCTTCTTTATTCTGAATTTTTGTGCTGCTCAACTAAATCCTGCTCTGATATTTTGTCATGGGATGGAAATGTCCTACATTCCTGAAGGTGATGATAGCAGAAGAAAAGCTCAGGCCAATATATCTATATCTTTCTTTCTCTCTTTCTTTCTTCTTTCTTTTTCCCTTTCTTTCTCCCTTTCTCTCTCTTTCTTTTTCTCTCTCTTTCTTTCTTTCTTTTTTTTTCTGTATGATATATAAGATTGACAATGTGCCATATTTTTGTAAGAGAATCAGCCTAAAGAGGTGAGGCTCACCCTTCAAATTGTAGTCATTTGGAGGAGCATTTATTAGGGTGTTAAGGTGGTACCACCATCAGTATTATGAAAGCTCTTTGAAATATTTTGTCCTTACAACAAATCCTCAAGTGGATGGCTAAGTGATGTAGTGGATAGAGTGTTAGGCCCATAGTCCCAAAGACTCATCTTCCTGAGCTCAAATCCAGCCTCAGATAGTAGCTGGTGGTTTGACTCTGGGCAAGTCACTTAACCTTGTTTGCCTCAGTTTCTCCATCTGTCAAATAAGTTGGAAAACAAAATGGCAAACCATTCCAGTGTCTTTGCCAAGAAAACCCCAGATGGGGCCATGAAGAATTGGACATGACTGAACAATAACAACATTCTCATGTAAAATGGGCTCAAGTTCCTTCATTGTCCTCTTCCGGCTTTGAATTTATCAATGGCTTCCCTAAGCTGAGAAAGGATCATAATATTTCAGATGTAGTCTTGCCAGGACAAAATGTAGAGGGACTATAATTTCTCTAGTTCTGGAAGCTTTAAAATTCTCCAATGACTATGTTATCCCATTGACTTGGATATTCCTTCCAGTGACAGAGAGCCTAAACCATCTATGTCTGATCATCATGAAATCCTTATCTACGTACTCGCACGAGCGTAGCTCAGTGGGCTCTAACAATTTCTTTGCTTTTTTTGAGACTGTTCTGTAGTTATGACACTCTTACCGCAGGCTGAGATCACATTACTCTTTACTATTTTTAATGGGGGAACATCATATCACACTGCTGATTCATATTAAGCTTTCAATTCATTAAAACATTTTTTGGCCTTTTCAGATAAACTTCTGCCTATCTATGTTTCCCATATTTTGTATTTATAAAGTTGATTTTTGGAAGCTAAGTTTAAAAACCTTTACTTTTATTTCAATTGAATTTTATGTTTTGGTTTTATCCCAATATTCAAACCTGCCGAGTTGGTTTTTTTTCTTTTTTGATACTCCATTAATAATCAATTGATTAATGAGCATTTATTAAGTATCTACTATGGACAATCTATGGGACTGAGTATCCCTTCCCAGCTTTATTTCATATGAAAAGTTTATTAGCTTTCTATCTATACTTTTATCTAAGTAACTTATTAAAAACAAAGTTAAACACCACAGTTCCCTGGGATACTCCATTGGAGATTTCCTGCCCAGTTTACATTCAATCATTAAATATTATTCTGAGACCTACCATTCAGTCAATTCTATATAATTTTATTTCCAGCTAGTTCATATCTCTCCATTTTCTTTATAACAATAATATGGAATACCGTATCAAATGACTTCACTTAAATTTAGGAAAACTGTCATTCCCCTGACATTTAATAATTCTGTTGAAGAAGGAAATAAGGTTAGTCTGATCTGGCCTTTTGTTCATGGAACCCCAGTTGCCTCCTTGTAATCACTGCATCTCTTTCTATTTATTCACTAATTGTTCCTTAAGTGATTCACTCAAGAATTTGAATTGAAGTCAAGCTAGATTACCTATGGTGTGGTGATTCTATTTTCTTCCCTTTTCTGAAAATCTGGAAATTTACATTTTGTTTCTTCCCAGGATGCCTCTCATTTCTCACAACTTTTGAAATATCAGCAACAGTGTTCATCACCTCCACTACACCATATTCTTTCAGGATCCCAAATCTTGTACATTTTGGACAGATGACTTGAATTTATCAAAAATAATCAGGTACTTTCTTATGCCCTCCTTATTTATCTTGAATGTCAATTTCCTGTTCTATTAGTTTCCTCATCCTACCCTGCCTTACAATTTCTATTGTATATGTATTTCTCTTTGGAAGAGAAAATAAACAAAATAAGAAATAAGCAGCTTTAATTTCAGTTTTCTTTTTTTCGGTTATCAATGTCCTGTCTACTCTAAGTAGCAGTTCTTAAAAAAAAATATCTCCACATTAGTCATGTTGTGAAAGAAAAACTGGAACAAAAGGGGAAAACCTTAAGGTGAAAAAAAAAGTGAAAATAGTATGCTTAGAATCTGGAATTCAAACCCCATAGTCTTTCTCTGGAGATAGACAGCATTTTCCATCATGAGTCTTTTGGAATTGTCTTGGATCATCGTATTGCTGAGAAGAGCAAAGTCTATCATAGTTGATCATTATACAAGGTTGCTGTTACTAGGTACTATGTTCTCCTGGTGTTGCTCACTTCACTCAGCATCAGCTCATTTAAGCTTTTACAGTTTTTTCTGAAATCTGCCTGCTCATCATTTCCTATAGAACAATAGTATTCCATTCCATTCACATATCACAGTTTGTTCAGTCATTCTCCAATTGAGGACATCCCCTGAATTTCGAATTCCTTGCCACCAGAGAGAGAGCTGCTATAAACACTTTTGTACATACGGGCCCTTTCCCCTTTATCATGATCTCTTTGGGATACAGACCTAGTAAGGGTATTTTGCTGGATTAAGGTATATGCAGTTTTATAGCCCTTTGGGCATAATTCCAAATTATTCTCCAGAATGTTTGGATCAGTTCACAATTCCATCAACAACTAAATAGCAGTCCTATCCCTTTTTTCCCCTCTTTCCACCAATAGAGCTTAAAACCTACTATTTTCATTGTCCTTCTTTTCCTTAACAGATGCATCTCTTTGACACTGTGACATACATACATACATACATACATATATATATATTAACTGTCTAAACCTTGATCTTGTTTCATGTTCAATAAAGTATTTTTATCTATATTGATGGAAATGAAAGAGGTGCTCAATAAATTAGGAATGACTGAACAAATTATGATATATGAATGCAATGGAATGCTATTGTACTTAGTTTCCTAAGAGGTGAGCAAGATTTCAGAGAAACTTAGGAAGTCTTGTATGAACTGACATAAAGAAAAGTCAACAGATCAAGTACAATGAATAGAATAACTATAACATCAGATTCAGATTCAGAACAGAATTTTCCCTTGCTAGTTATACTTGTGATTTAATTAGCATAGTGAATTCTCAAGTAATGAAAGTCCCTTTATTATTTCAGGTCAGCACTTTCTCTGCAATTTATAATCTTAAAGATCTGTGGAGAGCACTGGTTAAATGATCTGCCCAGGATATGTCAGAGGCAAGACTTGAACCCTGGTCTTCCTGCATTCCACACCAGCTTTCTATCCATGAATACATGCTGTCTCTAGCTAGCTAAATGAAGTCATTGCTATTTTATGCTTTTATTCCTCACTCCCCTCCCCTCCCTCCCTTTCTCCCTTTCCTCTCCTCCCTCCCCTTCCTTTCTTCTCCTTCTCTCCCTCCCTTCCCTTCCCCTCCCTCTTTTTTTCCTCCCTCTCATCCCTTCCTCCTAACATTCCTTCCTTCCTTCCTTCCTTCTTCCTTCCTTCCTTCCTTTCTTCCTTCCTCCCTCCCTCCTCCCTCCCATCTTCTTTCTCTCCTTCCTTCCTTCTTTCCTTCCCTCCTTTCTTTTTCTAGCCCCCTCTCCTTTCCACCTCTTCTACAAATTGAAAAAGAAAAAAAAGTCTTGCAAGAAATATGTATAGTCAGGGAAAGCAAACCCTCCATTGTCTATATAAAAAAAAAGTGTGCCTTTATTTTGCAGGTTAAGTCACGAAACTCTGTTTCTGAGTTAGCTAGAATGTTTCATCACCCAGTCGTGTGGAGTCATGGTTGTTTATTGCATTGAACTTAAGCTTACTCCTGTAAAGTCTTCCCCATTGTATTTGCCTGTTGAATTTCTATCAGTCTCTTTTAGGAAGTCTTCCTTTCTCTAGGTAGTTTTCCCTTTCAAACATTGTATTTGCTGCAATTCTGATGCACCTATCGTATGATATTATGGATTGTAGCTATCTGTAGCAGTATCATATCCTGATTATAGACCAGTGTCTATACTTAATCCCAGTGTCTAGCATTGTAGTCTGAACACAGGAAGACCTTAATAAATAAATGCATTTTAAATTTTATCATATGGATAAAAAAATATGAACTGAATATGTGATGGACCGATCTTTAAACTCCTCTGTCAGAAATCACACTAGTTTGTCTCTAGCGCTGAGGCTGCAAGTTAGATCAGTGTGTCATACTGACCTCTTGTTTAAAAAAATTGCTTCTGTAAATCTGAGTCACTCCTGCTGACAGATTCCCTGTCATTCCCCAGCATTCCTCACTCTTAAACCTTTCCCTCACTCTTAAACCTACCTTCCATTTGGGGATCATACTCATATTCTTTTCATTGTTTTCTGCCCTGCTTTCTAAGCTTCTTCCGGCAACCAGTGAGTATATGTCTTCCTTAGACCTAGTGGTATCTCGCACCAATTTATTACCTAAGGAAGTCCCAGGAGCCAGGGGACAAATCATCGATCTCTGCCAGGAAACTTCCCCTTCAGTGGCGCCTGAGCAGCTCTCCATGCTTGGGATTGCAGGCCACTTGGGGATGATAAAGCCCAGCAGGAGAACCGAGCCCAGGAATCTTTCCCATTGACACAGTACTTTCCTTCTTTCAAGAGTCTGCATTTTAACTTTCAAAGTGAAGTACCTAGTTGTTTAATGGCCTCCCTAGGCAGTAGGTAAGTATTATTATGCCTTTTTAATAGATGAATCGACTGAGTGACAGAGAGCCTTGTGACCAGCAGTGGACCACACAATGAGTCTGTGGGACATGTGGGATGAGAGCCTCAGGTTTCCGATGTCTATTATGCCAGATAGGCACACTGTATGCTTGCAACAGAATTCCTGATTTAGAACGAAGGTCTTGGGAAAGGCAGGGATCTCCCCCTCCTTGGATTTTGTTTCTCATTAGGATATTATTGGGAATTGAACAAAGGAAAGATTCCATTTATTTCAAGTATCCACTTTCATATGATCTCAATTTCTTGGGGAAGCCGTTTCTCTGCATGGCAGTAATGATGGATGAAGCCCTGGAATTGTGTGTCTTTATTTATAGAGCTTTTTGACATTATTATTTTCCTGAATGGAAACATTGAAATATTTAGCATATTCCTAAGATACATTTGTACTAATACACTCTAGTGATGGTTGAAATGCTGTAAATTAATCTTCCCATGTGAACTCTAATGTCAATGCAAGACTCAAAATGTAAAGTGATTCCCAGTTCCTTATAGCATGTTTTTAATTTTCTGTTATGTATTTGGCTTAAGTTTCCCCATCCCCCTCCTGACATCTGGTTTCATGCAAATATTTAAATCTTAACAATTACCTACTTAGGAGTTGAAAAATACAAACAAACTAATAAGGTTGAGTGGAGCTTGTGTGGTGGATGATGTAATAAACCAACAAAAACAGGAATAATTCTTCCTGATTAAAGGTTGCCCAGGCAAAATGATGTGAGCTGAGAGATTATCTAGCAATTTCATTTAAGGAAGACTATGCATCCAGATTATTTTAGAGTGAATGTGTGTGTATGTGTGTGTTGTGTGTGTGATTACTTTTCAGAACTGGAACAGAGACCACAAGAACTTTGACTCAGGGTGCCAAACTGTAATGTATGCTGATAATCCTGTCTCACCTTATTTTAAAAAATGTACTAGTAAGAATGACAATGACCACTATTTCTGAAATGTTCTTCCTTTTCACTTGATCTTCAAAGAATCCTTACTCTAGCCATTGCACCCCTGGTTTTCTGGAATTCTGCTCTTCAACCTCTCTAGCAGTGGTCATTCCTTCAGTTATACAGAAACTTCAACATGTACCATAAAGTGCTTCTTCTTCATTGACTGGCTACCCTTTGGATAAGCTCCTTTATTCCCCCTCTTATAACTTCCCCTGCCCGAGGTACAAAGCAATTCTAAGATATGAGTCTATTATAACATAAATTTAAAGCTTGAAGCAGGCTTAGAGGTCACCAAATTCACCCCACTGATTTTACAGATGAAAACATTGAACTCCAGAGAATTTAAGTGAATTATATTGAACCACACAGTTATTAAATTGATGACGGGAGATTTGAACTCATAGGCGATACAGCAGATAGAGCATTGGCTTGTGAGTTGGGAGGACCTGAGTTCAATCCAGCTTTAAAAACTTATTAGCTATGTGACTCTGGGCAAGTCACTTAAACCTGTTTGCTTTATTCTGCTCATTTATAAAATGAGCTGGAGAAGGAAATGGCAAAACACTACAGTATCATTGCCAAGAAAATTTCAACTGGAATCGCTAAGAGTCCTGTGCTGCTTAAACACTCATCAATAGCAACGATTTCTTGACTTCAAGTTTTATATTCTTTTATTTTATATTCTTTTTCCTATTTCCAATTTCCTATTTCCAACATGATACTGTGACTCTTCATTTTTAATCCCTTAACAGAGGCAGTCCAATTATTAAAGTGATTACTTTAAATATTCCTCTCCATTTTCCCATATAAGCATTTAATTAAATTTAACAAATATTCAGAAAATACTTCGTCGGTTCTAAGAACTGTGCTAGGTGCTGGCTGGTACAAAGTCAAAACAGACTATTCTGTTGGGGTGCTGGGAGGGTAGAAGATTAAAAATACATACTAAGTAATCTAAGGACTTTGCATTGTCATCAAAATCTATCTCCAGGAACCTTTCCTATAGACTTAGAGGATTAAAAATGTCTCAAAAAAATAATACTATCTTGCTAGTATTTACATAGTGCTCCTTATAATAACCCTTCAAAGTGAATGCTACTATTATTTTTTAATTTTAAAATTTTAATTCAATTTTATTTTATGTTCAGTTTTAAATTCTTCCTTCCTCCATCTCCCTAACCCAAAGAAAAGGTAAGAAAAACAAAATTAGGGGCAGACAGCCAAGACTAAAGAGACAGTAATCTCTTTAGGACAAGGACCTTGTATCATGGACCTTTTTTGTCTGTCTGATAAAATCCAATGACCCCTTCTTATAATAAACAAAAATTACTATAAGAAATGCTAAATTTTAGTTAAAACTTAGTGAAAAAAAGATGTAATTTTTTTTTCTCATCTAAGGGACCCATGAAATCTACTCATAGACTCCTTGGAGATGTATGGACTCCTAGTCAAGAACTCATGCTCTAGGTAGTGATCTTCTTTGGGTATTCTTTTGATATCAAAGAACACAATGGAGGTAGTTATAATAGAACCTAAATCAAAATTCCTATGAAACAATGGTTAGTGCTTTCTGCATGTCATCCTCAATGAATTATTTTATATTTCTTTAGTAGGGGATTGACCACTGGGCCTAGTCCTTATGAAAATGATTGGCTTATCACTGATACAACTCATATACAAGAGGCTAGGGAGCCTGTTTTTGAGTACATTGTAGTGACTCCTATAAAATGAAAATAGCTTGAAGAGATTTGCAGTATTTTGTATTTTGTAGATATAGGCATTCTGTGAGTAGTTCTAATCTATTCCCTACCTTTTCAGAGGAAAAGGGACCCACATGTGCCAAAATGTTTGTGGCAGCCCTCTTTGTAGTGGCCAGAAACTGGAAAGTGAGTGGATGCCCATCAATTGGAGAATGGCTGAATAAGTTGTGGTATATGAATGCTATGGGATATTATTGTTCTATAAGAAACAATCAGCAGGATGATTTCAGAGAGGCCTGGAGAGATTTACATGAACTGATACTGAGTGAAGTGAGCAGAACCAGGAGATCATTGTACATGGCAACAAGACTATATAATGATCAATTCTGATGGACGTGACTCTCATCAACAATGAAATAATTCACAATGATCTTGTGATGGAGAGAGCCATCTAGCCCCAGAGAAGACTGTAGGAACTGAGTGTGGATCACTTTCACCCTTTTTGTTGTAGTTTCTTGCTTTGTTTTCTTTCTTATTTTTCTCCCTTTTTGATCTGATTTTTCTTGTGCAACATGATAATTGTGGAAATATGTGTATAAGATTATCACATTTAACATAAATTACTTACTGTCTAGAGGAGGGAATAAGAAAAAGGGAGGGAGAAAAATTTGAAACACAAGGTTTTGCAAGAGTGAATATTGAAAATTATCCATATTTTAAAAATAAAAAGCTTTAATTTTAAAAAAGCCTTTTCTTTAGCTGGGAATATATCGCAAAGATACCAACTGAGCCAAGCTCTCCCCTCTTCTTTTGGTTTGACTTCTCTTCATGTAAATTCTTCCTGACTTTAGGATCCAGCTGAGTTATACCTGAGATGAGGAGGCATTTGGCATTGAAAGCATGTAACATTGGAGGGGCCAATTCTTTATAGAAATTCTGTGCTTAAGTCTAAACTCGTTCTCCTCAGAGAACAGAGAGACTGCCCCCAAAGTATTGTGGGAAATGTTTCTAATTCAGTTCAACCATATCTTTGAGGCAAATCACCCTTTTAAAAGCTAATTGATGCTAATTTATTAAATAGATAACTGGGATGTTAGTCACTGGCAGCTAACTGCATCTGTGGGAAAAACCACATTGGAATGAGGGCTTGAGCTGATAGTAGTAGAAATCCTCTAACCCTCAATGTACCTCTAAAATCCTGAGTAGATACAGCTTATTTGGCTTGGGAAGATTAAAACCAGAATATGCTTGCTACATTTAATTATATATATGTATTTTGCATTTAATTATGTGTGTATGAGGTTTTCCTCTAGTAGAATATAAATTTCTTGAGTGCAGGGACATTTTCCTTCCTTTTTAAAAAATTATCCTTAACACTTAACCCAGTTCCTGAAATATAATAAACACTTAATATATTTTTTTTGCTAAAGTTAGCCAAATGTATAATTACAACTTAATTATATGTTCTGGTTAATTAAGGGATAAGCCATAAGTGTTTTTTTTTTTAATTCAGTGTCATTGAAAAATATTAAAAGGTTTCTCAACATGCCAGTAATGAATTAGCATAAATGGTGCCATGGCCACATTACAGAGGTTGTTGATATTTGTAGCAGTCCTGTCCTATGCGCAAATTTATCTAGTCTTGACAGAATGCCTGTTAAGAGAGATTCAGAAAGCATGAACAGGGACCTGAGACAAGAAATTTTGACGCAGGGGAATTGGTGAAAGGACGAAGACACCATTCATCTATCCAGTGCTTCCTGGTCTACTGGCCCTTCTTAAGTGCTCTTTCCATGACAATTTTTTGAACTGACTTTACTCCTATTTTGAAAGTAAAGAAAACAGTTAATTATTCACAGTTCTTCCATACATGGAGGATAGCCACTTATGCCCAAAAGCACACAAAGAATAGTGATAGAGGGGCAGCTATATGGCACAGTGGATAGAACACCAGCCCTCAAGTCAGAAGAACCTGAGTTCAAATCTGGTCTCAGACACTTAATACGTCCTGGCTATGTGATCCTGGGCAAGTAATCACTTAATCCCAATTACCTCAGTGCAAAAAAAAAAAAATTAGTGATAGAACATAGTATATGGAAAATTAGCTCGTAGGCTAGTTTCTTGTTGTTTCTGGTCTTTAAAAAGGACAGTGACATCAGGGAAATGATGTTATAATCTGCAAGGGAGTTGGATCGAAGTGAAGAGGACTTGTTAAGTTCACCAGCCTCACTTTCTTGTCTAGAGCCATCTGGATCCAGTGACCAGATATAGATCAGGATGATGGAGATGGCCCTGGATGCAGTTTGACTGACTTTCTGAAAGCATGAAAGCATTTATTAAGAGTGTACTGTGTGAAACTAGGCATTGACCCAAACTTAACACCGTACACCAAGATAAGGTCAAAATGGGTGCATGCCATAGGCATAAAGATTGAGTATAAATAAATTAGAAGAACATAGGATAGTTTACCTTTCAGATTTGTGGAGGAGGAAGGAATTTGTGACCAAAGAAAAACTAGAGATTGTTATTGATCACAAAATAGAAAATTTCTATTATATTAAGTTAAAAAGCTTTTGTACAAACAAAACCAATGCAGACAAGATTAGAAGGGAAGCAATAAACTGGGAAAACCAGAATTGATCTGATCAAAGGTTCTGATAAAGGCCTCATTTCTAAAATATATAGAGAATTGACTCTAATTTATAAGAAATCAAGCCATTTTCCAATTGATAAATGGTCAAAGGATATGAACAGACAATTCTCAAATGAAGAAATTGAAACTATTTCTAGCCATATGAAAAGATGCTCCAAGTTGTTATTAATCAGAGAAATGCAAATTAAGACAACTCTGAGATACCACTACACACACCTGTCAGACTGGCTAGAATGACAGGGAAAGATAATGTGGAATGTTGGAGGGGATATGGGAAAACAGGGACACGGACACTGATACATTGTTGGTGGAATTGTGAACACATCCAGCCATTCTGGAGACCAAATTGGAACTATGCTCAAAAAGTTATCAAACTGTGCATACCCTTTGATCCAGCAGTTTTACTACTGCGCTTATACCCCAAAGAGATTTTAAAGAAGGAAAAGGGACCTGTATGTGCCAAAATGTTTGTGGCAGCCCTGTTTGTAGTGGCCAGAAATTGGAAACTGAGTGGATGCCCATCAAGTGGAGAATGGCTGAATAAAGTGTGGTATATGAATGTTATGGAATATTATTGTTCTGTTAGAAATGACCAGCAGGAGGAATACAGAGAGGACTGGAGAGACTTACATGAACTAATGCTAAGTGAAATGAACAGGACCAGGAGATCATTATATACTTCAACAACAATACTATATGATGATCAATTCTTATGGACCTGGCCCTCTTCAACAATGAGATGAACTCAATCAGTTCCAATAGAGCAGTAATGAATTAAACCAGCTACACCCAGGGAAAGAACTCTGGGAGATGACTATGAACCACTACATAGAATTCCCAATCCCTCTATTTTTGTCTGCCTGAATTTTTGATTTTCCTTCACAGGTTAATTGTACACTATTTCACAGTCTGATCCTTTTTGTGCAGCAAAATAACTGTTTGGACATGTATACATATATTGTATTTAACTTATACTTTAACATATTTAACATGTATTGGTCTACCTGCCATCTGGGAGAGGGGGGAAGGAGGGGAAAAATTGGAACAAAAGGCTTGGCAATTGTCGATGCTGCAAAATTACCCATGCATATAACTTGTAAATAAAAAAAAGAGTGTTCTGTGTGACCAACACTGCACTAAGTAATAGGGATACAAGTACAGAAGGGAAGACAGTCTTTGCCCATAAGGAGTATACATTATAATAGATGTTAATAGAATATATAGAATATAATAGAAACAATATTAAGTTGGAAAGTTATTGGGATAATGAGTAAAAACAGAGGAGTAGATTGACATACCTTTTCTAGGTGCAAAACCAGAATTGATCTGATTATTGTTCTAGAGCAAGGGAAACATGAAGGCTGAGGAGGAAATGGCCAGGAGTGAAGCATTGCTTCAGATGGACCCAGGCAACAGATAACTGAAACAACTGCTCTTGAGGAGAACAAGGTCCTAGGGAAAGGGCTGATTAAATCTTTCAGCTACTGGTTTCTGGTCTGAACAGCTTGGTCAGGATATGACGGAAGAAAAAATAGGAATAATGTGTAATATTGTTCTGAAAGGGTTTTTGTGTATTGTATGTGTTTATGTACATACATATACATGAGCATGTAATATATGTACATATTATAAAAATATATCATGCATATATACATATGCATGCAAATATACATATATTATGCATATATACACAATTGATTAGAATAATTTGTTAGTCTTTCAGGTCATTTATATTAAGAAGCAGTATGGAGTAACAGAATGGTAAATCTGAAGTTAGGAGGAAGTGGGTTCAAATCTTGCCTCTGACATTTAGGTTCTGTTTATGATAAACATGTCACTGCTAAAGTTCAGTTTTTTCATCTGTAAAATGGTAATAATAATACTTCTAGTACCTTGTTGAAAGGCTCAAATGAGATCATATTTGTAAAGCACTGTGCATACTTAAAACTACATAATATTTTTAGTTATGTTTTGTTAGAATTAGTAAGGGATAGGGTCTACTTTAGCTAGGGTAGTAGAATTTAAAGCAGTCAGTCTTCTGAAGATAGAAAAAGAAGGATAAAATATTAATGTTGGTTGAGAGAAAGGAGGACCCAGTCATTTGGTGACAATGACAAGGAAGGGCTGGAATGATGATGCCTAAAGTTCACACAAATCTTCCCAGAGGTGAAAAAAAAAGTCACCATTTTATGTAAAAGAAAACAAATTAAACTGATGACTTCTAGAAAAATAAATGTTTGTTTTACTTAGTCTTTGAATCAGATTGATCAGGAAAGCCCAATAACATATGACAAAAGTCTGGAATGGAGGAAAAATGGAGATTTCATAACTGGAGTTTTCCTCCTTTGCCCCTTTCCTCTCTCCTTGTCTCCCTCCCTTCCTCCCTCCCTCCCTCCTTTCCTTCCTTCCTTCCTTTCTTCCTTTCTTCCTTCCTTCCTTCCTTCCTCCCTCTCTCCCTCCCTTCCTTCTTTCCTTCCTTCCTTCCTTCCTTCCTTCCTTCCTTCCTTCCTTCCTTCCTTCCTTCCTTCCTTCCTTTCTTCCTTCCTTCCTTCCTTCCTTCCTTCCTTCCTTCCTTCCTTCCTTCCTTCCTTCCTTCCTTCCTTCTTCCTTCCTTCCTTCCTTCCTTCCTTCCTTCCTTCCTTCCTTCCTTCCTTCCTTCCTTCCTTCCTTTCTTCCTTCCTCCCTTCTTCTCACCTTTCTCATTTCTCCTTATTTCTCTAAAGTACTGATTTGTCTTGCTTAATAATTCTGATTTATTTTTAATAACTATAAAAATTAAGTTTTTCTTCTAATTCAAGTAGAAGGTGATTTTTCCCCAGGAAGGTTTTACTATTCAAAATATGATTAGCTACTGTCAACTTATGACAACCACAATAAAACTGAAGGAGCTAATTAATTATTTACTATCACTTTAACATTTTGAGATGGAAGAGATCTTAGAAGCCATCTTGCCCAGATCCTTTGTTTTAGTGATGAGGTATGAAGTGATTTGTCCAATGTCACACAAAGAATAAGCAACAGAGTTACCATTTGAAACCAAGTCTTCTGCCTCTTCATTTCTCTCTTTTCACTACTTTATCACACTGCATCTCCATTCCAGGTTCAACTAACAGTAGGGAACCTTTCAGTTAAAATACTGTTGTGTATACACACACACACTCACAAAAACACATTCACACATAGAGAGACAGAAACAGAGATAGAGAGTCCCCAAATAGAATATGCATCAGTGCTGCTGATAGTTCTTGCAGCCAGCTTTAATATACTAAAATGAATTATCTAGGTCAGGTAATATAATGTGTATTCCATTGTTACCATGTGGAAGGATAGAGAAAGGAAGATTTGGCTGCTCATTTCACATCATTCACATGTCTTTGGCCACTATCTCCTCCTTCATCTCCATTTAACTTGAAGAGATGTCCTTTTGCCTTTGCCAAGAAAAACTTCTCTTCTTGCACAAGTTAATCCCATTCCATCCCATCTTTTCTAGCCATTTGTCCCCTTCATCATTCCTACTCTCTCATTCACTTTTAATCTATCTCTGTCTAATGGCTGCTTTCCTCCTACCTACAGACCTGCCTAATATCTGCCAAATACTACAATACTACAAAACAAAGCACAAACACCTCAGCTGAGCCATTTGTCCATGATAGTTATATGTCTCTTCATGTCTAAACTCCTTGAGAAGATTGTTTACAGTAAGAGTCTCTACTTCTTTTCCTCTTCCCACCTTCTCAACACTTTGAAGTCTGGCTTCTTACCTCATCCTTCAACTAAAACTTCTCTCTCCAGAGTTCCTAATGATCTCCTAATACAATGACCTTTTTCCAGTCCTTATCCTTCATGACCTTTCTGCAGCTTTTAATACTAGTGATCACTGTCTTTTCCTTGATTCTTTCTTTTTTTTTAGGTTTTTTTCTCCTTCCACTGTGATTGTTCTGTTTCCTTTGCTGAATCTCCATTAAGATTCTAATTAAGGAACTGCCCTGAGTCCTTTTTTCTCCCTCACTTGATCATCTCATCAGTTTCCATGTTTTCAGTTTTCATCTCTATGTAGATGACTCTCAGATCTACTTCTTCAGCCTTAATTTTTCTTCTGTTCTCCAGTTTCTCATCTCATCTTGAACTGGGAGTCCAATGAAAATCTTGAATTCTACATCCCAGATCTGAAATCATTCTCTTCCCACTCCAACCCTCTTCTCATGCTAAACTTTTCTATTACAATCTAAGGTATCATCATCTTCTCAATTAGTCAAGCTTAAATCCTCAATCCCTCACTCCCCCTCATCTTCTGTGCCTAATCAGTTGTCAAATCTGGTCATTTCTACCTTGGAACATTCTACTTTTCTCTTTAAATATCACAACCACCTAAGTGGAAGCCCTCATCACCTCCCATCTGGACTATTATAATACTCTGCTAATTGGTATACCTCCCTCAATCTTGGCCCATTCCAATTCACCCTGAATTTAGTTGTTACATTTTTGTTTACAAAATGTTTAAGTTTGAAACAATCACATATATGTCTTCCCTCTTGCACTCATTCAACACCCTTGTGTATCTCCTTGTTACCTCCAGGACCAAATATAAAATCCTCTCTTCGGCTTTTAAAACTTTTTGTAACCTGCTCCTCATCTGCCCCTCCAGTTTTCTTATCTTTGACTCATCTCCATATATTTCTTAATTTTAGTGCCTTCCCTCTGTGGCTACGCCCATTTTATCCTTCATATATCCTCATTGCATGTTGTCTTCCACATTAGAATTTGAGATCCTTCTGAACAAGAATTGTTTGGGTTTTTTTTGCCTTTTTTTTGTATCCTCAGGCTTAGCACAGTGCCTGCCACATAGTAGGCACTTTAAAAATACTAGCTAAATGAGTGACTGGCTACAGGATGCAGAAATGATAAAAATAATCAGTGCATCTATAATTACCCTTCCACTGGCTGACTCTCTCTCTGCATTTAAGGAGAGATCAGGAATACTGTGTCTTTAATTCCATCAGTGGTATAATGGGAATTATGATATGCTATAGCAACAAGGCAATTTTGTTTTACTCTGTTATTAGTGATTCAACATAGCCCTGATATTCAACAGGGACTTGCCAAATGAAAGTCTCTTCTAGAAACATACCCAGCTAAGCTTAAAGGCAAACACAGGGCCTATATGTACAGTTTGTGTTTTGTGTGATATTTTCAAGGGGACCAAAATGTTTGGAGGAGATATGCTGGGAAATGTTTTATGGGGTTAATGTGGCTTTATGGATTTAAAAACATGATGCCATTTATGGGAATATTTTTAAATGAGGTTAGATAGGAGGGGCACATTACACAAATAAATGATTCAAAATTTACTTTTCATGCCTTGGTATATCTGGATGAAATCAGAATAAAGCTAACTAATGACATGGATATTTTCCCCAAGTGTAATAATTATTTACTGGAATAATTTTTTTTGAGATTTTTAATAATGCACACAAAAAGTGTGTGTGTGTGTGTGTGTGTGTGTGTGTGTGTTTTAACTGACTCAGCTCTTGTTCTTTCAGTATACCACTCTGCCATCCAAGAACAATTAGGTGAGTTTAGGAGAATGGAAGAAGCCTGGAAATGTACTTCTCATAGGAGAAGCCAGAAGCCACAGAGCAAAGTGGTCAAAGCTGGAGATTATTTTTATTAGGATGGAGCATGAATGGACCTTGGACCCAAGATGGTGAACTTGCTCTAATTTGCTCTGAGTGATGAGGATTATGTTCTTGAAGTTAAATTGTGGATGGAGAAGGTCCTTCAGTAGGAAAAGCATTATAAATCTTGTCAAGTCTCCTTGGACAAAGATCAGAGCACCTCTTTCTTGCATCAATGCCTTTGCCAAATTCAGCTCACAGTTGGAGAATAAATACTATGTCTACATCAAAGATGAAAAGGAATGATTGTGTCATTGAGTCTTTCTCCTTCTACTGTCCTGGGCCAGCTTTCTTCCTAACTGTATTTTCTCATTCTCTGTCAAGCTTAGCATTAATGACCTAAGGCTAAGTACCTAAGTACCTAATCTTGTACTTTTAGAAAGTTTGGAAAGTTATAGATGCCATTATACACTCAATTTTCCCTTTTAAAAAATCTCATTACTTCTGCTTTGGACCTTTAGGATTCATCTTAATAAAGCCTTTTAATTTTTGATGACTTTTTCAAAGGATTTTCATAATTACTCATATATTCATTCATTCAACAAATAGTTTTTGAGCACCTATTGTCATAGCATGCTGCAAAGCCTTGTTGGGAGGAGAATACAAGAAGAATAAATGCCCACTTAGGATGAGATCTATGGTGGTGGAGCAGGACTCTTCACCTGGAAACCATGGATCTCTAATAGTCTGCTGAACAAGTTTTAGGGGTCTATGAATTTAGGAAAAATTATATCTTGATATTTAGTAACCTTAAATTGAAATCTAATATTCCCTTCCATCATTTGCAACATTATTCTGAGAAAGGGTCCATAGGCTTCACCAGGTTGCCAAAGGAGTTGGTAATATATAATGTTTAAGACCCTCTTTATCATAGGACAATTTTGTGAGGGAAAGCAAAGAGCAAAAATATGACAAGGAATAGATGACATTGAGCAAATATAGTTGAAAGAGGTCTAGAGATTAGTAAGAAATTATATACTATAAATAATCTAGGACCATAAAGCTGTTAGGAAGGAAAGGGTGATATTGAGATAAAGGTATAAGTCTCAAGAAATTATTCTATTAGCTTTAGCACTATGAAAATGAGATTATGCCCTTTGATCCAGCAGTGTTTCTACTGGGCTTATACCCCAAAGAGATACTAAAGAAGGGAAAGGGACCTGTATGTGCCAAAATGTTTGTGGCAGCCCTGTTTGTAGTGGCTAGAAGCTGGAAAATGAATGGATGCCCATCAATTGGAGAATGGTTGAGTAAATTGTGGTATATGAATGTTATGGAATATTATTGTTCTGTAAGGAATGACCAGCAGGATGAATACAAAGAGGACTGGCGAGACTTACATGAACTGATGCTGAGTGAAATGAGCAGAACCAGGAGATCATTATATACCTCAACAACGATACTGTATGAAGATGTATTCTGATGGAAGTGGAGCTCTTCGATAAAGAGAGCTAATTCAGTTTCAAGTGATAAAAAATGGACAGAAGCAGCTACACCCAAAGAAAGAACACAGGGAAATGAATATAAACTGCTTGCATTTTTGTTTTTCTTCCCGGGTTATTTCTACCTTCTGAATCCAATTCTCCCTGTGCAACAAGAGAACTGTTCGGTTCTGCACACATATATTATATCTAGGATATACTGTAAACTATTTAACATGTAAAGGACTGCTTGCCATCTGGGGTAAGGGTGGAGGGAGGGAGAGGAAAAATCAGAACAGAAGTGAGTGCAAGGGATAATGCTGTAAAAAAATTACCCTGGCATGGGTTCTGTCAATAAAAAGTTATTTAAAAAAAAAGAGAGAGAATTATATAAATAAATTTTGTTGCAGACAAAAAAAAAACAAAAGGAGATTATGTACCCCTTTAATATTGTGTCTAGGAATACCAAAACATAATCCAGATTCTGCAATGGATCTGTGATCTCAGTGATGTTGGTATTCCTTAAACTGAAGCAGATCATTATCTAGCCTTTCCTGTCCTTGTGTTATTTCATTTTTAACTTCCCATTATTTTACCACCCAACATGCTGGATACCTTCCTCCCAGTCTCCTAATATTGTCTAACTAGCAACATAGGAAAAATCAAGCAGATGAAGACTATTTATTGTATATATTACGATATGCAATTGGATGGACAACATATGCTGATATGTCTATCAGCATAAACATATATATACCTACAAATATTTGTGTGTGTGTGTGTGTGTGTGTAATATGTATGTTATGGTGAGAGAGAAATTCACAGAAGAGAGACAGAGGGAAAGAGAGAGACACAGATAGAGATATGGAGGGACCCAGAGCATCAGAGAAAGAAAGACACAGAAATACAGAGAGAGACAGAAACAGAGAAAGATTTTGAACAAACACTGAAAATGGACAATAAGATAAGACTTGCGTGGCTTTAATTATTTTCAGTTATATCTGATTGTTGCTCTATCTGGGGCTTTTTTCTTTGACAAAGATACTGGAGGAGTTGCCATTTCCTTTTCCAGTTCACTTTACAGATTAACTGTAGCTAAGAGGACTAGGTGACTTTCCCAGGGTCATATAGCTAATAAATGTCTGAGGCTAGGTTTGAACTCAGAAAGACCAGTCTTTTTGCCTCCAGGCTCAGCACCCTGTACCAGATGGCTGTCCCAAGATGGGACTAGAACAAAATTGGAGAGTACGATTAATTGCCTTTGGGAAATTCCACATTTTTTAAAATGATCCCCAAGCTATTCCCTGAAAAAAAAAAAAAAGGTTCATTTTCTTTCCTCTAAAGCCAATTTCTCCAAGTGATGTTGCATGGCTCTGAGTCATGGAATGCTAGAGTCTCTAAAAGAATTGAAAATTGCCAAGAGTGAAATGAAGAGGAACATGGCATATATAAACAGGCTGCAATGGATTATAAATGGTGAATTACATAGAAGTGTTGTCAGAAATATCATCAAAGAAAAACATGGTCTGGTCACAGAGCAAGAAAGAGGAATAACTAATCCCTAAAGTGCCCTGCTGGTATCCATACAGTATCAAGGCTTCATATAGGGAGAAATGAAGGATTTGAAGAGGTTTCAGTACAGATCATTAGCCTACAGTCTCACATTTGTTTCACTTAGGTTTGTATCACTGGCATATAGTTCGCTCAATCTGAAAGATTTGTTAACCCAATTATATATTCATTTTGAAAGAGGGAGAAAAAGTTTCCTGGTCTAATTCCCATGATGCTCTATAACATGAGTCTATGATGTCTTCTTGCTGTGGTGTGTAGGGTTTACAACCAATCCAAACCAGCTCTAGTGCCTTTGCTTAAATCCTTAATATAGGTGATTTTGAAGTATTGCCTACTTCTGATGCTAGAATTTGATTCTATTCAATACACATATCTATTGCCACCAGAGTCATTCATTTATTCAACTCTTATTTGTATCCTTAATCTTTTAGTATCCTTAATTCTTTATACACACACACATACACATGTGTATAAACAAATATACTAGCATACATGATATGTACACACAAACACATCACACATGTACATACATGTATGTTCACATATGTGTGTATATACATATAAAACATTACTCTAACAACTACAACACTTTTAATTCCTGAGTTTTTCAATAAATTTATTTTGTTGTACTTTTAAAAAAAGTTTCTAACCAATTTTATGTACTCCATAATTCCTAGACACAAATATTACACATGCTTCATATTCATAATATATACTCACTTATTAATCAATATTATAGGAATCAAATCACATTTCTGAGGTAGCTAGCTGGCACAGTGGATAGAGCAGGGGGGATGGAATCAGAAAGACTCATCTTCATGAGTTCAAATTTGACTCCTGACTCTTACTAGTTGTATGACCTCAAGCAAGTCACTTACCCTGTTTGCCTAAGTTCCTCATCTGTAAAATGAGCTGGAGAAGGAAATGGCAAACCGCTCCAGTATTTTTGCCAAGAAAACTCCAAATGGGGTCATGAAGAGTCAGACATGGCTGAAAAATAACTGAACAACAAATTCATAATCCTATACCAACCTGTCATCCAGCCCCATGTTGAGTACACATCACCTGAATGGAATGTATGATTCTGCACTGGCTGTTTTCATCTTCGTCCAAAATAACTGGACTGGTGGCTTGCTCCATGGTTCTTGGCCTTTTAAATGTTTCTGGAGTTATAATATAAAATCCGTAAGCCAGTCCAGCGGTCATCCATCATCCTTGTTATATGACCCATTCAGCATCTCCTGGCATGAAAGGCTGACTTCAATGTACTTCCTATTCCATCTTTTAGTGGGATGCCTTATTTGCTATTAGTTCCAACATAAAATTTTGCTCATTGTTCTTTCCATGGAACAGGGTAACTCTAAGCATCTCTACTTCAAATGGCCATGAGATAATATTAGTATAGCACTTAGCACAGTGCCTGGTACATTAATAGACATTTCATAAATATTTATTCCCTTTTTCATATTTCCATGGATCTTTGGAAGGTTGTCTAGATCAGTAGCTTCAAACTCAAATAGAAATAGTGGCCATTGAACCATGCATGAGGATCCCTGGGTTCATATGTTGACTTAGAAAATCATATATTAACATTATTTGTGTTTATTATATAGTTTTTCATTTTGTGACCTATTTTCCAAAGGCATTTTATGCTGGTTCAGACTGTGCTTAAGTGTTGTGGGCTACCTGGCCATGTGTTTGACATCTCTGGTCTATACCCAGCTTCTTAAACTGTGGGTTTGACCCCATATGGACTTTCCTAACTGAATGTGTGGATTGTGAAAATATGACTTATTATCAGTAAATGTTTGATTTGCATACCTATTTTATGTACCTATATACCTGGGGTCATGTAAAGATTTCTCAGGTGAAAAGGGATTTCAAGTAGAAAAAGTTTAACAAGCTTTGGTCTAGAATACTAAGTAAAGCAGAACATCTATATGTCAAACATAAATGTGTGCATGTATACACACATGCACAAACACATTATATGTATGCACATACATGTCACACACATGCACATACATGTGCTTATATATGTACATATCTACATAAATGAATCTTAGGTGACCCTGGGCAAGATACCATCAGAGTTCATCTATAAAATGGAGATGATAGTTCTTGCACCACTGACATCAGAAGGTTCTTTTGAGGAAAGTACATTGCAAATTAATTGCTTAATTGAATCAGATTCAGTAAAACAGTTTTGGCAGATGGATTAAACCAGGTTGAGAGTAACCATCCATGAGTTAAAGGGATGTCTACCCCAAGCATGTGAAGACTTTCTAAATGGGTGGATGGGTGTTTGAAAGCAATTTATTCCAAAAGCCATGAAAGTGGCTGAAGAAGGTGCTATGGAGCACTTCAAACTTGGTCAGATATTGAAGATACCAAAGCCATCTGCTGCATCCAGGACCATCATCAGTCATCCGGACTTTTGTCTTATCACTGGAGTTTGATGAATTTGTGAGAGAGAGAGAGAAAGAGAGAGAGAGAGAGAGACTGACACTTTGGGCAACTTGCCTCAGTTAAATCCAATCCAAATACAAGTCATCACCCATGATGATATTGGTCCTTTTCAGAAATGAAGGACAAGCAACAACAATCTTCTGGTTCATTATCTCTCCAGTTAGAATCTTGCTCATCAAAGTATATGCATCCTGCTAGTACCCAGTCTTCCAGCTGTCTGTCTGAATATTCGACTGGATTTTAGCTTTGAAACTTACTAAATGGGCAAGTTAAGAACTTCTTTCCATATGTGAAATGGAGACAATTAAACACTATCTACTTCATCTGTTTTTGTTTGGTTGTTTCTTTGATTTGATTGAAATTAGACATTTCAATGAGGAGGAAAATTTTAGTCAAATAGGTCATTTGGCTAAATTAACTTGATAAAAGTGTACCCTGAATGCTAGGGCCCCTTACAGGGACTGACTCAGACAAGCCTTTTTTTTTTTTTTTTTAAAGAAACTTGGCTGTCAAAACCAGTTCTGAGCATGGGATAAGTCCTAATATTTTAAAAGCTTTCTAAGGCAGGGAAGCTCATGAATTTTGCACAGTCTCCTAGGTCTCATATTTAGTCCTTTTAATAGGTGGGAAAGTAAAAGCCACAAACCACAGTTAGGGGAGGTCATGAGCAGGGTCATCTGAACACTTCAGGCATAATAAAGTCACCAACCCCATATCCCCATTCTACTTGGCAGTTCTCTGAGCTGAAAGCATTTGCCATTAGATAGATATCTGTGAACTTCTGCCCATTGAGTTTCCCTCCTTTAGTGGGTTCATAATGAGATAGTTACTCAACCTGTGCTATTCCACAGAAATATTTATGGCTTTCAATGTGCCTTAGGAAACTTCCTTCTTTGAGACAAAGTTGGAATTAAATTACTATAGATTCATAGAGTAAAGCCAATGACTATTGTCTGACTATTAAAAAAAAAAGAGGGTTTAAATTGGGACTGGGCAGGGGCTTCTTTGATTGGTAAGTCTCTTTTTCAAAAAAATTGAATTTTATTTTATTTTTAAACAAAGATCAATTTTCTATCCTTCCTTCTCCTTCCCTATCCCATATAGAGATAGCCAAAAAAAAAATTACAAAACCTCTGTTGTTTGTAACCTCTGTTCTAACTATGTATAGTCAAATAAAACATGATTTCTCACTGGCTATGTTTAAAATTTTTTTTTTGTTTGTTTCATTCTGTCTTTTGAGTCTATCATTTCTTTGTCAGAAGGTGGGAGGGAATCCTCAGGAATTTGGTTAGTGTTCTCAAGTTTATACATATATACACACATATATTTATGTGTACATATATGTATATAATATACCATGTGCATATAAATTATATACACACTATGTATATATAAACTATTCACACATATATTCATGTATATATAATTATACAAGTACAAAAATGTGTTTTTAATGTATATTTAATTAGCAAAGATCTGCTTTCTTATCCTATTACTTTAGCCTCTCATCCCACTGAGAGCACAAGAAAAACAATGATTACATACATATATCATAATCAAAACAAGTATCTACAGTTGCCGTAACCTAAAAAAAAATTATGTCTCATTCTGCATTCTTCACCTTTCGATCAGGAGATGGTAGCATGTTTCAGCATTAGTACTCTGGAATCCTGGTTGATCATCACACTGATAAAAGTTCAGCAAAATAGTATCTAATCACAAATATATGCCATAGCTTGTTCATCTATTCCCCAATTTATAGGCACCAAGACTCCCATTTTTGACATATCAAAAAAGAGCTATAAATATTTTATACATCCTTCAAATTGGTTTTACTTAGGACTATCTTCATTAATCTGCTTTCCCTTCTAATTCCCCTTTTCCCCTTGTCCTTATTTTTTCATATTTCACACTTAAATGAAATGTATTTCTATATCCATTGCTCTTTACTACTTTTTAAAAACAATTTTTCTACTTCATTAAAGACACATGTTCTCCCTAGTAGCATTATATTCAATTTTTCTGGCAGTTATTCATGATTGTGAGTCTATAGCCTTTACCTTCTATATTATCATATTCCAAACTCTTTACTGCATAGTAGTGACTGATAAATCATTTGTTATCCTGATTGTGGCTCCTTAGCACTTGAATTCTTTTCTTTTAGCTGCTGGAAGCTCTGGATTTTGACTTCAATTATACCTGGGAATTTTCATTTTGGGGTTTCTTTCAAGAGGTAACTGGGGGTTTTAGTTCTGCTTTGTCTTCAGGCTCTATGACATCTGAACAATTTTCTTTAAAGATTTCTCAAAATACAATATTTAGGCACTTTTTTTGTTCATGATATTCAAAGAGTTCAATGATTCTTAACTTTTCCCTTTAATACATTTTCTACCTCAGTTTCCTTTAAACTGGGAGATACTTAAATTTCCTCCAATTTTTTTTCAGCCGTATATTTTACTGTTTTTGTTATTGTTGACTCATGAAGTTACTGGTTTCTATTTCATTCATTCTAACTCTGGATCTGTGATCTGGAATTATAGTCCATGTAGCGTGTTACTGGCCCAACTCATCTCCAATGTCCAAAGACCTCCCTATCTGAAGGCTAATGCCATCTTAGTCTTAATTGTGGTTTTTTCCCTCCCTGAATTTTTTTCATCAAGATTCAGTCTGGTTTGTTTTCTAGATCTATTAGGAGGAGTACATGGAGAAGAATTCATTGTACTTCTTCCACAAAACCATTATCTTGATTCCATTATCTATCTTAACTCAATCACCTTAGTTCTACCTGGTAAATCTTCCAAGAACAAGATGCTGATGGCTTCACTGACCAGACCACATTAAGGTTTTGTGTTCACTTATAGATGCCATGGTTTAGGACAACAATGGTAAGTTGAAGAGTTCTTAAGGAGAGGTGTCCACATAGTAAATGACCTTGAATATATATCCTAGAAGGAATAGCTGAAGGAACTAAGAATCTTTAGCTCGGAGAAGTAAAGACTTGGGATGGGAATATGAAGGCTAATATTGTACCTCTGTTCAAAAAATATGAAACACTGCTTTATGGAGGAAGGATTGGATGCTTTCTATTTGCCTCTAGAAGATAGAATCCCAATCCAAGAACAATGGGTTGAAATCACAAAGAGATTAGTTTTAGGCAATGTAAAAACAAATAAAAAATCCTCCTTAATAATTAGAGCTGCCCCAAAGTGGAATGAGCTGCCTCAGTTTGAATTATCTCTCTCTCACTGAAGGTCTTCAAGGAGATATTGGATAACTTCTTATCAGGCAGATTGTAGAAGGGGTTGTTTTTTGGGTATGAGATGGATTGATGAAATGGTAAATGAGGCATTTTAAAATTATTGGGGAAGGATTGTGGGAAGGGAATTGGTGAAGGTAAGGAAATAAAATAAAATAGACTGGTTTATAGTTTAAAGAAATCTTGGAGATCACCTAGTCTAATCCCCTTCTTAATGTAATAGTAATTAATAAAGATCAAAAATGAATTTTTGTAACTGCCTTTTTCATTATCTCAACTGATATTCACATTGGAGAGATATTTAGATTAGGTACGATAAGAATTATTAGTTTCATTTTTCAGATAAGGAAACTGAGGCACGGAAACATTAAGTGGCTTTGTTTCTCTTTGCCTCTCATTTTTGTGGTTAAAGATTCAGAATGTGATAAAACTGTGCTATCACCATAAGTGTCATCACAGGTACACTTATATTTAGCAATGTACTAGCTTTCAGTAACCTATAAAGATGAATTTCTCTCTTCCTACTGATTTCTTCAATTTTAGTATACTCATTGATTTTCCTCCCACTTCCCAGGAGTTATTCAGAATCTTTGTGCTAGTAGGGAACTTAGACTATAGAACAATATTTCATAATTGAAGAAACTGAGACTGAGAGATGTTAAGGAAAGATCTTGCTTAAATTCTTTGGCTAGTATTTATATTCAGATGATTAAAATACTTATATATTTTTTATTTGTTACTATTTATGTATGCCTATATGTTATTTATTATTGCTCATATATATATTCTGCTTATATAGCAACCTTAGATTGCTCATAAACATTCTGAAACAAGAGAAGTGGTCCTAAGGGGGCTTGTCTGACTGACAAAATGGTCCCAAGTAAATATATGAGAACAAAAGGAAGTTCTTGAGTAGTGGCTTGTGGTAGGGGTCTTCTGGAACCAATACTGTTTTCTTTGTTTGAGAAGGGCTGCTTGCATCTGGTTGTCCATAGCTCTCTGACTACTAGATCTTCTTTTTTTTTTTGCTTTTTTATTAAAATTAGTTAATTGTATTAGGAAGCAAGAAGAGAAAACTGTGTCCCCATTCTAATGGCAGTCTATGCTCGAGATAATAGATTTCTATCATAGATTTTGGTGTGACCTTGTTATGACCCCGGCAAGCACAAAGACTTTGTTCATATATTGACAATATTGTGTCCAAACTCTACCCCAGATCAAAAGAGGATTAAAAGAAGCAACTAGATGTAAATTTAACCTGTAATTCCCAGACCACAATCTGCCAAAACATAGCCTATAAAATACTTCTATAAGGTCTCTTTCCCCATTCTATAGTAAATTCTTCTAGTTCTTAAAGGAGATGCCATATTTCTCTATAATGATCTTATGTTCCACTATCTAAGGTATAGATATGTATATATATATATATATATGTATGTATTTTATTTATAGACATAAATATAAGATCTTGATATACATTGTAAAGTAAAAAAGGAGTGTAGATAATGATGGATTTATTTTTTGTTTGTTTTTTATGTTGTGAACAACTTCAAAAGACTTGTTCATTCCTTCTCTGAAGGGAGGTGAAATCAGAAATTTCACCCTTCTATGTCCCTTTTAGAGAGGAAGCACTTTATCCCTTATTTTTTCCTCTGGTAGCTACTTTGGACCAGAACTGAATATCAAGATATGAAAATCAAGAGACAAGTATGAGGCAAGGAGCCTCTGGAAATCTGACACATTTCCTTGGTAATTTTGCAAATGTATTTTGGTGGGATGGAGATTCAACTGAGTTATTAGGTATCCCATGAAACATTGGAATAGAGGAGCTTCTTTTTGGGGGAGCATCATGGACAAGGAAAAGAAACAAAGTTAAAATGGATTTTGGGGAGGAGAATAAGGATGGTGAGAAAGAATGATGGGAAGAGACATCTACCATTCCCAAATCTGTAGTGCTGGGCCAGGACCCAGGGTCTAGAATAAATTTTGACTAGTAGTCATGGAGTTGGCAGAAAAGTCTTGCCTTTCTTTGTGCCCTAAATGCCTTTTGGTTGAATGGGGTGCTCCTCTTGAATTAATAAAAGCATGTTATCTTAATCCAGCAAATGAGGGCTTCACACTTGATCATGTGTTAGTAAGTTGACCATCATGAGTGACTGACAAGCTTTTTTTTTTCTCTGTTTGAAAAAATAAGTATTTGCCTACATCCCTTTCCCCAGAGATAGACTAGAGGGAAAAGGGAAAGATTTGATTTACCACCTACCTTTTCTGCAGGGTTTGGGAGATGGTGTGTCTTGCTTGGACCATGGATATAGGGAATGTAACTAGACCATTTTATAATGCTTGCTATCTTATAGTAGCACAGATCTTGAACTGGAAAGTACCTTGATAGTCATCCAGTTTGATCTCTTCAGTTTACAGATAAGGAGGCTGAATAATTGAGAAGTTAAATGTCTTGCTCAACATGGTCACACAGCTAGAAATTATAAGAGCAAGGATTTAAAGCGACCTCATCCTAACTTTAAGTGTAGCATTTTATCTACCACATTTCCTCTTAATTTTAAGGAAATTGGTTTACTAATGATATAAAGTCTAAACAATCTGAGATGTCCTTCAAAGATAACCCTGTTAAGTTAAGTATTGGGAAAGAATGTCCTTTTAAAACTGTGAGGGAAAGCATTCCCTGTGCAAAGAAGGGGGAAATGATATATTTAGAAAAGAAAGTGCTGTTAAAAATGTTCATTTAAAAAAAGGAAAATTGTTGGGAAAAGGAAAGGGACAAATACTTTGAGACTCTATCTCCAGTTTTGCCATAATTCTCTGAGTGGCTTGGGCAAATCACTTAGACTTATTTGATTCTTAGTTTTCCCATCTGTAAAATGGGATAATCACCCTCCTCATCGTCACAAGAGGTTTGTGAGGCATAATTACTATTCATGAGCTTTGAGGTCTTTGGATGAAAGACACTACAGAAGTACAAGGTATTATTATAATTAATTATAGGGAACATCTTTGTAAAAAAAAGACTCCCCAAAAGACAATCTCCTTATTTCAAGGGAGAGAAAGGGGAGTAAAGAAGTGAAGAAATGGCAGAGGAAATGGAACAGAGAGGAGTAACTATAAAGGGTAAAATGAACAAAATAAATGGTCTAGCACAGAAAGTAGAGAAGAGCTCATGGGGCAAAAAAGAGGTTCACAAAGAAAAGAATGGGGGAATGGGGATGAAATTAGGGAAATGGGGGAAAATGAAGGCATTATCTTCTGGGAATGAGATAGGACAAATTCTTTTGAAACACCTACAAATTTAAAAGATGGCTTGCATGGTAATCAAGAGCAAAAAGAACTTTAAATTAACATGGATCAATGGCAAAATTCTTCCATTAATTGTTAAATTATGACCTCACCTTATTTATAGCAAGAGTCAGAATCCTAAGAATATTTTATATCAAGTTTGGGGTTTCCTAACTTTGATTTTATTTGACAGTAATTTCTCCATTGTTCTTGGTTTTAAGAAACAACCTAGATGTACCATTACAGATTTAATTGATTTTATATACTCATTATTAAGTTCCTAACTACATGTCTATGCAAATGTCTTTTTTCATATTGAATGACATTTTAGAGTATTTCCTTGTTATTTAAATGAATGCTGTAGTATTTTTTTTTTTTTTGTAAATCAAGAAAAGCTAATAAATCAAGTAAAGCCTCTTCAATGAAGTCTTTCCTGGTCCCTTCTCCAACAGATATCTCAATTATAATGATAGTAATAACTAGTATGCTTTAAGCTTAACAAAGTGCTTTGTAATATTTGATATTCACAACACCCAGGGAGGTAGGTGTTATTTTACTATATCTATTTTATAATTGAGGAAACTGAAGTAAGCAAAAGTTAAATGACTTGCCCAGCCTCATTCATCTAAGAAGTATCTGAAAATGAATTTGAACTCAGGTTCTCCAGCACTCTATCTACTGTACCACCTAATTGCATCATATTATGCTTGGTATTTTAATTGTGTGCATGTTCTCTCCTGTGCGACTCTAAACTCCTTGAGGGCGCAGACCGTATCTTATTAATTTTTGTATCCCTCATAGCCTCTATCACCTAGTAGGCATTCAATAATGTCTAATAGGAACTGACATATATTAACTTAAGTTGTCAATTGAGCCAACTAAATTATATCATTTGAATCATCCCAACACTGTGAAGACAGATGAGGAAAAACTGGTCTCTCCAGTCACAGAGCTTTTAGTTGTCACAAATGGAATATTGGTCTTCATTTTGTCTTTGAATAGATGGTGTTGAATGAATGAAATTATGTTATTTTGGTAATAAGAAAGTACGTCCTCAATCATTTACTTGGTTTTTTTGGTAGAGCTTGTTAATATTTATTTTTTTTGGGGGGGGGGTTGTACAAGATTAGCTTTTTATTAAAGCTTTTTATTTTCAAAACATATGCATAGGTAATTTTTCAGCATTGACCCTTGCAAAACCTTGTGTTCCAATTTTCCCCCTTTTCCCTTGACCACTTCCCCTCTCAATCACTTATTTGAAACCTCAAGTATTTAATAGGTTACCTAATTTTATGAAGTACTTAAAGTCTAAAGTACTATCCTTATATATCTAATGGATTCAAGACAAGGGACTTCTCATAAGGTTGGGAACACAAAGAAGCAATCCTTGTACTCAGGAAGCTTACATTCTGCTGGCATGTTATGATTTGGGGTGTGCACAAATAAATACAAGATCCTTCAAGATATTCGAAACATGGAAACACATCTATTTCAAGATGGTGACTTGGCTGTGATTGAGCATCTTTCTGCCTTATTATATCTTGTCTCTAGCATTCCATATCTGCTAGGTTTCCAGTCCTATGGAATGAAAGAACAGGGGAGGTCAAGGAATTCTTTTTTGGGGGGAGGGTTTATAAAATGATTCTTAGAAATATATGTAATAAATACAATTTTTATCATTAATATGCAATGTATTTATATATAATGAACAAAATATTTATAAAATATAAGATCGATTTTATATATAATTTACATAATCATATAATATGTGATTATAATAAAATACATATATCTATATTCTTCATAAAATGGATTCTTATGAGTTATTTGACATGAAAGTAGAATTTACTTTCAAGACGAGAAATGGATAAAATACAATGTCAGGTTAATCCAGAAATAAGAAGCAAGTAATTAAGCAAAGACCAGCTTTGAGATGGTTCTTCAGGAAGCAAAAATGATCATTTAGCAGAATTTCCTGATGTAAAAGTGGGGTAATATGATGGACAGAAAAAGGCTTCAGAGGAATTGCCTACTTGGAGGACAGGGAGAAGACTCACCAAAGACAGGGAAATAATGGAGTTGGGGTGGAATTTATAGCTGGGCACGACTGGTAATTGTAGTTATTCAATAGATGTGGCTTTGTTTAATGCCTGTAGTTTCTGTTTGCCCCACTGGAATGGCTGGTGAAGAGAAGGAAAGCTGTTTCCTTTCAATGCCTGGGAAGGCATAAGTAATGAGTGACCTTTTAGATGGGGAGGACTGATCATTCTCTAAATTAGGAGAATGGAGCAAATATGAGATTCAGGGTCTGCTGAATGTTAATCCATCCAATTTTCTGTGTGGTCTTTGGAAAGCCTGGTTCCATCTAAATCTTCTGTACCATGATACTTTAGTGCAGAGTAACTCAAGAATTATTTTGAGTATTTGGGAAGTCTTTAATGATGAGATCACCACTGTTCCCGTTTTCAACTAAGATTTATCAAGTTGGTTGGCAAATTGATATTTCTAAAGTTGTGTGGGCTAGTTAGAGTGATTCTGTTTCATATGATCACTTCTAATCCTGGCCTATAGAATATGTGTATTCCTTGGTCATTTGTTCAACATGCATTTATATTAAGCACCTACTATCTGCATGACCCTATTTTAGGAGAAGATCCAAACAAAACAGTCTGTTTCCTTAGAGAACTTATATTCTACTGGAATGGATGGGATCAATGAAAAAGTGTGGATAGATTCAGTTTAATTTAACATATTTATCAAATATTTATGCAGTATATAGGAACAACTTAGAATTTTAAAGATGGATACAAAATAGCAATCATGATGGTGATTATAAGTGGTGTTTGGTGGATGGGGTTGTGTACATGATCTAATTTGATCCTTACAACATCTCTGTAGTTTTCATACATATTATCATCTTTGTGTTTCAGATGAAGTTGGTTTGAGAGGGGAACTGACTCACATCCTAGATGCAAGATCCTGGCATTTTCAAATTCCAAAGTGAATGATGTACATGGTGGAATAACAAAACAGAAGATAATATTGTTCTAGTCCCTAAAGGGCTTGTTGTCTAGTAAGGCAAATTGGATGGGAGTACAGTAAATAAGATATTGGCTCTGAAGTTAGGAAGACTCATCTTCCTGAGTTCAAATCCAGCTTCAGATACTAGCTGTGTGACCCTGGGCAAGTCACTTAACCCTATTTGCCTCAGTTTCCTTATCTTTAAAATAAAATGGAGAAAGAAATTGTCTCAGTTTCCTTATCTTTAAAATGTGATGGAGAAAGAAAAGACAAATCACTTCAGTATCTTTGCCAAGAAAATTCCAAAAGGAGTCATGGAAACTCACAAATGACTGAACAAAAATAACAATGATATAATATATAACCTAGTTAATTATTAAGATTAGGCTTCCCTATCTTTTCTTAGTTGGAAATGGCAAGGCTATTCAAAGGCCTGATCCCACTCTGATTTAAGAGCTTTGACCCATCTTTTTGACCAGTGTGCCCCCTCCTTAGACTCCTTGGTAAGTTCAATAGGCTTAGCCCATGACAGCTCAGAAATCTCTACCTTAAGAAATTTGACATCTTCAGACTATTCAGTATCCAGGATTACAGATATATGTTAGCTCACCTAGGTAGGGATTTTTATAAGAATTAAATTACCATCATTCTTTCTTCATCATTTGTTTCTTTCTTTACTTTTTTTTTTGGTACCCTTCCCAACTTTCATTTGTCCCTTTTTTTGGCTCATACTATAAATTTTATAATCACAGATCTGGATTGTCTTTGGGGGCTGCTGCAGAGGACTCTGGGAAATTCAAAAAAACATGGAATAAGTAATTTTGGCATTATAAAGTTATTGGGCTTGAGTGTTCCAAAATTTAAGGGTGAAAACATATGTGTTTAAGCAGCACATCATTATCACCACTTACTATATCTCTTAATGCTAAAAAGGACATTGAGAGCACACCATTTCATTCTAAACTTTAAAAGTCTAAAAACCTCATGAGTTTAAAAAGCACATTACCATCCCCATTTATTATTTCCGTTAATTCTATAAAAATTACATTTCTTAAAAGTGCAATGGGCTACCATGGAGTTTGATATATTACCCCTCACTGGAATCCTTCTGGTAAAGGACGGATAGTCACTTACTGGAGACGTTATAGAAGGGACTATTGGTCAGGTATTGTTGGACAAGAGGTCATATCATAGCATCCAAAGTCTTAGCCACACAGATCACTCTTGAAACTCACTCTCCAGTCTACTCCACCTCTATCCTGGCGGCCTTTCCTCCCTGAAGGTAACTCCACCATGAAGTCAATTCAGTGACTCAACGACTGATGAATCTTCATTATCTCATATCACTAGAAGTCCCAGAATGTAAACTTCTTGAAAATTAGGATCATCTTGTTTTGTTTTGTTTTCAAATCCCCAGTGCTTAGCCCAGTGCCCAACACAAATAAGTATCATTCTTTTGTCTTCCCTTGCCTCATTGCTACACCTCAAATACATCCCTATCCCCATCCCATTTCCATCTCCCTCCCCACATCCATCCCTATTTCTATTCTTGTTCCCATCTCTACCCTCACCCTTCCTCTTGTCCTTGGAAGTGTAGTTCTTAGAAAAATGTCCAGAGTGCAGAGGAAAAGTTGACACGATGGAGATTTATGCCATCTGAGAGAGAGGAGAGAATATTTGGCTGTGGAAGATGTACTGTGTCTGAGAATTCATATCTCATTCTGCACTTCTAATCTATTACATCTCTGTCAAGAAATGGGAATTGTGTGGATTTATTACAAGAAAGAGCTTCTCTTCCAATGCTTAGGAAGAAGAGTAGTCTAGTGCAATGGTTCTCAAGCTTTTATTCTCAGTATTCCTTTACACTATTAAAATTATTGAGCATCTGTCCAAAGAACTTTTCTTTATGTGGGTTATATTTATAGACATTCACCATATTAGAAATAAAAGCAGAGATTGTATTTGTGATTTCATTGGTGTAGGAATCCTAACTCCTGGGTAGGGAAGTTACCTCTACCAGGACAATTCATCATCTTCTCTGCAATTTATAGTCTCAGAGAGTTACCTACACTAAAAATTTAAGTGACTTCCCAGAGACAGATTTATGATATGAAAGAAGAAGTGAGCAGGTAGTGAAACATATATATGTGCGTATACATGTATGTATATGTACAATACAAATAACGTAAACAAACATACATATACATATATATGTATATTATACAATACACACATATGGCATATATACACATATATATGCTTTGGGTTTATACCGAATGTATATGTCAAAGAATCAATAAAATTATTAAAAATTTATTTTAGGGATATATATATATATGTATATATATATGTATGTATGTATGTATGTATATGTATATAATTGTTATTGTTCTTGTTTTCCCTTTGTTCTCAATGAGGACCATGACATCAGGGAGTTGATGCCATGACATGAAAGCAAATTGGATTTGAGGGAGGATAAGGTCACCTGCCTCACTCTCTCCTTCAGGGCCATCTGGATCCAGTGGCAAGAAATAGACCAAGACAACTGGAGATGGCTTTGGATGAAATGGGAGACCCATGACCTTTTAAAGTTAGGATCTTCAACAGATCTCAGTTTGAGTGAGGCTACAGCCATTCAGTGATTAATGTTAGGTAGTAATTGAGGCAAAGAATCTCCTCTCTCACCTATATTCAAGTATATACATACATACATATATGCACACACCTAATATAAACTCAAGGTAGCAATAAAACACTTTTTAAAAAATTCATGGGAGAAACAAAAAGTGTAGCAGAAACAGAGAAATTTTATTATTACTTTGTTAAATGACATTCATGATAGATAAATATACTTATACATTTGTAATATTCATATATAGGATATATTGTATAATTATATGTTAAATGTAATTTAATATAATATTTAATATTATACAATATTTATATTATTAAACATTGAAATGTAATATATATATTTTAAATCTGTATATAACAGAAGTTCAGTCTTTTATCATGGCTACCAGGTTCTTTGCCTGACCAAAGGGAAATCAGACTGAATATCCAGTTATATTATATAAGCTTATTTTTGGCATATTTGAAATATTCCTTTATGGTTATTAAATTCACAACAAAGAATACAATTTTATTTAATTATAACAAGCAACAACCTCCTCCCCCAAAATGCTATATATGTCACAGTTAAGGGGTGGGAGAGGAAGGAGATACAAAATGTTAACTGAATTATGGAGAAAATAAAAAAGGCCCCAATGTACCAGAAAATCCAACACAGGAACCTGCAAATCACCTCAGATGGCTGAGTCCCAGTCAAACCATTCAGGCTATAGGGCCCTAGCTCTACACATCTGTGAGGTTGGCTGAGCTGAAAGAAGTCTCAGTAGGCCTGCAAAGGGATTAGATCCAAATGGGAGTGGGGCGGATATGCTGGCTCTGGAAGGACAGACAATATAACATTTATATTCAGAGGTAGAACAACTGTAGTTCTAGGCTCTGTTCCCTTGGGAGGCCCGCTGCCTCTAACATCCTGGCCTGGCCAAGAGACCACAGGCTTCGATGCTGCTGTGGAGAATGTCTCAGTGGGCCTCTGATGTCTTGCTTGGCTCTCTCAGCAAGAAGCAAAGTTTATGGACAGGCAGAAGTAGAATTATGTGCTTTCCTTGTACTATTCAGTAGCACCCTGGGGCCCAAGAGTGACAGCGCCTTCCTTCCTCAGTTTCTGGGGATGTGTGTATGTATGGGTTTTATTTAAGACATGAGGGTTAATGCTTTTTCTTTTACCTCCTGGATTTTATTTTTTAAATGTCCAATTAAGAGTGGCTCAGTATTCTGGGAACACTAAGCAGGGCAGGCACTTATGGGAAAAATGATGGAAAAATAATAATTATACTAAGATATGCCTAGTTATATGGTAGTTTATTAAATACCCAAAGGGATGAATAGCATTATACTGAATATTTTTAACCAGGCACTGAGAGGAAGCAAGCATACAGTCAAGGTAGAGCCCCTGAGGCTTACTTCAATCACTTTTTTCATGGATAAAGTGAAATTGAGATAGTTGAGGCAACTAACCAGAAAGTTTAACTAGCATTTAAATTTATATGGCATTTAAAACTTGCAAAGTGCTTTACAACTATCATCTCATTTTGTCCTCACAATCACCTTGGCAGATAAGTGTTATTATTATCCCTATTTTATAGATGAGGAAACTGAGGCAGCCAGAGGTTAAATGACTTTCCCAGGATCACCCTAAGAAGTAAGGGTCTGAGTTCACATTCATCTATCAGTGTCTCTGGCAACTCTCTAAAGCTGTAGAGGGAGTTTCCATGTGATGAGTTTTCTCCATGAATAAAATCACAAATATGGATAAAACAAATGAACAAACAAAACAAAAACAAGACAAAAACCCAACCTGGTGCTAAACCCATAGTAACATCTTGAAGAAAGACATGGAAAGATGTGGTTTTCTTTCTTACAGTTCTAATCTCTATGTAACTTTGTCCAGTTCTCCTTTTCTATACACACCATAAGGAAGAAAGTGCTCATTTAACCAGAAAAGGAAAGAAGAGAAAAAGGAGAACAATAAAGAGAAAGAAAGAGGGAAAAGTGGAAAGAAGAGAAGCTATGGACTCTCTCCCTTATGAACTCTCATCCTCTTCTCAGAAGAATAATGCCATTAAATGAGCTACATTCTTTCCTCCCAGTTCAGTTTCCTTGTCTGTAGCACCAGGTTCCATTGCTCATTGACTGTATGCAACAGTATCCTGGAAAGAATTCTGTTTCCACTGGTGATCAGTGTAGCTTAACAGTGCTTAATGTTAATAGATTTCTTGTTTCTTTTTATCATATAAAAAGACCATTACCTACCTTGTAGGCTTATGAGAAAAGCATATTGTAAACCTTTGTAATTATAGAAATGACAATTATTATTGTATTGTGTTTATTATTTTTGGTTATTAAATATTTTCTGTCCAGTACACAGATCCTACTTTTTTTTTTTTAACTCACCAATATTCTTTAGAAGATGTTGAATGGTTAAAAGTAAAGGAATGATTAAATTCTCCAAGAGATGAAATTGAAGATCACCCAAAAAGCAAACAAAAAACAAATGATGGATGTGAACAGGCTTTAGGACACTGAAAATGAGAAATCATATGGGTGAATTAGTATAAGGAATATCATCAGACAAATGTATGGGTGGAAAAAATATGGTCAAGGTCACATGACAGAATGAGAGATAACCCTCCTGTCCTGTTGGTATCCATAAAATTTCAAGAGAACTTAGGGAAGGACCTAGTATATTGGATGAGCCACTTGAGGCAACTTTATGGGAGTATGGGGAAGAATTGCAATGTGTGGACAGGCAGAAATCAGTTTTAATCTGACTCATTGGAGAGAATACCCACATTGGACAGATCACAGATCCAATTCAGGATAACTGTAGTTTTGGAATTCAGTCTTGTTTTCTTGAGTTAACCACCCTTTTCTCCACAGCTGGGTTTTGACTATTATCATCAGTATGTTAAGGCAGCAAAACTCTTGTTTCTAACTTGGACTTGAGTATCATTGGGTAAAAGAGAGAAATGGAAATCCAATAGAATCGGTGGCAGTGAATGTGAATACAGTCACCCAAAGGTCCAGAGTTGTACTCTTTGTTATTTAAACATTTATATCTCTACTGTACCTTAATATTTTTACTTATTTAATATTTTACAATGATAAATTTGCTGTTTGTTACTGTTTAATACATGTTATAATTTTTTAGATTTAAAACTTTATGTTGTTTTTCTTAATCCAGTGTGATATTAATGACTACTTATCTTGTAAAATGTGTGTTCCTGGATTCCTTTCTTATCACTGCTGATAAGCTCTACAGTCATTAAATTTCTCTCTTCCTACTCCAATAGTCCCTTGGGTCTACTCCTTTCTTTTCTACTTGAATCAGTGGTTACCCAATCATGGAATTCCGCCTGCCCCCATTTTTTCCTTTTTCCTTATCTCATATCTAGTCAGTCAGCAAATCTTACCAATTCTTCATTCAGAATATTTTTTGCTTCTATTCCCTCTTTACTCCCTCTGTTATTCCTATAGTCTAAGCCCTTAGCCACTTCATGGTTATATTTTTGCAATGGTCTCCTGCATAGTTTTCCTATTTCTAGCAGGAAATCATAGGAGGACCTTTGGTAAAAGAGGTGCATTGTGAGGAAGCAGAGCATTATAACAAAGCTACCAGGGAAGGAACACCTTGAAACAAGACTCTTAGAATGAGAAAGGAAGCCACAGTTCTTTCTTCTTGCTGACGCAAGGACCAAGGAGGGATGGTATGCTATTAGAGTGGGATGTGTGTGTGTGTGTGTGTGTGTGTGTGTGTGTGTGTATGTGGGTGTGCACATGCATGTGTTTCTTTACTACCAGAAGATCCAGTCCTTTCTGTATCTTTTATTAAATAAATAAATTTATTTTATTCTTTGATGCCTTGGGACTCTTAAGTACTTATAAGGAGAACTATTGAGTACCCTTAAGAGAGTGTCACATACCTGAAGATGCCAAGTTCAACTAGTCTGTAGGTAATGAGCTAAAGGAGGGGTCTTAAAATGTTGAACCCTCACAATGCCCAGACTATGTTCTAGACAAAGTAGGTCCTGAATAAAAATTTGTTGATTGATTGAATGAACAGGAACACTAAATTCAAGTTTTATCCAGGGTAATGTTTTAAAAGCATTGTTTAAAAGTAAAACCATTTGGCAAACACTAAATTGTAGTGCACACAACATTTAAGGCATTCAGGAACATTGTGAACTATGTTTATTTACCTTCATGGCTGTCTAGAAAAAGAAACACCTGGACCTCACAGTATCTAAATTGTTTTGAATTAGAGAAAAGAAGGCAGGTTTTTAATATCCTAGTTCACAAGTTGGATTGTCTTCTTTGGGTCCATTCAGAACAAAAACTGTATTCTCTGAGAAGAATTTGAAAAAGCTGAGTATCCTGACTCAGTTTACCCAAATGAGAAATCAGCCAGAGCCCCATGGTCACTAAAACACCCAAGTTTCTACTTGGACCACTGGCACAGAATATATACACACACACACACACACACACATATATATATATATATATAATATATATATATATATATATATATATATACATATATATATTACATGCATATATATTATATATATTATGTTATATTATATAGTTCATAATTTTTGGCCACTGGAGAGAATGGTCGAGAGAGAAGTTAAGGCATTGGACATCTTGTCCATTTCTTGTACTCCCAGGGAGCTGATCTTATAATAAAGGAACGCAGGAGCAAAAACCTAGACTAACTGCATTAATTTTTTTAACTGGTAAAATGTTTGGACACCTGTAAAAAAATAGATGGAAAAAAGAAGACATTCATGTCTCCTATGGCTGATGGTGTTTGGATCTTAGAGAGAGATGTTTCAAGGACTGTTCATTCTAGTGAAAATATTACCTTTGCTTTAGGGCCAAGATGAGGATTTTTCATATTTGTGACTCAGGATTATTTGTCCTTTTGTGGTTGTTTCATTCTCCTTGAAAATTCTTTCCTTTTTCTTGACTTCTCATCTCACTTCCAAACTTTCTTATATTTATGGCCAAACAGCTTTCCTATTCTTCAATTCTTTCACTCGCTTTTCTCCCTCCTTCCGTCAGCAAATATCAAACATTTTTGGAGCACACGCTCTTTGGTGAGAATCCCTGTTTTAGACTCCGGGGAGATACAGGTAAGAAATGAAACCAGTTCCTGACCCTGAGGAGCTTACAATTTAATACAAAGTTTAAGTGTGATTAAGTGCAAATCACTTAATCACACTCAAAGAGTGGAAGAGAATGATAAACAAAAAAGAAAGATGAAGCAAAATGTGGTTTTCTCAGTTTCTTCTGTTCCTAGGAGAAAAGATCCCTTCTGGCTCATGATAGGGCAAAGAATCTGAAAAAAAAAAATCTTTTACCACAGAAAATATTGTTATGATTACATTTTTTCAGAATAAAACATTCAATCTTAAATTTTATTTGGTATACCTGGTACAGGAGAAAGAACCCTGGCTCTGGAGACCTGGATTCAAATCCCACATCTAATACTTACTATCTGTGTGATATCTGGCAGGTACCTTAATGTCCTGGAGTCTGAGTTCCTCATCTGTAAAACAGAGTGTTTGACTAGATGACCTCTAAGAACTCTTCCAACTCTATATGTAAGACTCTATGACCATGGTTCCTTGGTATAGATACTAGTGGAAATGTAAAAACAAAAAGATTTGCCTCCTAAGTTCAAAGAGCTGATAGCCTAATAGAGAAGATGTTGTGAATCTAAATCCCTGCACTGCCAATTAGACTACAAGTTACATGGAAGAGTTTCATGGAAGTTAAATGGAAGAATTTCATGGAAAAGTTACATGGAAGAGTTACATGGAAGAGTTATTGAGAAAGGGTGTTCAAATTATGAGAGTCCAAAGGACAGTTAGCTGTCATAACATAGAACATTCATTACTCTAGATCAGGAATTCTTAACTTTTTTCTTCTTTTGTATCATGTATCCCTTTGGGAATCTGGTAAAATTTAACTACTCCTTCTTAGAATAATGTCTTTCAATGGAGCAGTATTACAAATACAATTCAAACAAACTTCTGGACTCCAGATTAGGAAGGAAGAAAACAAGCATTTGTGCTAAGCGTTTTACAAATATCATTATATTTGATCCTTACAACAATCTTGGGAAGTGGGTGTTCTAATTACCCCCATTTAACAGTTGAGGAAACTGAAGCAGGGAGAGGTTAAGTGGCTTGCCACGAGAGACCCAGGTAGTAAGTGTCTGTGACTGGATTTGAACTCAGGTTTTTCTGCCTTCTACAGGTCCAGAACTCTATCCACTGTGCCACTTTAGTGAACCAATATAAGCTCCTTAAGATCCTTTTGACTTCTAAGTCCTATGATCTGATAAATTCTGACTTTGGGAATTGGGAAAAGCTTCATGGAAGATGTGATTTTGGAGATATATTTTGAAGGAAGGATAAATTTCCACAGAAGAAGATTAAATGGGAGAGGGGAAGTATCACATATGTAGAAAAAAGGAGGAGTAACAAAATCATGGGAAACATTAAACAAATGGTGGTTAGTCCAATTTGGCTGGAGCACAAAGTCTATGAGGAAGAGACACACAAGACAAAATTAGAAAGTTATGTTGGCATCTTAATGATTTTTTTTGGTCCCTAAGTGGAATTTGATTATAGCTAGTGGGTGTAGGGGTCATGATTCAGGCCAGGATCTCCTGATTCCAAGTTTTATGTTTATTCCATCACAATCACACCTAATTTGACATAAGGTGAGAATCCCGGTCTTTCAGAGACTCTGGAATGGGTCAGGGAGAAGTGTGGAACTCAGCCACTAATGAAGCACCATTTGGAAGACAAATAACTGTAAGCAGAGCCTTCAGACAATGGCTTGGAAACAATATTTCCCAGGGGTCCATGTAATGAATGTTGGAAATGTCCTTTGCCTCTAGAGATCTATTTCCCAAAGAACACTGAACTAAAATTTGACTACCAGGTAGGAGTTTCAGTCACATGGTCCTTGGCAAAATCCTGGATGCTAAAAAGATACAGGTTAGAAAGCCAAAGGAAAACTTAGCAGAGATGCTGACAATAATGAGTGATTAGAGTTCAGTCGCAGTCTAGGTTGAGGTTTGGTCCCAGAACTTAAGGTAGAGATTGAAGTGACCATAGGAGCAGGAGAAGTGTGAGATAATGAGCTAGGGAAAGGGCACAAGTGGGTTTTAATCTGAATTATTGGAGGGAGCATCCACACTGAAGAGAGCATGCATCTATTTAAAGATGATGGCTTTTGAATTATCTCTTTTCTTGAATTAATCAATGCTCCTTATCCTCCCCAACTGGGTTTTAATTTTGATCATCTTTAATATGTCAACCAGGTTTGTCAGACCAGTCATTATACCAACTTTTAGTTATCCTTTCAGTTAAGGATATTAAATGATTACACAACATTTCCTGACCATTTCAGAGAAGTAGAGATTTGTTGTTTTTAAATCCACAAGATTGCTGGGTTCATGTCAGCTGTGCTAAAGTCACCCAAATGGTAATATGACATGCATATGCCAACCATCTAGTTTGGCTTATTGGCAAGATTACTAATGCTCATGAATAATTCACAGCATCATCGTATGAGTGGAATCTTGGCCATAGGCCTTAGTGAACTCTGCTTTTAGTGGTTTAATTGGTGGCTTGGATTTGGTAGATAGAAAATGGGAAGCTCAAGAATTTTAGAGACACACAATATCTCCAACCACCATCCACAACACTTTTGCTTTAATGTCTACCTTGATTTATCTTCCTTAAGCTCTAGCAGGGGTCCTCAAACTTTTTAAATAGGGGGCCAGTTCACTGACCCTCAGACTGTTGGAGGGCCAGACTATAGTAAAAACAAAAACTTTGTTTTGTGGGCCTTTAAATAAAGAAACTTCATAACCCTGAGTGAGGGGGATAAACGTCCTCAGCTGCTGCATCTGGTCCGCGGGCTGTAGTTTGAGGACCCCTGCTCTATAGCCTAGCATTTGAGACCCTGTACCCATTAGAGTCCTCCTACCTACCCTTCACACATCCAGTCTCATTTCTTGTTACTTCCTCAGCAGAGACCTCTCTTTTCATGACAGGCTTATAATCCTCTGCACATGATTTACCCATTACTGTCTTGATTAGTTACCAGAGATTCACTGGGTAACTTTTATATAGAAGGCTCAATGAGGAGCTACAAGGTTACAAAGAACAATAATGGTAATGGCTAACTAACACTTATGTAGTACTTATTTTGTATGAGGCACTGTTCCAAGTACTTTATAATTATTATCTCATTTGATCCTTACAACAACTCTGGGAGGTAGGTGCTATTTTATCCCATTTTCAATGTGGGGAAACTGAGTCAGAAGTTAGGTGACTTGCCCAGGGTCACATAGCTAGTATATATCAGATTTGAACTCATGTTTCTGCCTCTGGGTCTGGTCCCCTATCTACTACTTACCTATTTATGCATAAATGTGACCTGGAATGATTCATTTGAACTCTTTATGAATCAATTTTCTCACACATGAATACTCTGTGACCTTACTCTCTCTTCTCTGACCATCTCTTTTACTACTTTCTTCCTAGCCATCTAATCATAATTTAAATACTTTTTCCTTTCCCCTTTTTCCACCTTAGCCATCAGGTCCTGGAACCATAAGTAAATCAACTCTGTTATTATTCCTGGATGAAAAATTCCAATTTATTCCCCTAAGTTTCCACTAGCCATCCCTGTGATTTCCAGACCAAAGAACTCTTCTTTGGTTATCCATCCTCCTCCCCCAGCCAAATTTCCATCTTTAGAACTTAAGTTCCTTGAAGGCAGCTGCACTCTTTTTTTCTGAATCTATAGTGCTTAGCACATAGTAACTACTTAGTAAATATATACATATTATATTTATTTCATCACAACTAAATATGTTTGTTGGCTTTGAAATGCTGATGAGCCATTGGTTTTGGATGCTAAAATAATACATAGAAAGAGTTTTGTACCTATTTTCTTTGCTCATGGGATTTGGAATTCGGGGTCAACAGGAGTTCAAGATAGAGCTTCCTGAAATAGAGGCAAGTGTGAGTGAATCATTGAACATTTCCCAAATCTTTTAAAGAAAATAATTCTGATTTATGAGGGAAAGAAGAGCCAAGATGACAAGTGAAATTTTCATCTTTATTAGGGATCAGATGAGGATTACAGAGTAAATTGTTTGGTCAAAAATCCTGTAGTCCTTTAGTGATACTTAGTAGTGTCCTGTGATGTTTATATCAGAGGAACATTTTTGTTCTAAATTTGTGACTATATTTTTTTCAGCCCCTGGAAAGTGAAGGTACAGACCTTCTAAATCAGAGATGATCAAAAAACGTATGCATTTGCATATTGAACTCAAGTTAGAGATAGAATAAGAAATGATATTAGGATTGGAACTAGAGGGAAATAATAGAGACTAGTGTAAGGTCAAGATTAGAAGCAGTGCTGGTTTTAGGAGTAGCACTAGAGCTGGAAGGGATCTCAAAGGTCAGCTATTGGAACTGATATTCCCTGGGTTCCCTAAAAGGATACTGAAGCTCAATTGACACAAAGATCCTATATGTAAATAAGTGATGGAGCAAAGATTTGAATGAGCTTTGACTCCAAATTCAGAGTTGTTTTCACTGTGATCACCTGCTCCTATCATCACCACCACCGTAATCATCATCATCAATACACCATCACTTAAATACCTGCAAAGTGTCTTACGTGTTTGTCCTCACAGCAACCTTGTAAAGTAAGCTCTCTTATTATCCTCATTGTACAGATGAAGAAACAGACTTGGAAATTTGGGTGATTTGCGTAAGCTCTCTGTACAAGTCTCTGAGGCAATAGTCAGACCCGTCTTCCTTATTCCAAATTCAGTAGAGAGGTCTTAAATCTTCAAGCCAAAAGCTGTAAACTTACAACAAAAGAGACTATGAGAACTCAACGAATAAAAATTTCCGGGTAAAACACAACTAGTTCTGTGAAGTCCAAATACAGTCAAACATGAATTATCTTCTGCTTTGTTATTAGAGGAAATGTAAAAGAATATTTTGTTTACCATTAGGGATCATATAAGGAACATATGAGATAATTTTCAATTTTGTCAACTTTAATCAAAAATCTGGCAGGCTTCACAAAGCCAATTTTTGGAAGAATATATATATATATATATATATATATATATGCATATATTTTGGAGGAATATATATACATATATGTATTGCCTGCCTGATGCAGATGGTATGTCTTGTTCCAAAGTACGATTGCTGGATTTTCGATGTTTTCTGGTGTTGATGTGTCACCAGTAAAATATACCATTGAGCTAAGAAGGGGAAGAATGCCCAGCACCCCTCTGATGAAGTTCACATGGAAATAGGAATGCTTAATATGGAAGCTTTTCAGCCCTGTTAAGCGTCCTACAGTCTAAATAAACCTCACTCCATAATGAGAGAGCCAGCGGGAAGCAAAGTTTACCATTCTTGGATCTCTCTGAAGAATCTATGAGAACATTGTGTTTACTCCCAAGTAAAGTGTCTGTGATGGGTTCAGGTATCAAGCATCCTGAGCAATTTTAATTGGTGAATATATAGAGATTAGATGGGTCTTTTCTTTGTCTCCACATTTTTTCCTATGTTATTTCCTATTCCCGCCATTTATCTCCCAGAGAATAGCTGCATCCACAGGACTTGAGAAGATGGACAATTAGCCTTTCCAATTCCTGTCATAAATGCTGGTGAAGCAGCCGCCAGGTCATGCTCAAGTGCAATGAGTGCCATGTACTCTCCTTTCTGGGGTCCAGCATAGCCTTCCCAGAGACTTCAGCTTTTGCTGACATACTGCAAGGCTGGTGATTTCTTTTAAGTAGATATATGGACATATAAATATATCTGTGCATTTATATGTACACATATCTAGTTTACATGTAAATATATTTATATGTAGCATGTATTTAAATATATAATGTTTCATATTAGGATATATATACATGGTTATATATATATATATACATATATATATGAATATATATAATATATCTATCAAATCTGTCTCATCTCTATTTGACTCCTCTATCAACTCTCTTTTCTTTCTCTTCTTCATTCTCCTCTCTTCCTTCTCTTCCTCCTCCTCCTCCTCCTCCTCCTTCTTCTTCTCTATTTCTCTCTCTGTTTCTGTTTCTTTCTCTCTGTATCTCTCATCTTTTGCACCTGAGTTGGATGCTAGATATGGCTCCCTTCCCCCTTATCCTCACTCAAAGTTGAACAATGGTTCCAACACTGGGATGGCACTCAATTCTTCTTGGTCAAATCTGCTTATCTATTTCTGAAAAATAAAATGATTTAGGACTCAGAGGTCCAAAGGACTTTAGAGACCATCTAGTCTGGTTGTTTGCATTAGGCAGATGAGGCTATCCCAGGTTGAGTAAAGGATTTGGGATTACAGGCTTACAACTCTAGAATTGGAGGGAACCTTTGGTGATCATAGAATCTAACCCTTTCATTTTATAGATAAAGAAACTGAATTTCAAAGGTGGTGAAAGAGAGGGTCAGGGTTTGAACTCAAGTCTTGTGAAGATAATTTCCAAAATCTTTTGCTGCACTGCTAGGTTCAGGGAAGCAGTAAAGAATGGGCACCCAGATTTAAGACAAGGCCTGTGACTCCAAAGTGAGTTCTTTTTACCACTACTAACCTGCTTTTGAAATTGCTTTTATAGAATTTATTTATGGGGGGGATCATCAACCACCACCACCACCCTTCTGTTTCATGTTTTCATTGAGAAACTCAACTTTTGTTTTCCCTTAATTCTTTAATGTAAATAAATGACAAAAAAACAACCCAAAGATGTATTTCTAGTCATGTTGAAAATTTAATTTTAGTTTCATTGAAATTTGAGGTTAGAAGACAAAGAAATTTTGAGTGAAAAGAATAGAAGCTACTGCTGATTTAATTCAATTTAGCAAGGAGTTATTAAGCACGTACTGTGTGCCACACACTGTGCTGGATGCTGTCAATAAAATTACCAAAGGGGTTTACCTTCTACTAAGAGGTTACAATATATATTTTTGTTGTTGTTGTATAGTTCTTTCACTTGTGTATGACTCTCCATGATCCCAATTGGGGTTTTCTTGGCAAAGATACTGACATAATTTGTCTTTTTCTTTTATAGCTCATTTTACAGAAGAGGAAACTGAAGTAAACAGGATGAAATGATTTGCCTAGGGACACACAGTCAGTATTTGAGATTATATTTGAATTCAGGGCTTCCTGACTCCAGGCCCAATGCCCTATTTACTGTACCACCTAGTTATCCCAATATTGTCACAGGCAAGTAAATATAGCATATATAAAAAAAATCAGTAACAAAATGACTTTATTTGAGGAGCACTGATAGATGAGGGCATCAGGAAAGGCCATAAGTAGACATGATTCCTTGACTGAGTTTTGAAGGTAGAGTAATTTAGTCAAATTTATTTTAAAATGAAAGCTACTCTATTTGCCACATTATCTCCTACTCCTAAAAACCCTGGTTAGTCAAGCCTGATCTCTCCTGTAAGAAAGGAAGCTAAGTGATGCAGTGTCTGGAGTATCTGGTCTGAAGTCAGAAAGACTCATCTTGCTGAGTTCAAATCTGGCTTCAGGCACTTGCTAGCTGTGTGACCTTGGGCAAATCACTTAACTCCATTTGCCTCAGTTTCCCCATTTATAAAATAAGCTGGAGAAGGAAATGGCCGGCGCTTCCAGTATCTTTGTCAAAAAAACCCCAATGAAGTCTCGGAGAATTAGACATGACTGAATAATAACAAATCCTGTAATAATAAGGCTACTTTTCTATCATTAAATTATGCTCATGCAAGTATTCAATGATTCTACTCTCTATTATAGCTCCACCATATTGGTGTGTTGGGAACTAAGCATTGCCAATTAAGATAAAGTTCCATTTCTGTTGTTGAACATTTCCACTTTCTAAGTTTTTTAGGGGAAGGAAGCATTGGGAAACTTTTATCTATTAATTCAGGGATTCTTAAACATTTCCACTTAGGACCTTTTTGTCTGAGAAAATTTTACATGATCTCAGGTATATAGGTATATAATATATATATATATATATATATATATATATACATATATATATAATAGATGTGCAAATCAACATTTTCTGATAATAAATCATAGAGATTAATTTTTAAATGATTTTTATTATACATGTAATTTTACCATTTATTAAAGATGAAAGCAAATTTGTATACTAATGAAATGGATGTGCTTGTCTCCTTACATAAAGAATTAAGTGTTGGTGGAATATTTGATATCATTTACTGTTGCCAAATTTTTCAAGATCCCCACATTCAGTTATGTGATCCCATGTGGGGTTGTGAACCCAGTTTAAGAAGCTTTGTATTAATCATCACTTAAATTTACTCTTAATTATATTATGAAATAAGTAGTTAGCATTTATATATACTTAGTAATATAAATGTAATATTTATATGCAATATATATATATATAATATACAATGTATTATAAATGTAGTAAAGAGTTTTATATCCTTTATCTCCTTATCTTCAATCTTCACAACAATTAGATGAGGTAAGTGTTATGATTATCTTTATTTTATGAATGGAGAAACTGAGGCATATTCAGGATCACACAGTTAGTCTCATAAGTAAATTTAGTACCTGGATCTTCTTAAATCTTAAGTCAGTGTGCTATGTACTATACCATGTCACCTTTTATCATTTTATCTTCTGGAAATATTAAAAACGATAATAGATGTTTTAAAATTTTAATATGGTTTGTATATATTCTGACTTAGGATGGAGAATAAATTAAGTCATCTCTTAAGATTTCTTCAATTATAATTTTATGGTAACCATTCTAAAATTGGTTAATATTTTCTAAAATTTTAGGACTAATTTTCATTTACACAAGTTATTTTTTCAGTTTCCCCTTATTTATTTGCCCTAAGAAGTTGTATTCCTCCTAGGCATTTGCATGCCATTTCAGGTATCTATTCTAAAGGAAAATAATGCATACTTTTGTACCTCATTTTTCAAGTTGGGAGTAGTTATGTAAGACTCTCCTCGTTGGTGAAGATGACTAAGACTCAATGCTGTGTGCTAAATTGCTGGGCAGAAGGGTTGTAATTTATTTCTATTTGCAGAGCTGGGACTAAAGTATGTTGACACTTCAATTAAAAATGCAGGAAAATGCAATTTATTTGCCTAAAATTATTTTCACTGTGTAGCTCCTTTAATCAAATATGGATTCGAGGTCTTCGGGCATCGTTCAGCTCTCATGAAGAAAAATATTGCAAGTTTTGTTTTTGAGGGATTAGAGTAGTGATTTGTGATTCACTCACTGCTAAAGGACAAACATTTCAAAGTTTGATTTTTGGACACGAAACACATTGAGGATACCCAGCCTGTTAAGCTATGAACTTCTCTCTCCACCCCCACTTTTTTTCAGAACACTGTGATTTTCTTCCTAGGCAGCTAGGTGGCTCAGTGAAAAACTTGCTGGGAGTGGAATTAGGAATTCCAAAATTTAATCCAACCTCAAATATTTACTAGCTGGATTGGTCAAGTCACTTAACCTCAGTGTGCCTCAGTTTCCTTATTTGTAAAATGGACATAGTAAGAGCACCTAACTTTCATGGTAGTTGTGAGGATAAAATGCAAGCAATGTGCAAATTTTTCAGCCCTATATAAATACTAGCTATCAATGTATTGTGAGGATCAAGTAAGAATGCATATAGAACATTTTCCAAACCTAAAAGTGTATTACAAAGTTAGGGTGTTATTGTTATCATTATGATCGTTGTTATTATTATTATCTCTTGGTGTGGAAACTTCCTCCCCTAATGCAAATCTGCAACATATCTGTAAATTATGGTCACAGAGAGATGCTTAGGAACATTAGGAATTAAATGGTTTGCCTAAAGACTTGTAAGTAGGAGGTCAGAAAAAAGATTTAGAGCTCAGGTCAGGTCATGGACCCTGAAAACACTTTTGTGAACTCAAATAATGTTTGAAAATCACAACTGGCAAGGACACAGATACTGTATCTCTATTATTTTAATATTAAGCCTGGATTCAGGTCTCTGGAAAATTTTGTCCTGAATTGCCTTCATAAACCTGGTACTAGCTTTCAAGGTATTGCTTATGAGTTCTATTTCATCCTGTCACCTGTCTGGATTATGCTTATTTTTTTAAAGAATCTTTTTTTGTTGAAAATCAAGACAATTGACTGGATATTAGGCTGAAGATACCATTTATACCTAAATATTTCAGAGAACTGAGGTGGATGTTTTTCATTTTAAATCATATAGATAATGAGAAAATTCATTGTTTGATTCTGCAGTTTTGTTTTAAGGATTTTCAAAAATATATTTTAGTCCAAACTTAAGAAATAAAACAGGCATTTACAAAACACAGTAGAATAGAAACTGCAAATCTATTATTTACAACTTGCTATTCCTTTTAAACATATAACTATCTAATCTTTTTTTCTTCTTTTTCCTATTCCCTCCCTACAGAAAGCTAACATAGTATGTATGTATGTATGTATGTATGTATGTATGTATGCTTAAAACCATTCTATATGGTTTTTTTTTATCAGTTCTTTCTCTGGATGCAACAGCATCTTCCTTCATATATCCTTTGTAGTTAATTTAGGTATGTATAACAGCCAGAATGACTTATTTGTTCCAAATCATTCCTAAAACAATAATGCTTTTATTGTATTCACTATTCTCTCAGTTTTGCTCATTTTGCTTTTCACTATTTCATTCAAGTCTATCCATTTTTTTTTTTTTGAGAATCATTGAGCTCATCATTTCTTATAGCACAGTAGTATTCCATCATGATGATACACCTAACTTCTTTAATCATTCCTCAATTAATGGACATCCCCACAATTTTTAGGTCTTTGCCACCACAAAGAGAGCTGCTGTAAATATTTTAGAACATAGAGATTTTTCTCCTTTCCCCTTAAGACCTGGTAGTGGTGTTACTGACTCAGAAGGGCAGTTTAATAACTTTAGGGGCATAATTCCAGATTGTTCTTCAAAATAGCTGAGTCAGTTCACAATTCCACCTACAGTGAATGTGTCCTGATTTTTCCATGTCCCCTCCAACATTTGGTTTCTTTTTTTAAAAAAATATTTATTTAATATTTTCCCCCACTTACATTCAAAACAAAGCTTTTTTTTTTGCATTTGTTTTTAAGATTTTGAGTTCTAGTTCTCTTCCTTATCTCCCCCCACAATTAAGAAACCACATGTGAAATTATACAAAACATTTCCATAAAATCAGGTTGTGAAAGGAAACATAGCTCTTTCATTCTAATGAAAATAAAAACCTTTAAGAAAAATTAAGTTAAAATAAAATGATTGAGAGAGAAATGGAGAATGCTTCAATCTGTATTCAGACACAATTAGTTCTTTCTCTGGGTATGGATAGGATTTTGCATTATAAGTCCTTTAGAAACCTTGTGGATAATTGTACTACTGAGAATAAAAAGTCATTTATATCTGATCATCCTAGAATATTGTTATTATTTTGTATTCAGTAAATTTTATTTGTTCATCAGGGAGGACTTTCCAAGTTTGTTTGTTTGTTTGTTTTTCCTGAGAGAATCCTGCTCATCATTTTCCAGAGAACAATGATATTCCATCAGAGAAACTTGCTTTGAAAATTTGTTTTTACAGTTACTACTATTAATTGTATTTTCTCTCTATTTATACTCTCTCTCCTTTCATCGTGTCCCTCCTCAAAATCCAAACTCATTTCTAAAACAAATTGTGCGACCATGGAAAAATCCCTTACCTTTTTGAAATTTCATTTCCCTCATTTGTAAAATGGGAATAATAATGCTCATAGTATCTATTTCATAAAGTTTATGTGGGGCTCAAATGAAATAAGTCATGTATATGAGTTCCAAAAGTCTTTTTTTTTCTACAAGGCAATTGGAGTGACTTGCCCAACATCACATAACTAGTAATTAAGTGTCTGAGGCTGCATTTGAACTGAGATCCTCCTGACTCTATCAATTGTACCATCTAACAGCCCCAAGTTCCAAAAAGTCTTAATGCAGTTTTAAACATAAGTTTAAAGTTTATTTTACCAACTCAAAACTACTCTAAAGTTGTCAGCTATTATTATTATCATTATTAATCAATCATAAAGTATTTGTATCAAGCACCTGCACAAGGTACTAATATACATGCATTGAGAATTAAGCCAGAAAGATGAAATAGACCCTGTCTTCAACCTGACATTGTACCAGGAGGAAATGAGAAACTCGTATGTAAATAAATACAAATAGATGGGTAGCCATGATTCTTCCAGAGCCATGTCTGGATTTTTCCAGTCATGTGTCAGACTGCTGTGAAGGGGCCGTATCTCCTGTCAGGCTGAAAGAATGCTGAGCCATATTGTGTGTGACAGAAGGGACTGAGTTTGGTTTCATTGGGAACATAGAGAGAGGACCTTGAAAGAGTGATGGATTTGAATGGAGAACTGGAGTCCAGAGCAAGGAGAGCAAGTCCCATCATCCCATGTCCTTGACTTCCGATGTCTTTTGCCTTAGAGGTTGCTTCAAGTGGACTCCCATTTAGTAAGACTGATTTCTTCCTGGTTTGAACTGAGAGCTATCTCAACTCTATTTACTCTCTTCACTAGTGTATTCTTTAGAATTCTAATCTAACTTTTCTGATGTCTGCTTATTTCTTTCCTTGATAAAATAGTTTTCTAGTTATATATGCCAATCATTTTGCTAACTAGCATTTGGTGAAAGGAAAATAAGCTGGTGACTAGGGGTGAATCTATTCTTCCAGAACAATTAGGGAACCAGTTTTTGTTTTCATCTCAGGCTCACAAACCTAGATAAGATATATTTGCATTATAATATCAATATTGCATTGATATATGCATACACACATATACACATATAATTATACAGATACATGTGTGTGTATAAGTAACACTTTTAAGGGGTTTCTTGAAAGATACTGAAGTGGTTTGCCATTTTCTTCTCTGACTGAGTTTTGAAGGAAGTGAGGATTTCAAAGAGGTAAAGGAAAGGAGGAAGGAGCCTTTCAAGCATGGGGGACAAACTTGTTAAAAGACACAGAAATGCAAATGAAATGTTACATATAAGGCCAATTTGGCTTCAAGGGGGACTGTATAAAGGAGTGTTATATGTAATGAGACTGGAATGAATGGTTGGTCGAGGCCAGATTGTAAGGGACTTTAAATGTTCATAACAATGGAATTTGAATTTTGTTCTAGAGGCAATATAGAGCTAGTGGAGATTTTTGAAAAGGGGAACAATATGTGGTCAGATTTGTGCTTTCGTAATATCACTTTGACTCTTCTGTAAAGGATGATTTGGCAAAGGGGGAGAGTGGAGACAGAAAGATGAATTCAGAAGCTATAAAAATGGTCTAGATAAGAGGTCATTGAGGGCCTGATCTGGGGTGGTTGCCTTGAAAGAGTCAAGTAGGAATGGATGTAAGAAGCATTGTGATGGGAGACTCACAAAGAGTTGGAAATTGATTTGCTCTGAGACAATTTGGATATTATTACTTTGGAAAAGAAATAGGGGAAATTGTGACTGATCATCTTGCAAACTCTAATAAGAGAATGCTATCAAACTGAACTATTACCCATGAAAACAATACATTTCTCTTTTTTTCCTCCCTATTCATATAAAAATGTGATTGCTATTGCTGGAATAAAATAAAAAATTGAACTATATTCTCTGTGGATGTTTCTAATGGGTTCTCTTCAAAATGACTAACCCTACTAAAATTTCCCACTGGAAACATGCACTTGGGTACCTATTATGTTTTTGTCATATTGCACAATATCATGATCTCACTCTCCCGACCTTAAGGGAAGCTAGAGTGGAATCAGAAATGACTCTATGGCCCACCACCAGAAAGGAAAATGGTTCTCTATTCATCTGTACATGGCAGCCCTCAATCATTCCCATCCTGTGTTACCTCTGGTTTAAGAAACTTAGGCGAAGTGGAGTCCATCCTGTATGAGACATGTTATTTCCCCACTGAGAAAGCATGGGACACCCAAGAAGGCCACCGGTATGAGGGAGTGCCAGAGAAACAAAGGTATGAACACTCACTTCCCTGTCCAGCCTGCATTTTGGGGATGAAGAAGCCAGAATGCTCCATGCCTTTTCTGTTAAATCCCAGAGAGGGCTGATGGCTAGAAGATACAAAGTTGGGGTGAGAGTGGGAGGAATGGGAAGCTACATGACAGAAATTAATCCTGCTGAATACCCAAGGCAAGTTCAAGACATTTTAAAAGACATTCTTATAAAAATGCTGTTTTGCTTTCCATGAAAAATTCATGAAGCCAAACCTAGGAATTTCTCACAGTGCACGCAGGGGGATGGGTGTTTCCACTTTCTAGCCAGCTGAGTGAGAGACAAGTAATATGTAATATTGTTTCTGTTAACATAAATTCATTATATGTGTCTAGACGCTTATGGGGCTTTTTGTACTCATTTCCTTCCTATAACACACTGTGCATATGTAACGAGCTCCCTCCAAGTCAACTTAAGAAAGCTCAGGTTCCTTAATGTAACTAAGCATTTCTTGGAAGCTAAGCTTGAAATTAAATTGTCACCAGCCATAGTCATAAGGGAAAGGAGTGGAAGTTGGAATTTTTACCCATAAGATTGGCTGACATGATGACTGCTCAGAAAAGCCACTTTTGAGAAAAGAAGGGTTTCGTAGGACATTTGAATGTTTTGAGAGCAAGGCTACACATAATTGAGGCATAAATTAAGCAGAAGGGCATATGACAAAATGGATTAATCCATTCAGAATTGTAGCTAGGATGGGAAAACTGGGAAAACGTTTTCCCCTAGGGCAGTGGATTTGAAAGACACTTGTAGCACTTGTAATCTTTCAGTTTCATAGGATCAATAGAAGTAGCATCTAAATAACAAATACAATTAGTTAACATTAGCTACTAAGTAGGTCTTCTATTACTCTGCTCTACTGTTTACCTACTCAGCAGAGTGTGCATTTTGTGCCATTTGCTCCAAGTTAAAAAACACTTAATTTTGGTCATGTATCTGAAAGACACATTCTGGCATGCATTGTAAATTTATTTGTACTTTTAGAGACTTATTTGCACCCTTGCTCAAAACCCAGGTACCAAATTGAGCCTATCTGATGCAAAAGTAGTAAAAAAGATATGATTAGGGAAATCTATGACCCCCTCCTCAAAAGATGGATTGGTCACATAGTGAGGGAGTAGGATAAGTAATATACTATGTCAATGTTCCACTGGTATTCACGAAAAGTCAATAAAATGCAAGGAAAGTCCCTGGCACATTGGATGGAGCCTCTGTGAGAAATGTAGGAAAGGACATGAGTGAGGTGACATCCCAGAAACTTCACATTCTTGGAGCTGTTTACCATAATCCAACAATTTGTGTCTGTATTGGAGTAACTAGATTGAAAGCATGTAATCAGTTTTATTTATTTCTCCCAGTGGGTCTGGCTTGGGTCAAAGGACATCCTTGGAAACTTTTCTGGAGTGCCTTGCCCAATCAAAAAAGAAGGTGAGACAGCTGGCTGTTTTTATCATCATTCTTCCTTTGTGATATCAGAGAAGGCACAGAGACAGAGTTCTGGTGTTGACAATGAATGACGAAGATAATGCTCTTGGACCTAAGTAATAATTCCCTGCAAAGTTGGCAAGGACTGATTGATTTTGTGCCTTTTTGAATAAATCAGAACCTTTTTAAATGTTTTGCTAATTCAAAATTCTTTAGAATTGAACTTTGGTTGTCCACTATCATCATTACTATTCAATATTATATAAGAAAGGTTAGCTTTAGCAATCATAGAAGGAAAAGAAATTAAAAGAATTAGACTAGGTAATGAGGAAAACAAGTTAGCACTTTTTGCAGGTAGTATGATGGTATACTTAGAAAATCTTAAAGAATCAACTGAAAACCTTCTAGAAACAATAACTTTAGCAAAGTTGCAGGATACAAAATAAATCCATATAAATCATCAGCATTTCTATATGTTACCAACAAAGTCCAGGAGCAAGAGATACAAAGAGAAATTCCATTTAAAATAGGTGTAGATAATATAAAATATTTGGGAGTCTATCTGTCAACATAAAGTCAGGAATTATATGAATACAATTACAAATACTTTACACTTTGTCAGATCTAATCATGGAAGAATATCAAGCGCTCATGGGTAGGCTGAGATAATATAACAAAAATGGCAATTCTATCTAAATTAATGTACTTATTCAGTGCCATACCAAACTGCCAAGAAACTACTTTACAGAATTGGAAAAAAATGATAAAAAAAAGTTCATGTGGAAGAACAAAAAGTCAAGAATTTCAAATGAAAAAAAATGCAAATGAAGGTGGCCTAGCTGTACCAGATCTAAAACTATATTATAAAGCAGCAGACATCAAAATCATTTGGTACTGACTAAAAAATAGAATAATCAATCAGTGGAATAGATTAGATTCACAGGACAAAAATAGTCAATGAACCATGTATACATATATTATATTTAGCATATACTTTAACATATTTAACACGTATTGGTCTACCTGCCATCTGAGGGAGGGGGTGAGGGAAGGAGGGGAAAAATGGAACAAAAGGTTTTGCAACTGTCAATGCTGAAAAATTACCCATGCATATATCCTGTAAATAAAAAACTATAAAAATATTTTTAAAAAATAGTCAATGATTATAGTAATCTAGTGCTTAATAAACACAAAGACCCCAGCTTCTGGGATAAAAACTCATTATCTGACAAAAATTGCTGGGAAAATAGTTTGGCAGAAACTAGGCATTGACCAACACCTAACACCCTATACCAAGATAAAGTCAAAATGAGTTCATTGTTGGAATCTTTACAAACTGCTAATTCATTAGAGTTGATGTTTTGGGCCAGAATCTGTAACAAGGTACTAAGTAGAACTAATTGATACAATGCTTGTGTTTACATCTTTACTCATTGGAGTTCACAAGTATGGGAGATTCACAAAGTTAACTGTGTAACTTTGTGAATTCACACCTCCCTTGAAGCTGTTAGGGCCAGAGAGCACTCTGGAAGAAAACCATAATCCCTCTCTCTCGCATCCCACAATTCCTCTCTCTCATATATAAGATATAGACAGAGGCTCTCAGACAGAATTCAGCTAAATTACATGGAGAAAAGAGTTTTGAGAGGAAGAAGCTATGAGTCGAGAGTTGAGCGGGAGATTGAGAAGGCTCTCTGTGGATTATAAATAAATTAGAGGAACATAGAATAGTTTATCTCTCAGACTTGTGGAGGAGAAAGAAATTTGTGACCAAAGATGAACTAGAGACCATTACTGATCACAAAATAGAAAATTTTGATTACATCAAATTAAAAAGCCTTTGTACAAATAAAACTAATGCAAACAAGATTAGAAGGGAAGCAACAAACTGGGAAAACATCTTCACAGTTAAAGGTTCTGATAAAGGCCTCATTTCCAAAATATATAGAGAACTGACTCAAATTTATAAGAAATCAAGCCATTCTCCAATTGATAAATGGTCAAAGGATATGAACAGACAATTTTCAGAGGATGAAATTGAAACTATTACCACTCATATGAAAGAGTGTTCCAAATCATTATTGATCAGAGAAATGCAAATTAAGACAACTCTGAGATACCACTCCACACCTGTCAGATTGGCTAAGATGACAGGAAAAAATAATGATGAATGTTGGAGGGGATGCGGGAAAACTGGGACACTAATGCATTGTTGGTGGAGTTGTGAACGAATCCAACCATTCTGGAGAGCAATCTGGAATTATGCCCAAAAAATTATCAAATTGTGCATACCCTTTGATCCAGCAGTGTTTCTATTGGGCTTATATCCCAAAGAAATACTAAAGAAGGGAAAGGGACCTGTATGTGCCAAAATGTTTGTAGCAGCCCTGTTTGTAGTGGCTAGAAACTGGAAAATGAATGGATGCCCATCAATTGGAGAATGGCTGGGTAAATTGTGGTATATGAATGTTATGGAATATTATTGTTCTGTAAGAAATGACCAGCAGGATGAATACAGAGAGGACTGGCGAGACCTACATGAACTGATGCTGAGTGAAATGAGCAGAACCAGGAGATCATTATACACTTCGACAACGATATTGTATGAGAACATATTTTGATGGAAGTGGATTTCTTTGACAAAGAGACCTGAGTTTCAATTGATAAATGACGGACAAAAGCAGCTACACCCAAAGAAAGAACACTGGGAAACGAATGTGAACTATCTGCATTTTTGTTTTTCTTCCCGGGTTATTTATACCTTCTGAATCCAATTCTCCCTATGCAACAAGAGAACTGTTCGGTTCTGCAAACATATATTGTATCTAGGATATACTGCAACATATCCAACATATAAAGGACTGCTTGCCATCTAGGGGAGGGGGTGGAGGGAGGGAGGGAAAAAAAATTGGAACAGAAACGAATGTCAATATAAAGTAATTATTAAATAAAAATTTAAAAAAAAAAAAGAGAGAAGGCTCTCTGTGGTGGCTGGGCTCCTGCACTTCCCCCACTGAGACCAAGCTGGTCTGAAAGACTCACCAGAAAGCTAGCCGAGCCCCAAGTGAAGGAGACAAGAGATTCATTCCATCTTTGTGCTGGCTGGAGGCTGAAGAAAGCAGAGGCAGAGGCAGAGGCTGAAGGACAAAAACTTTGGATTTGGAGACATTCGGAGGGAGCTCTCAGAACCGAGCAGAGAGAGAGGCCTCTAAGAATCTAGCTATCCAGGCCCAAGGAAAGAGACAAGACTTGGAAGGAGAAATAAACATTTGTATTTTTACCAGCTGGCTGCATTTGGGGTAATTATTGATCTGAACTGATACTAAGGCTGCCTCTAGAAAACCTCCCCGAGAAACCTGCTCTCCTGCAGAGAGAACTATTATATTTAAAAGAAAAAAATCACCACACTTCATGATTTAAATATAGAGAGTAATATACCAAAAGCAAATTAGAAGAACAAAGGATAGTCTACCTCTCAGATCTGTGGAAAAGGAAGGAATTAATGGCTAAAGAAAAACTAGAGAACAATATGAAATACAAAATGGATAATTTTGATTATATAAAATATAAATAAAATATAAAATATATAAAATATAAAAAAAAATTGTATAAACAAAACCAATGCAAACGAGATTAGAAGGGAAGCAGAAAACTGGGGAAAAAACTTTACAGCCAAGGGTTCTTTGATAAAGGCCTCATTTCTAAAATATATAGAGAATTGACTCAAATTTATAAAAATACAAACCATTCTCAAATTGACAATTTTCAGATGAAAAAAAGGAGAAGACAGAACATTCCTCCTATACTAGGAGCTTCTGAACTAAGGCTTTTTTTTTTTTTTTTTCTGAGGCAATTGGGGTTAAGTAACTTGCCCAGGGTCACACAGCTAGGAAGTGTTTAGTGTCTGAGACCAAATTTGAACTCAGGTCCTGCTGATTTCAGGGCTGGTGCTCTATCCACTGCACCACCTAGCTACCCCTGAACTAAGGCTGTTTAAATGTTTTCCACACAACAATCCCTCTTTACCTGAGAAATTTTTACATGACTCCAGATATGTAGGTATATAAAATAGGTATAAAAACTAAACATTTATTGATAATAAGTCATAAGGAAATTTATTTTAAAAATAATTCTTTGCTATACATATAGCTTTACTATTTATTAAAGACAAAAGCAAATCTTTATAGTAATGAGCATATGTATGCTTGTTTATTTTTATATAAAGAATTAAATCTTAGTGGAATACTTGATACCTTTTCTGTTGCCAAATTTTTCATGACCCCCACATTTAGTTATGTAACCTAAATAGGGTCATAATCACAATTTAAGAAACTTTGTTCTAAACAAGTGGGAGGAAGGGGTCACCCTAAGAGGGAGGAATTTCCAGAGTGAGTAGTAGATAGAATGCTGGATTTGTAGTCATGAAGATTTGGATTCAGAACTTGCCTTTAATATTTCCTATATATGTGAACACAGTAAATTCCTTTAACCTATCTAAGCGTCATGGAAAATTCAATATAAAAAATCCAAAAGAAATTTAAGGAAAATATTAAAGACTAATTATAATATACTCATTAAGGTTAGACTGTTTACATGTATGTATATATATTTACAGATAGATATATATGTACACATTTATGTGTGTATGTATATATGCATGTGTATACAAATATATAATATGTATTATATATATAATATGAAAATGTTATCAGTTTTCCTATTTGTAAAATGAGGATAATAGAATCTGTAGTTCCTGCCTTATAGGGGATAATAAAAAATGCCTATTTGCATACTTTAAAGATCTATGTATAAATGGAAGTTGTTATTTTCATCAATAACAATGTCTTATTTGGGCCTTACAACAGCCATGATAAATAGAGGCTGGTGTAATCTGCACTTTATAGCCAAGGAATCTGCTGCTTAGGGACATTAAAAGATTTACCTGGGTTCATACAGCAGGTAGGTTCTGAGGCAGATTTCAGAGATGGCTGTTTTCAACTTCTTGTTCAGCACTCTATCCACTGTATATGAAAAAGATTTGGTGAACTTATTCATAATTTGGTGACTAATTCGTCTTCCAGAGTCATTTCTCTAACTCCCTGGACAAGTCCCCAAAAGGTGGCTGACTACTACATTCAGGATTCTAAGAATAATTTTAAGAACCTTGGGTTGTTCTAATACTGTCACTCAGAAGTGTGTATTGGTATTTTGTTATTGGTGGTGTTGTTTTTGAGCATTCAGGGTTAAGGGACCCCCCTAGCTAGTAAGTGATATACTTTCTAGTAAGCTGGTAGGCTCAGCCTGACTCTAGGACCAATGCTCTGTCCGCTATACCAGCTAATTGCCTCTATACTGCTATTCTAATGTTCTCCTTCCCCTTTTCCCTTTTCCCCCAACATTAGAGTTAATTACCTTTTGGTTTTTACTAAGTTCTTCTACAGCAAAGGCAAATGAAACAAAAACAATTTTCCCTTCTTTCTCTGTCCTTCCTCAATAAATAGGTGCATGTTCTCCCTCAGTACACATAATATCCCTGGGAAGAGTAGACTCAAGTAGAAAGTAAAAAGTAGTCTGGCACATGAGTAGAAAGCACATCCATATGGCTGAGAGTATTTTGCAATTTCTGATTATTGGAAGTTCTGGCCTTCCTTTGTAAAATACTCATTAAATTCCTCTCAGATGTAGTTTTCTTCTTGGCTCCTAGATTCCTAGGTACCCTGTGTAGTCCTGAAGCTGCCTTTCCTCCCTTTCTCTAGTCTGTTTTGGGTGTGTCTCACAGCAAGTACTTCCATCATCCACTGCTGTTCCAATTATACCACCATTTTGTCAATCTAAATTCCAGATATTCCAGCCTTTCAAAGTTCATAAGGTGGTCACTTGGTCAGTGGGGGGTCAGGTTAGGAAGGAAATTCAATCTGTCTTCTCCACCCCTAAGGCAAAAAGGCTCAGAAGTCTGTTTGATTCTTTCAGCAATCACAAAACATTTCCTGAGTAGTATCATCTGTCTTCATGAAAAGATCAAAGGACCTAGCTCTTCCCAAACAGATTCTGGACTTATTCACATCTAGCTTACACCTTGATTGATTGATTCGATTCAACTATCTGGGTCTTCTCTGATTACATTAATTGGGATGGCTTACAGAAATAAGAATGCAGGCGCTTCAGAGACAGAAGTTTGAAGAACTTTAAATGAGTATTCTACTACAAGTGGAAATTAGTAATTACAAACAAGTCAGCTATTCATTAAAACAATAAAGAACTTTGTTAGCAATTAGTTCCAGTTATTGTCTGTGCAGAAAACTAATTAAATTGTGTTCATTTAGAAAGAGTTCCTTAGGAAAATAGTATTCTAGATTTAGAGCTGGAATGGGTCTTTAAGATTATTTCTTGCATTGCTTTAAGTTACTATGGCCCAGAGATACTGATTGGATTGTGAGTTGGATAGAAAGAAAGTAGATTGATAGATAGATAGATAGATAGGATAGATATCATGAGGGACATGAGTAAAATGCTATTGAACACAGGAAATTTGTTTAAACTATTCAAGTCTCTTGGAAAAATCAATATAAAAGATCCAGAAAAATATAAGAAATGATATCTATGTTTTGTATATGTAGGCATGTATATGCATACATGCATATGTGTATGTATCTATATTACACATATACGTATACATATATATGTATATATAAAATTTACAAGAATTTAGAAAGATCTTCTTTATACCTTGTAATGGATGTAATATAATTAATGCTTTTACTATATTTCATGTCACAAGAAATGGATAGTATTCTGGGCACTAAAGAAGCTAGGTTTTCCCAAGAATATGGCTCCACAGATCAATTTAATCTCCTCTCTTAATTTTGGAAAATCTTTTTGTATGTTCTAGAAAAACTGAAAATCAGCGCTACAGTCTTGATCTTGGGTTTGGAGCTTAAGTAACCGGTACTCAGGGTATTGATCAGTCAACCAGTTAATCAATAAGCATCTATTAAGCACCTCCTATGTACCAGGTACTATGCTAAGTTTCATTTGTTCTTTTCAGGGGACATGTGGTTAATGTGAAAGACCTCCTTGCCATGGCAAACAGTACAAAGTAAGATGACAGGACATGGAAGGAACCTCCCACAGATTTTGACCCACTTCCTTGATGGTCAGAGCAGGGGTGGGGAGCTAAGGGAGGTATAAAATGATTAAGGCAACAATTTGTGAGAACAAAGAGTTAGGCAAACAATTTCTGCTTTCAACTTTATGGTCTGATTCCTCTCATTCTTGAGTTAAGCGCCAATCTTGTTCTTTTCATCCTTTTTGTGGGTCTCCACCCAATCCCTTTTCATCCATTCAACTTCCTGTTCCTTGGTCTCCAATTCTTTGTGTAATTTGGCACTTTGGGCCTTTGCATATCCTCAGTCCTTTCTGAACAAATATTTTATTGAACTTCTTAAAAATACACAGGTAAGAAGACAATATAACTGTATCAATATGAATCACATGATAATCATATTAACTGGAGAATATATATAGTTAAAATGCTATGGAATAGAATCAAGCATTGGTTTTTTACAGAGGCCACATGCCATTAACACAGATAGGGAAATACCATGGAAACTACCTTTATTTTCTATGACCACTGTCCACTGGCAAAAGAAGTTTCAAAGCACTATTCTTACATATTAATAGAAGACAAGATACCCCCCCCCATACACACATACACACATTTAATTAATATAGTCATACAACTAGAGCAAGAATAGACATCACAGAATTATAGAATTTCAGAGATTCATGAGTCTAACTTATACTGACTTGTCTATATCACACCTGACATGTATGTCATCTGGTCTTTGTTTGAAGACCTCCAGTGAAGCTGAATCCATTACTTCCTGAGGTAGCCTCTTGTAATTTGGACAGTTTCTACTTTGGGACAGCTCTAATTGGTAAAGGAAGTTTTTCCTGACATCAAGCTGAAATTTGCTTCTTGCAACTTTCAACCTCTGCTCCGGGATGTTTTCCAATGCCAAACAGAAGGCTAATCCATCTTCAGCAGGACAGCCTTTCAAGGTCTCAGCCTTTGAGGAACACGTATCATATTCTTCCCAAGGCTTCTCTTCTCTGGGGTTAACCTCTTTAGAATCTACTCTAACCCTCCCCCCATCTATGTGGTACTTACCAGTTTATAAAGTGATTTCTTCATGAACCTGGGAAGTTGATAGCTTGAATATAATTGTCTTCATTCTATAGCTAAAGAATTTGAGACTCATTGAAATTGTGATTTTTTCCCTCCAATGTCACATAGCTAATAAATGGCTGGAAATTCATTTAGGGTCTAAATTCATCTCTGCTGCTTCACAGTTCAGAGCTATGATACTTTTATAATCTGTGATATTTATATAATTATTTTATGGACAAGAAGGGCCAAACATATATCATCTCATTTGAGTCTCATAACAACACTGAGAGTTAAATACTTATTGTTGTGATTTCGTTTTTATGGATGAGAAACTGGGCTCAGAGAGATCAGGTGACTGGGAAATGTTGGGGATGGAACTAAAAATAAGACCTCTCTTGATTCCATATCCTATACTCTTGGTACATCATTATTTTGTGTTTAAAATAAATTTAAACCTGTGTGGTGCCTAGGACTCTGTTCTAAATGGCATGTCTCCATCGATCTTCCCTTTCATTTATTCAACAAATATTTATTAAATGACTACTATTTGTAGTGCTCTGTCGTGTTTTGGATTATTAGCTGTTCTTAAGCCCATAGGCATCCACTGAGAATCTCTTGTTTATTCTACTGCATCCTGACAAACCAGTTGATTTAGGAGTTAAGCATTATCTCCTCTGGGAAATCTCCATTTACTTTCCTATGAATTTCTCCTTTTGTGATACTATAGTGCTGACATCATCTTCTTGGGGTCTCTGTGGGCTTCAAGTGCTTCCCTTTTCAGGGAGACTGAAACCCAAGCTGAGTATGGTAAAGATTACTGGGAGAAGCAGGGTAAACCAGAAGGAGTGGGGTTGACTCCATGGAACACCAAGAGCTTTTTTCTCATGAAGTAACCTAAACCACAGGCAAGTACTATGAGCTTGAGGAATTCTTATAGGGAAAGTGAAAGCTCATTAGAGAGGAAAAGCTAATGAGTCCAGGTATGAGTTTTGAGAGGTATATGTGTGCGATCTGTTGGTGATTATAAGTTCATAGTATTATAGATTCAGAACTGAAAGGACCTTACAGTCTAGCCTAATATCATTTTTTTAAACAGATGAGGAAACTGAGACCTTGATGGTAATGAATGAGATAGGGAATAAAATGTCTAGATTTGAACTCGGATTCTTTAATTCCAATTCAGTTCTCTTCACATGGCACCATGATGCCTCTATCCTGTTGATAAATATGGAAAGCTAGGTGATTCAGTGGATAATGCTGGGACTGGAGTCAGGAAGATCTGAGTTCAAATATGACCTCAGACACTTAACTAGTTGTGTGACTCTGGGCAATTCAGCTTGTCTCAATTTCTTTATCTCTAAAATAAACTGGAAAAAGAATAACAGATCACTCCAGTATCTTTGACAAAAAAAAAAGCCCAAACGAGGTCACAAAGAGTCATACTCTACTGAAATGGATGAGGAACAAATACACATATATAATGCATATATATGAATATGTATATACATGTGTTTAAATATGTGTATATATGTATACACAAATATATGTGTGGGTATGTATGAATATATAATAAAAGACATATGTATAAATACATTTAATTGTATTCTGATACATTTATATGTATATGTATAGACAGATAGATATAGTTCTTCTCAAAGCTTTCATGGGAATCAAGGGTCCATTTACCTTTCCGATAGAAACCTAGACACAAACTAATTCTAAGGTTCTCCAGAGAAAACCTGGCTGGAAGCACAAGTCAAAGAGTGAGTTGTTTGAGAGATGTTTACATATTTAAATCAATCTATTTATGTAGAAATCCAAGACTGAATTTGTAATCAGAAGATCCCAGTTAAAATCCTGGTTCTGCCATTTACTATAGTAAAGGCATTTGGGGGTAAACTACTTGATTATTAATTTTCTCATCTCCAATAGAATGAGATATGGGTCATGGATATTATAAAGGGATCTGAATACATAGCAAAATAATTTTGACATCTAAGCTTGTTATGTCTGAGCCTTTGTGATCCCATTTGGAGTTTTCTTGGCAAAGATATGGAGCAGTTTGTTGTTTCCTTTTCCAATTCATTTTACAGATGAGGAAACTAAGGCAAACAGGAATGAAGTGACTTGCCTAATGTCACATAGTTACTCAGCATTAGGCTAGATGTGAACTCATGAAGATGAGTCTTTGTGACTCCATCCACTGCATCATCTAGCTGCTTAGATATCTAAGGTTCCAAACTATGAAGATGAGAATAAAATAAAGACATATAAATAAGCAAGTTTTTATTTTTATTTTTATTTTAATCCTGGGAAAAATGTCTACATTGAGTGAAAGAATGAAGAAAAGGTTTCCTATTAAATATGGTAAACCAAGCAGTATTGGACAGTGCAGTGGATAGAAGACTGGTGGAATAAGGAAGACACAAGTTCAAATTCAGCCTCTCCTATTGGCTCTGGGGTCTAATAATTTTCATTACTTGAACCTAAGTTTGTCCATCTATGAAATGGGGATAATAATGTCTATTATATCTAACTCTCAGGGAAATTCAAAGGAGGTAATATTTGTAAAGTATTTTCCTAATTTTATAATTAATTCACAAACTTTGCAATTTATTTTTTAAAGCTTTTGGTTTCTCAAAAGTCCTAGTACCAGTCAAGCTAAAACTAAAAACTTCTCTAAGATTTTTGGGATATCCTGTGTGGTCCAAAGAAAAGTCAGCTAAAAGACATTCCACTATAGGGAAGGTATAACATGCCTTTTTCAGATAACCAAAAAGCCCACTAAGTTCTCAAGTATGAAATAGATACCTTATACAACTCTGAATTGTAAAATCAGAAGGTCTGCTCACCCTTCCCTTTTGTCATCTGATAAGAGGTGGATGGACAGTTCCAGGTGTAAACTCTCAAGGATATCTGCCTCGGAGAAGCTGTCAATACCTGTCAAGCCCAAGTCGGCAGGAAGACAAAGCATTTACTTCTTTCCCGTTGAGGGTAATGGTCAGCAGGTGTCAAAATCCTGCTCCATTCCTAACTGTCCTCATGTGTGGCTATTAGGGCTCCCTTGCTGAGCTGCTCATTGAGGATGAAGAGCACCATTTTCTCAGAACTTTTCTTGAGGTTGTTCAGATAGGAGCAGGCTGGATATGCTATGGCAGAAATGCCCTTAGGGCTTCAAAGAAAATTGAATTGTGAGGACAGCTTGAAATTACATTAGATCTGGAGGCTTTGCCTGAAGACCATCTGACTTGGTTTGCACTCCCTTTGGGTCATCTTTCTTTAATCACTGACTAATGTTTTTCTGGTTAGGTCACTGATTAATGGATGACGTCAATCTGCTTTTTTTTTTTTTGGTACTACACCATAATGCTTTATTAATTTTTCCTTTTTGGCTGCTGTCAACTACGCCAATATGAAACTAATTTCTGAGGCTTTAGCGATTGACATCTCTTAATTCTGCTTTGAATAGTAAATCCCTGAAGCAACAGGCTATGAGTAGTGTCTGCTAAGGGCTGAGGGGCAATAATTCCCCTTTGTTGTTGTCTGTGGGTCTGGTTTTACAAACAGAAAAGACCAAGGGAGGAAAAGACATTTTCTTCATGAGAAATTAAGAACTTTTCCCTCAGGACAGGAAGCTTATATGACCACAGTCAGATCAATAACATCCTGTGTCTTAGATAATTACTTCATTTTCCCTGATAGCCAATTAGAGAAACAAACCATAAATTTCAGAAATTTGTTGAAGGAATAACAAAGCTACAGGATTTCCGCCATCCTTCCTTTTTTACCATCTGTAATCTCTGCAGGCAGAATTAGCAGCTATCTGGCCCAGTTTTGAGGATTTTCTTGCTTGCAGGTCAAGGGGGTGTGGAAGTCCTGAGGAAGAATGGCTAACACCTTAGAAAGAGACCTTTATAAGGAGAAAGAGGATTTCAGGTCAAATTCCAGTTCTGGCACTTTCTTTTGGATGATCTTGAGAAAGTAATAGCCTCCCTGAATCTCAGTTTTTTTCAACTTCAAAATGATGGAATTAGATTGGATGGACTTAAGATCCTTTCAGTTCTGAATCTATAAATCTTAATAAAAATATGGGGCAGAAACTAGGTCTTTGGCTTTAATTGGTCTTCAGGAATTAACAGGATCCTGAAATAAGGTGAGTCATGTATCCAGGGATCTAGAATGGAAGAATTGAGAAAAATTAGGAGAGTATCATAAGCAAATATGGGCATAATCACTTTAAGGGAATAGAAAACAAGATGGAGAAGAGAAGCCAAGAACTTACCTCACTCTCCCCAGTTTCCTTCTGATAAAGCCTCTAAATCAAGCCTCTGAACAGATTTTGGAGTGACAGAACCTACAAAGAGAAACCATTTTCCAGCTTGAGATAGCTTAGAATGACTTCAGGAAAGATATAGTCTCATTTTAGTGAAAGGAAAATGCAGTACAGCCAGATAGTGTCTGGCCAAACCAGTTGGAGCCTTGCAGGTACAGCACAGATCAGCAACAGAGACACCTCAGTCCTGGTTCAACCAGCCAGTGGCACAGCAGGCCAATTGTAGAGTCTCCAACCCCAGCATAGAAGGCAAATTGTCAGCCAGTCAAACAATCACAGATGGGCCTAAATCGGGCTACTCCAGAACAGTGAACAAGTCATCAAACACCAGAGACTCCATTACTCAAAATCAGTGAATCCTACCTGTGGGCCCCAATGCAAGAAGCTTAAATGCACATCCCTTGTATCCCAGAAGCAGGTTTTAACTTTAAAAGCCATGAAATAGACTAAAAAAAGAATCAAGAAACAAAAAAGAACCTTGAACATAGGAAAGGTACTATGGTGACAAGGAAGATCAAAATACCAATTCAGAAGAGGACAAAATGCTTACACGTGAAAGCTCAAAGGATATAAATTAGTCTCAACCCCCAAAACTGTTCTTGGAAAAGCTCAACAAGGATTTAAAAAGTCAAATAAGAGAGACATAAGAAAAACAGAGGAAAAGAAATGACAGATGTGCAAGAGAGTCAACAACTTGAAAGAGGAAGGACAAAAACTGACTGAATAAAACAATTTCTTTAAAAAATACCATTGGCCAAATAAAAAAAAATCCAGTGAGGAAAACAGATCCTTTAAAAATAGAATTAACCAAATGGAAAAGGAGGTACAAAAGTTAATGGAAGAAAATAATTCCTTAAAAATGAGGATTGGACAAAAGAAAGTTAATGATTCCATGAGATATCAAGAATTAGTCAAACAAAATCAAAAGAATGAAAAAAAGTAGAAGAAAATGTAAAATATCTCATTGGAAAAACAATGGAACTTGAAAATAGATCTAGGAGAGCTCATTTAAAAATTATTGCACTACTTGAAAGCCATTATGTAAAAAAAAAAGAGTCTGGAAAGCATCTTTTAAGAAATTATAAGAGAAATTGTCCTGATATTCTAGAACCTATATGGTGAAATAATCATTGAAAGAATCCACTAATAACCTCCTGAAAGAGACTCCAAAATGAAAACTCCAAACAATATGGTAATCAAATTCCAGAATTATCAGGCTGAAGAGAAAATACCACAAGTAGCCAGAATGAAACAATTCTTATATTGAGGAGCCACAGTTAGGACAGTACAGATTTAGTAGCTTCTACATTAAAGGACCAGAGGACCTAAAACATGATATTCTGGAAGGCAAAGGAGCTTGGAGTACAACTAAGAATTAACTGCCCAGAAAATGTGAACATAACCTTTCAGGGGAAAAGATGGATATTCAATGAAATAGGGTACTTTCAATCATTTCTGATGAAAAGTCTACATCAGTTGTTTTGTACTTCTTTATATGTTATAATTTATCTCACTCCCTCCCTTTCATCTTCTCCCAGAATAATACTTTTTTCTACTCCTTAATTTCTTTTTTATCTCATCACATCAAAGTCAATGTATACCCGTATTCTTTATGTAAATCCTTTCTAACTGCCCTAATAAAAATACCATTCTCAATAATTACAAATATCATCTTCCCATATAGGGATGTAAGTAGTTTAACATTTGAATAACATGTTTTTTTTTTTCTTTGCTACTTACTTTTCTCTGTATCTCTTGAATCTTGTATTTGAAGATTGAAATTTCTGTTTAACTGATGTGGTACTAGAGAGAAAGAAAGGAGGGGGATGAGTTATTTGAACCTTACTCATAAATTTGACTCAAAGAGTTAATATAGAAATAAATCTTACCATAGTAAGGGGAAGGGGAATAGTAGGGGAAAAGGGAAAGAAAAGAGAGGGGTGAAAGAAAGGAAGGCAGATTGAGGGAGATAGTGGTCAGAAGATAGTAGTATCAAATAGGAGGCTCCTAAGATGCAGATTAAAATGTAATTGTAGGAGCAGCTAGTTGGTTCAATGGATAGAGTACCAGCCCTGAAATCAAGAGGACCTAAGTTCAAATCTGGCCTCAGACACTTAATACTTTATAGCTGGGTGACCCTAGGCAAATCACTTAACCCCCATTGCCTCACCCCCAAAAAGTAAAATAAAATGTAATTGGAATCTATATATGCAATGTATATATATTTAAATAAAAATACAATATAAAGCAGAAAATATTAATATATCGATAAAGAGAGCTAATTCAGTTTCAATTGATCAAAGATGGGCAGAAGCAGCTACACCCAAAGAAAGAACACTGGGAGATGAATATAAACTGCTTGCATTTTTGTTTTTCTTCCCGGGCTATTTATATCTCCTAAATTCAATTCTCCCTGTGCAACAAGAAAACTGTTCGGTTCTGCACACGTATATTATATCCAGGATATACTGTAACCTATTCAACATGTAAAGGATTACTTGCCATCTGGGGGAGGGGGTGGAGGGAGGGAGGGGAAAAATCGGAACAGAAGTGAATGCAAGGGATAGTGTTGTAAAAAATTACCCTGGCATGAGTTTTATCAATAAAAAGTTATTTTAAAAAGAAAATATTAATATATGGTTTTCTAAGTCAATATGTAGCCAGCAGGAATTCTTACATAGTACCTAGTGTCTTCTCCCCTTCTATTAGAATTTGAAAATACTGTTTTAAAGAATAGGTGCTTAATAAAGATAATAAGAAAGTGAATTCAATGAAGTGAGTTTCCAGAAAATAGATTATTTTTATAATCTTATATTATAAAATTGAGCATATATTTCCATGGGGAAATTTCCCTAGGAAGTTGATTTAGAAACTTCTGCAGAGGAAGAGATTATGAAAGCAACCAGATTCTAATGCTACATCCCTGGGAAAAAACTAACACAGTAGACTTCTAATTGGTCTCCTTAAACCAGGCTCCTCACTCTGTAATCCATTCTCTATACAACTGCCAAATTGTCATTCTCAAGGAATGATTTTTACCATATCACTTCCCGCTCAAGGAGCTAGAGTGGCTCTCCAGGTTCTCTTAGAGAAAATATGTTTCTGTTTGGCATTTACAATCTGGCTCCTAAATTTCCAACCCAATTATACCTTATCCCTCCTTCTCAGCTCCATTGTGGACAAAATAGCCTACTTCCTGTTTCCTAAACATAATATTCTATCTCCTGTATTCACATCTTTGTCTGGACATTGAACTAAGACCTCTATGTTCTCTGTTTCTCACTTCTTAGAATCTATTCAAGGCTCAGCTCAAGAACCACCTCTTTACTTATGATCCAGTCTTTATAAGGGTCCACGGTCTATCCCAAATTACTTTGAATGGGTAAATAAACTAATGAATGAACAAAGCATTTATTAATCTCTCACTATATGCAAAACCTTGTGTTAGTTGTGAGGGTACAAATAGGAAAGTAAGTTATCCCGCTTTCAATGAGGGAGACAATATATATAAGGTTTCAGCTGTAAGTCATATGGAAAGGTCCCAGAGCACTTAGAAGGCAGTAGCAAAGCAGATGATAAAACTTATTTTTCTTTTAAAAATGATATTTAAAATTTTAATGGTATTTTACTTTTTCTAATTACATGTAAAAAACATTTTGAAATATTCATTTAAAAATATTTTTGAGTTCTATTTTTTCTTCTTTTCCTCTTTCTCCTCCTTCCTCCCTTAGATAATAAGCAATTTGATAGAGGTTATATAATGTTTAATCAGGTAAAACATTTTCATATTAGTCATGTTGTGAAAGAAGAAACAGAACAAAGGGAAGAACACATAAAAAGATAAAGAAAATGAAAACAGTATGCTTTGATCTACATTCAGACTCCATTAGTTGTTGTTTTTTTTTTTTTTTTCTGGATAGCATTTTCCATCATGAGACCTTTGGAATTGTCTTGGATCATTATATGGTTGAGAAAGCTAAGTCATTCACACAGTGTTGTTCTCACTGTGCACAATGTTCTCCTGGTTCTGAGTATTTCACATTGCATCAATAGAGGTAAATCTTTCCAGGTTTTTCTGATATCTGCCTGATTGTGATTTTCTTAAAGCAAAATAGTATTCCATATCATTCATATACCATAACTGGTTCAACCATTCATTGCCCATCTGGTGAGCATTTCCTCAATTTCCAATTGAGGAGCTGCTATAAATAACTCTATACATATGGATCTTTTTTCCTTTTTTATAATCTCTCTGGGGATTTAGACCTATAGATGTGTTATTGTAGGATCAAAAAATATGCACAGTTTGATTGCTATTTAAGTATAGTTCCAAAGTGCTCTCCGAATTGTTGGATCAATTTAGAACTCCATCAACAATGCTTTAGTGGACTATTTTTCCCACATCCTCTCCAATATTTGTCATTTTCCTTTTCTGTCACATTAGCCGTCTGATTAGTATGAGTTGGTATCTCAGAGTTGTTTTAATTTGCATTTTTTCTAATCAACAGTGATTCAGACATTTTTCATATGACTATAGATGGCTGGTAAAGTTTTAATGTCACTTCCACCGATAAAATCGTATCAACTATTGATGTTGAACCATTTGATAAAACCAGTGATTTTGGTCACAAGAATTTCTTTTCCATGACACAATAGGTATGGTTTTGGCACCTGCAGGAGCTATTGCCAGGCTTTATCTCCAAGGGATTGTCTCCTAAGATGATGGCTGAAGACACTGGGCCAGAAGTATTGCTATTTCAAAAGAATTTTTAGATTCAGACCCAAGGCTATCCCCAACAGGGTTTGAGAGCTGATGGTATCCAGGACTGTGGTGTTATTTTGACTTGTCTGGCATGTCCTGCCTCCCATCTCTTTCTTGCTGCTTCATCAAGGCTGCTTTTCCTGTTTCGGGTAGCCGTTTGTTGAAAAAATGGTGGAGGCGGCTGGTCTACTCTCTACAGGTTGAGCCAGTTTCTTCTCCTATTAGAATGTAGGCTCCTTGAAGGCATTGTTTCATATTTGTTGTACTTCTATCACCCACCAGAAAGTATAGCCCATAGTAGACCCTTTAATAAGTAGTGCATATTAAAAAAATCCTTGTTGAATGCATTGGAATAGAATTATGGATGTCATAAAGAATGAAAGGAAGAGGGTTTGTTACTCTTTCAAGAACTCTTTAGTGCTACCTCACCCTACCCCCTTTCATTTTTGTTTCCTTCCTTTTCTGTCTGCAGACTTCAAGAATTCCTCTCATGCTAGCGCATCCACACTACAAACTCTCCAAACTAATTCCATGTTGTAGCCCTAACTTTCCCCTTATATCTGAGTATTTACAATATGTAATAGTGCTAGGATGATAAGTGTTGACATGTAATATTTAATCTTTGTTGAAGGTCAGTTGTGTTAAGACAGATGCCATTATGAATAGATTGAGTGCTAGGTTTGGATGCAGAAAGAACTGGGTTAAAATACTCCCTAGCAGTATGACTCTGGGAAAGTTACTTAAACCCTCTCTACGGATCTCCATAGAACTTATCAACCAGTTGTAATCAGTGTTCCTGGAATCACACATCCTTTTGCCTATTTGTAATCTATATGTCCATTGCTATGGAAAACACTTGGGGGTAGGTGGGACAGAGTAGGTATAGACTGGCTGGGTCTGCATTGAAATCCCGGCTGCATACTCCATCTCAGGAGCTCTGGATGAGTCACAACTCTTGGTTTCATCTTCAAAATGAGGGGATACAACTGATTGTTGTCCTTCATTCTTGAAAAGCAACAAAATGACATGCTATGGTAAAGTTAAGTTACAGTGTGTCTATCTGTGGCTGATCAGAACAGTACAAGCTTGAATGATTCTCCCACAGCTCAGGCACAAATCATTTATATGAAAACTTGGGGTAGATTCTCTGTGTATCTTGGATTTTTTTCTGAGCTACTTCAATTCTGCTTCACTCATAGAGCACAACACCTTGTCTGATGAGGGTACGCCATGCTGGGTGGTCATATGATAGATTCTCAAGTTCTGGAGACCATGAGAATGTCCCAGTTTTGCATTTTCTGACCACTTTTAAGTGTTTGCCCTGTGTGAGTTCTCCATAAAATAATTTTTTTTTTTTTTTGGCAAACATACATTTGGCATTTGATTGACGTGGTCAACCCAATAGAGTTGCGTTCTCTGCAGTAGAGTTGGAATGCTGGGCACTTAAGTTCAAGAAAGGACCTCAGTGTCTGGTATCTTATATTCTGCTGGGCGATCTGCAGAATCTTCTTAAATCAGTTCAAATGGAAGCGATTCAGTTTCCTGTCATGGCACTTGCATACTGTTTAGGTTCCACATGTATACAACAATGAGATCAGCACAGTGATTCAGAAGACCTCAGTTTTGTAGTCACTTTAATATCTCTTTTCTCCACACTTTCCTTCAGAGGCTCCCAAACACTGAGCTGGCTCTAGTTATGTGTATATCAACTTATTATCAGTGTATACATCCCTGGAAAGTCTACTGCCAAGGTAAGAGAATTTACCTAGAGCATTCAAACCATCTCCATTTGCCATAATTAATGTTTCAACATCTTAATGACGTGGTGCAAGCTGACAGAGCACCTGTGTTTTCTTGGTGTTAGTTGTTAGGTCAAAGTTAACACAAACAGCAGAGAATTGATCCACACTTTGTTGCATCTCGACTTCACAGGCTGCACTGAGTGCACCATATGATTAGGCAATGTCCACAATCCCTTTTAGCTTCAATCCATGGTCCATATAATAAAGATAATGATTACGATAAACTTTATATTTGCAAAACATTTTAAGCTTCAAAGTACTATGATATTTATTCTCTTTTCCTGTAGAGTAGGCAAGAAATGAATTAATTATATTCATCTAACTGAGAAATGATTTGTTTAAGGTTAAATGGAAATTGATATCAAGGCCAGGGACAGAATTTGGACCTTTGAATTTCTAGTCTTATGTTCATTCCTCTGTGCTTCTCATGGAATTTATAGTCTATTTGAGAAAATAATCTACCAAGGGGTTTGTTAAGGTAAACAATACTTTGGTCGCTCTATCCCTCTCCCACAGTATGATGCCCAAACTCTATCTTCATCCTCAGCTGGGTACCTTTCATTCCATTGCTTGAATGTCCATTATGATGTCTTGAGGCAAAAATTGTAAGTTATGGCTCTGTTTCTTAGTCATCGTAAGTCTCTTCTATATGCATTGAAAGGAAATATGAGGCATCTTTTCTAGGACCTCAAAATGATTCATATCCAGTATCTCCCCAAGCACCAAAAAAGCCTTGGAACTGATTAAAATTCTACTTGGGTTAAAGGAGCAGAAGACAAAGCACTTGAAAATGGATATGTTAGAGATAAGATAGTGATTAAGATTGCAAGCCAGCAAAAATGTTTCTTTTCTTCCTTTCTCTTCTATCCTCTCCTCTCTTTCTTTCTCTTCTTTTCCCTCCCCTTTAAAAAATATTTTATTTTCCCAATTACATATAAAAATGATTTTAAATTAATTTTAAAAAAATTCTAAGTTCCAAATTCTTTCCCTCCTTCTTGCTCCATCCCCCCCCCCTCCAAGGCAGTAAGCAATTTGATATAGATTACATGTGTGAAATCATATAAACATATTTCCATATTAGTCATGTTATAAAAGAAGAAACAGATCAAAAATAATAAGTCAAATGAAAAATAATATGCTTCAGCCTACATTCAAATCCCATCCGTTCTTTCTCTGGGTGGAGATACCATTTTTCATCATGAGTTCTTGGAATTGTCTTAGATCACTATATTGCTAAGAATAGCTAAGTAATTCACAGTTGATCATCATATAATATCACTATTATTGTATACATTGTTTACCTGATTCTGTTCACTTTACTTTGCATCAGTTCAGGTAGTCTTTCCAAGTGTTTTTCTGAAATCATTCTGCTTATCAATTATTGTGGCACAATAATATTCTATTATAATCTTATGCCTCAACTTGTTCAGCTATTTCTCAACTGAAGGCCATTCCCTCAGTTTTCAACTATTTGATGCCATAAAAAGAACTGCTGTAAATGTTTTTGTACATATGGGTCTTTTCCCTTTATCTTTGATCTCTTTGAGATATTACTCTAGTAGTGATATTGCAGGACCAAAGAATATGCACATTTTGTAGCCATTTGGGCATAGTTCCAAATTATTCTCCAAATATTTGGAACAGTTAACAATTCCACCAACTAGTATATCAGTACTCCTATATCTTTTTTTACATCCCCTCCAGTATTTATCATTTTCCTTTTCTGTCATATTAAATAATCTGATAAGTGTGAGGTGGTACCGCTGAGTTCTTTTTGTATTTCTCTAGTTACTGATGATTTAGTGTTTTTCTATTGTTATTGATAGCTTTGATTTACTTTCCTAAAAACTATCTATTAATAGCCTCTGACCATTTATCAATTGGAAAATACATCTCAAATTACATTATTTCTCTACTTTGTGAAATTCAACATGAAGGGCATCTCTGAAGTACTCCATCTGATTATTCCTGATGGAGTTTACCAATGATGGATTGTGTAACAGGCTATAGCTATAATCTATAACTGGAAATACTAATGAGATATTGCTGAGATGTAATTAGTGTATTCCCAGCAAACTAATCTTTCTTCAAAGACTCATTTGATTAGACTCACAGAGAACCATTCTTTTAGGTGAGTAAACCAATTATCAAATGAGGATTTTGACTTTAGTGACTTTTATGCCATCCGGTGGCCAATACTGTAATTTTCCCAACACTTAGCCACTAAGAAAAACAAACCTTATTTCCATGTGCCACCATTCTAATAAATGTTAACTCTGAGAAGAGCATTGAGTATTTCAGCACTGTCCAGCATTTCAACACCTGCATTGTACAAGCAGTGTTAAAAGGACCATCAGCAGATTGACCAAGACATCTAGGACCACATTAAAACGTTAGTCTTACATACTATGTCACAAACATGACACTTGAGGTTTCCCTGGCTTGAGGAAGATCACTCATATTTCCCCTCCCCCTCCCCCAGCACTTCTTCTCTGCACACAGACTTTCATTTGTCTTCATTGGGAGCTAGTCTTTCTCTGAGAAGACTAGAATTAGTGCAAAATCATACATCCATTGTTTAGATCAGAACTTCCTGCAGGACAGAACTTGTATTTTAGTCTCGCTTCCCACAGTGTCTTATTAATGATAGATAGAAAATTTTTCTGAAAAAAATAATCTTTATTATAAATGTGGATGGATTGGTTGACTATCAATCCATTGACTAATTTTAAAAATGAAGGAAGAGATCAGAGAAAACATGTTTTCAGACATGTCAAGTAGATAAAGTAAGTCTTTGAATATGGTTAAAAAAAAAAAAAGAAAATTATAGAGAGCTCACAGTTACTAAATTATCTATCTTCTACCCATTCCTTCATTTAAATTTCCTTCCTGCCCCCTAGATGGGGGAAGAGAAAATTTTGGTACTAAGAAATGAATTCTCGTTGTTGAAGTAAATTATCTCTCTTGAGAGCAAAATTATCTTCTCATCTTTGATCATGGCGTTCTCTCTTCCCAAACCCGTTCTTGCCACTCCACAATTTTTTAAAATTCAGATTCAAATTAATCACATCCTTAAGTCTCCAAAGTTTCCTTTCATTTACTTTATGTCCTTCACCTAATTCTAATATTTTGTTCAACCAGATCTCCCTTGCCTATATTCCTCTTTCCACTCACAGAATCAGAGAGTTGGAAAAGAACCTGGGAGTCTAGTATTCCACTTGTATTTTGACAAAAAATTCTCTCTTCACACATACAAACATAAATACATACATACATACATATATGCATTCATACATACACAAACACATATAATATAAACACATATTAATGTGTGTAATATGCTATATAATATAGATAAATATAGTGGTTTAGCATCAACAGTATATATGTGTTCATACACATGGACATATTGATAATACATAATATGTATACATGTGTATATATTTCAATTTTTTAGACAAGAGCTATTCTCTTCTTATCACAGAACACATACAAACTGCCCTCCTCAAATCAGATATATATGTATTCATATTTCATATTCATATAAATATTCTATTTACATATGAATTATCGAGTCATTTCAGTCATGTCCAACTTTCTGTGACCCCTATTTGGGGTTTTCTTGGCGAAGATACTGGAATGATTTTCCATTTCCTTCGCCATCTTATTTTACAGATGAGAAAACTGAGGCAAACAAGGTTAAGGAACTTGTCCAGAATCACAGAGCTAGTAAGTGTCTGATGTTGGATTTGAACTCAGGTCCTCCTGACTCCAGACACAGTGCTCTGTCTACTGGACTACCTAGCTATCCCTACATCTAGGTTAACACATACATTTGTTTGTATAATTGTACTATTGTATATTATATAATTATATGCTTGTACGTACATATATATACATACATTATGTATATGTTCATATATTTTTTCAAGAGTCATATAGCCCAGAAGCATCTGAATCTGGATTTGAATTCAGATCTTTCTGACTCCAAATCCTATGCTCTATCCATTATATCATCGGGCTGCTACCAATGTAATCCCATGACAGTAGTACCTATGAAATGAAGGCAATTTGCAAGTTTAAGAAAACTACAGTGGTATTGTTGTCAGTATATAATAGCTCCTTGAAGTCTATGATGCACCCTCCTACCAGAACAACTAGAATATAGGAGAAAGTGAGCTCAAGATTAGAGAGTACACTTGGAAAAGGGGTAGTTCTCAGCTCCCAAAAGTTCTTTTATTGGAATCCTCAAGCTATTTCCCCTTACATACAATAGAGTTTCTTTACTAGGCTCCTTGTAGAAGTTAAATGTATCTTTCCTCATTATATCTAGTCTGTTCTTGCCTCTCAGTGTGTTGCAGTGACAGCTGTCAATCACTGCTGTCTTAAGGATTTTGCTAAATGTGTATGAAAAAGCCCAAATCTTCCCCCCATTCCCTCCCCTAGATGTTAGCTCCACTTTTATATCTATCCTTAATATGTCACTGTAAGGGCATTCTCTTCATCTACCTTTCTAGTTATCCTAGCAAAAAGGAAATAAAGTTGGTCTAGCATGGGCTCTTTGATAATTCCATAAAAGTTTTTAATGATCACTACTTCCCTTTCTAAGTCCTTATTAACCATCCTTTTATTTGATCATTTTCTGAGTCTATTTCTTTATTTTAAACTTCTTGTTAATGTTTGATTCTGTTGCCCAGGTGGCAGGAGTGGGACTTAGTTGAGGGGAGGAAGAGAGGAACACTGTCTCAAGCTTCAGGCTTTTTCAAACTACTTTTTTTCAGAGCTAGTTTGGGGAGTTTAGAAGTTTTTGATGTTTTTTAAGGTGGTTGTGATCCAGGAGGGTGGTCACCCCTTCCTTGTGGCTGGAGATTGCTCCTCGGGTATCTTGCTCTTTTCCGCCAATAAGACCTCCTTTCCACCTTGGAATTTTGACCTGAAAGTGGGTACAAGCAATGGAGTTACCAATGATCCTGAGACCAGTATTAACAGAGGAGTCCCCTGTAGTTTCTTTCTGACCATTTGTCCAATCACCTTACTATCTCTAGGCTGAGAATATCTGAATGTACTGCTGCTGCTACTGTTGCTACACAGCTAGAGTTGCTATCATATGGGCTCTGGAGAAGTCCCCAACTCTACATCACCATCCTGTCCTTCTGATTTCCTAGATTGCCTTTGGCTAGAAAAAAGTCTCATCCCAAACTTTTGTTGGCTCTGCTGCTCCAAAATTCGATTTGAGGTGTTTTTCAAAGTTGTTTGGGGGGAAATGTTTGGAGAACTTGGCAGCTTTCTCTATTCTGCCATCTTAGTTCTACTCCCCCACACCATCCCTTTAGCAATGTTCTAGATTTTTCCTAGGAACAGAAGTCAACTTTATCAAATTTTCAAACTCCACTCCCTTCCTTTTTTTTTTTTTAAATTGGACCAAAATTTGTTCTCCAGTCCTGTGGCACTTCTCTCACTCTCTAAGAACTTTGTAAAGTCAACAACACTGGTTCAGCGATCACATCTGTTACAACTTTCAGTATTCTCCTCTGTTGTTTGTCTGGGCTGGGTAACTTGAATTAATGAATGCTATTTGATGATCTCCTAACCCACATTGGGATTCAGTGTCCTGCTAACTACTTTTGTTCTGGTCTCCTTAGCAAAAAAGAAACTCTCAAACCAAAAACAAACAAAGAAACAAAAGGAGCAAAATGAGAGCTAAACGGTTCAACTCTTTCATTATCTTACCTCCTTTTCTTATCTACATGCTTCATCCTCCTAGGGAAACTTGACATTTTTCACTCATGTCATCTTTCTTTCTCCTCTTAAAAAAAAGCAGGGTTGGATTGACTGGACAACAACTGTTTTTTTGTTTTTTTGTTTTTTTTAACCAAGCCATCCAAAACAAGTAATTCCCCACCCCCCACCCCCCCACCACACACACACACACACACACACACACACACACACACACACGACATACAGTTCTCTATAGTTTTCTTTTTTGTTTCTGTTTGGTATCCTGGCACATAGTAGGTACTTCAAAAATTTAAAAGAAGAGGCATCCTGGGATGATATATTGTGACTTCCAAGTTAACAACTTCCTTCTCTTAAACTTTCACCATGAGTCAGGCATTTCCAAATCCTTTATTAATTCCAGAGGCCGTTTATTGAAAAGGAACAAACGTCCATGTCATCAATTCCTTTCCTTTGCAGAGCAAGCCTGGGAGGCTCCAGAAACCCACTCAGAGCCCTGGAATGTTGCAAATGTGGATGCTGTTTCTTTGCCACTAGAGATTTGAGCTGAAAGATTTGCAGCCCCGAGAGAGGTGGGCGTCTTTGTTTGGGCTGGCAGCATCACAACATTCAGATGAGGTGAACATAACCATCTAAGATGGGTTCCCCCACTTCTCTTTCTTTCTTTACCTTAGAAAGTAAGCTTTAGGGCAAGTAGCTGACTCTCTGGAGTCTTGGAAAATGCTTGGGATTAAGGATCATAGAATCAGAAATTTATTCATTTCATGTCCCTCCTAAGGAAACCGAGATCCAAAGAAATGAGTTACCTAGTCTCACAGGTAATAAGACAAGTTTTGGGTGCATGTCCCCCAACTCCATTTGTTTATCATCAATGAAGCTTAAGTGCTAGTTCAATCAGTCAGAATTTGCCTTTCAGCTGAACTCATTTTCCTCTGTTGAAGCCAGTGAAAATTATCCAGGCTTGCTGGAAAGGCAGCCTAGCTCTGCTCCATGCTAACAACTTACATTCATGTAGCACTCTATGGACTGTAAATCTGTCTGCATCCGTGATCTTATTTGATCCTCACAGCAACCCTGTGAACAAGATGCTATGGGTATTATCATCTCCATTTTTACTTCTAACTAAGGGGTGTCCTGGAGCCAGCTCAAAGACATTAGAGAGATCCAATTGTTAAATTTTCAGTGTGGGCATTTACACCCCATAAATCAGCAAATGTTACAAATCACTCCTTGATTTATTGTTTTGTTGATTGTCTAGGCTTAAGAGAATGAAGGAGAAAATATTTATGATGCAGATTAAACTTGCAAGTATCTCCTGCATGCATTTTCCCCCCAAGGGGAATTAGTTGCTAAAGATTTACCAACATACTTCTGCTTATAAGGTACTAAAACTTAGAGAAATTAAGTGACTCGCTCATGATCACATTTATAATGAGTTTCAGAAGCAAAATTTGAATCCTGATCTTCTTGCCTTGAGATCTATCAAATAACGACTGAATCAGTTAGTTTATGAACCATTTTTAAGTGTGATAAAACTGGCCGGGAGAGCACAAAAGGATTTGCAACTTCTCCCCCTCCATCATTCTTTTCAGTGTTTCATTTATTAAGGGTCTGTTATGTGTCAACTAAGTAATAGAACCTCCTCTATCATTTTAACATTATCTTGGGTTTTATTGGGTTTTGAACAAGAAGAGATGAAGTTGGAAATCCTTTCTTTAAGGCAGAAAGGAGATCCCATCAGCTCAGCCCCTTTTTTTCTGTTTGCCTGAACTTATATTTGAACAACATTATAACATTTGGCTGGAAGAATTTAAAAAACCTGGTTTGGTCAGTCCCTGATTTGTGAGTATCTTACACTGGACAGCCAAGCACATCTTACATTTTTGCTTCAGTGCTGTGGAGGAAGAGTGCAGTGGAGAGAAAACTCTGAAGGTCCCTCTTCAGTGCCAGGATAGGATTTTTCTTCCCTTTCTCCTTCCTCTTTAACCTCATACCAGAAATGGCAGCAACAAAGAAGGGAACAGAAGAGTGGAAAAACTTTCTGGCCATCGTTCCTTCTCCTCCTCCCACTTTCCTAAAATACAGATCTAACCATGGCACACTCCTCTACTTAAGAAGTTTCAATGGCTCCCTATTGTCTAATACAAGCTCTTCTGTTTGGCATTCAAAACCCTTCACAATCTGGTTCCAATCTATCCTCCTTCTAGGTTTATTTCACATTACTCTCCCTCTTAGAATCCATTTTACAGCCAAGCTGGTCTACTCCTTCCCAGTACTTGTCATGCTGCCTATTGCCTCCATGTCTCTTCAGAGGCTTGCCCCCAATCCAGGAATGTTCTCCCTCCATCCCCTGCCTTTTAGAATCCCTAATTCCCGAAGGTTCAGCTACAGTAATCATTTCCTATATGAGGTCTTTCTTTATCTCCCTTATTAATGCTCTTGGAGCTTACTTTGGAGAAATGTATATACACACATACAATTTACAAATCTATCTAGATACACATACATGTATATGTATGTATATAATATAAAACAATATAGATAATATATTACATATATCATATATAAAATATATTAATTATTATAATATGTTATATAAAATATATCACTTATTTTATATATAATATATAAGTAGTAATAGAAATAGTAGGAATAGTGGCAGTACTGGTAGTAGAATAGTAATAGCAGTATATATTATATATAACATAATTCATTATATATTTATCTGCAATGTGAACATGCATGTATATGCACACACATATTATATTTACATGTATGTGTGTGTTTGTGTTGTTTCCTACCAGCCTAACTCCAGGAATGCTGACCACTCAGTACATAGTAGACCTTCAATTCATTCTTTCTTTTGAAATCAATTTCATTTTTTATTTTGAATTTATAGACCAAAAAGAATAATTCCATATACATTGAAAAACACAAAATAATAATTAGATATGAAATGAAAATCTGTTATATGTTGTTGTATATGTCATTTAATTTTTGTTATGAAATGTAACTCTTGCTTTAATATGTATATACATATAGATGATAAATACAATGGTTTTTAAAAACTGTCCTATTTGTCTATTCTTCTTCCTTAAGTTTTTTCTGTGCATTTAAAAAAATAGAATAATAGTCCTCTAATTTTTTTGCAGCGTTTTGTCAGAAAACTCCCCCACAAAATAAATCCCCTCAAAAGAAATAAGAAAAAAGTTAACAAATTAGAACCACAATTACTTTATAAAAATGTATTTCTCCTTCTTTGCTTTGAGTCCATTGCCTCTCTTTCAGGAGGCATGTAACATCCCTCATCACAGGTCCTCTGAGGACGTGGTTAGTTGTTGGATTGTTTTGAGTTCTTAAGTCATAAGTTTGTTTTTCTTTATAATGTTGCTATCCTTCCAATGATGAAGAATGCTACCCACATTCTAACAGAGATGGACTAAATATGCAGAATGAGACACACATTTTTGGACATGGCCAATTTGGGAATTTGTTTTGGTTGACTATATATAATTGCGACAAGGGTTATTTCAATTTAAAAAAATCTCTTGCTTCAGTTGTCCTAGGTATTGGTATGGGAAATTATTTTTTCCCTTTGAATCTTTTATACTTACTAGAGTGTTCTTCTCCCTCTGGGTTGGGCTTTAAGGAATCTTTGAACCTAAAATGCACACAAACACATATGTGTAATGTGTATGTATATATATATTATATATGTATATATATAATATGTGTATATATATATATCATTCATATATACACATATGTATATATTGGAATCTTCTGTGATTTATTCATATCTCTAACTTTAGTTTCAGAATTGGTATTCTGGTGCCAGAGCCATGTTTTGCCCTTTTGTCGTGCTTTTGGATGGAATGGTCAACCTCCCACCCTGCATAACCTGGGTTCCTGAAATGGATTTCATTTGCTAGTGTTATATCTCCACCCAAATCTTTGATGTTTAGAATCCTAGATCTTTAGAGAATTCTCCGTAATTGCTTAGACTGATGAAATCACATGTTGAGACACCCCATCACAAGACAGAATGCCAGATATCTCAGGGTCTTTTAGAGCCTGGGATCTCTCAGTCTGGGTGTTGCTATGCCATGCCCCCTGGTTTCCAAGGTCTCTACCCTAGAGCTTTCTGACCACTTCAGAGTTTTCTTGAGATGCTGAGTCCTTCATCATGATTATTCTGGGCAGCTTGATTTCTTTGCTTGCCTACACTGGCAGTTGATTTGCTGGCACCCTAGCTGGTTTGGATGCGTATATGTGGGTAGTTTAGAAATAGAAGAAGTCACTTGTTTCATTGATTACTATTTAGTCTTGTGTAAATTTTCTTAGAATATGTTTGTAGGAGTTGGATCAATTGCCTTCATTCAAAAATCTATGTGGGCCAGAAAAATCTGACTTCAATAGATATTTGTTGAATGGAATGGGATTCCTGATTCTAGCACAAGATCATTATGGTACCTTAAGAAGAGAGAGAAAAGTGAAGTGATTCTTTGTCTCTATTTCCAACCTAGGTCATCTCTCCCATTCCTCTTTCCCTAATCCCTCTGCACCAATCTCATTGGCTGTTGTTGTCTGTAGTCTTATATGCATAAGAAAGCCTCAACGGAGTCATTTTAAATAAAAATATGAAGAGAGGGAATATCTTGTAAATGTATCTTTGCCATCCAGGAGTGGTGGAAAGAAGGAACTAGAAAATGAGAAAGGAATGTAGAAGGCTAAGAAAGAGGAAAAGAGAAAAAATCCTGTCAGAATAATTGGGATTCTCATTGCTATGATCTCCTTTTTCTCTTCAAATCTGCCACTCATAGTTCTCCTTCCCTAGCCATTAATAGCTGGGAGAGGGGAAAAGAAGGAAAGAGAAAAGATTGATTCTACTGTTTTATCAACCTGACATCCTCATGCCCAGCCTTGGATCATATCTTCTTACTGCTTCATACTCCACAGACACCTTCAAACTTCAACAAATGTATTCCATGCTGAGGAAGACCACCAGGATGTAAGGTAGCTTTTCTAAGGTGAATGCTTAGAAAGACTTGAACTTGGGAGGTTATCTTCTTTTTGAGTGCTATGCCCACAATGCAGGTGTCTGCCACCTGATAGTGCCTGTTAAGATAAACCCATCAATTTGGTCAAGTCTGGATAACTGAACACCATAGTACAAGAAGATCTATCACACTTTTCTAGTATATTGCTTTTAAAGCAAAAATATCCTTTTTCTGTATAAAATGATGTCTAAACATATAAACTCACCAATATAGGGAATTCTTTTTTCTTTTTTTATTATTATTAAAGCTTTTAAAAATCATTATTGTTATTTATTTTTATTATTTTTTATTATTATTAAAGCTTTTTATTTCCAATTATGGATAATTTTTCAACATTAATCCTTGCATAGCCGGGGGTTCCAAATTCCCCCTTCTTACCACCACCTCCCCTAGATGGCAAGTAATTTAATATATGTTATACATGTTAAATTATATGTTAAATCCAATATATGTAAATGTATTTGTACAATTATCTTGCTGCACAAGAAAGATCAGATTAAAAAGGAAAGAAAATGAATAAGAAAACCAAATGAAAACGAACAACAACAAAAAGATGCAAATGTTATTTTGCGATTCACACTCAGTTCCCACAGTCCTCTCTCTTGATGTAGATGGATCTCTTCATCACAAGATCATTGAAACTGTCCTGAATCACCTCTTTGTTGAAAAGAGCCCCATCCATCAGAATTGATCATCATACAATCTTGCTGTTGCTATGTACAATGATCTCCTGGTTCTGCTTATTTCACTCAACATCAGTTCATGTAAGTCTCTCTGAAATCATCCTATTGTTCATTTTTAATAGAACAATAATATTCCATAACATTTACTTACCATAACTTAGCCATTCTCCAACTGATGGGCATCCACTCAGTTTCCAATTCCTTGCCACTACAAAAAGGGCTTACTTCTTGCACATATGGGTCCCTTTCCCTTCTTTAAGATCTCTTTGGGATACAGACCCAGTATCAAAGGGTATGTACAGTTTGATAATTTTTTGAACAGAGTTCAAAGGGAATTCTTGATATGGAAAACCTCTTCACTTATATAGATTGGTTGGACATTTGTAATTTGTAGTTTTAGAGAATTTTCATCCAACTTGTTACCTCTATTTCCCAGCTCTGTTCTTTGAAAATTCAATGAGCATTTCAATCACTGACAAAAGATGCTAAACAGACTCAAAATAGATACTTAGGACATTCCACTGGAGATCTCCCCCAAGTCAACAACACCACTTTCAATGACTACTTTATCACTAAATCCAAATCCAAATAAATGTGTTATTGACTAACCCATCTCTCTATTTTGCAGAGACCTTGTCAAGTGTTTTACTGAAATCTAGGTATACTATATTTACATCCCTTGACATAACAATTTGGTAGCATTTTCAAAAAATAAAATTCATTTAGTCTGCTGTGATGTGTTCTTCATGAATTTTTCTAAATTCTTACAATTTATCTCTTTTTACAGTTCTTATAATTATCTCTTTTATAATCTATTTTAGCAATTTGTCAGAAATTAAAGTGATGCTCATAGATTTATAGCTTAAAATTCTACTCTACTTTTTTGAAAAAATAATTATTTTTGAAAAGTAAATTTTTGAAAAATATCTGCTCCTTTACAGTTCTGTTACATCTCTCCCATTGTTTAAGAAGTTTCAGAGAAAGGGTACAGATTTGTCAGTTCTTTCAATATTCTAGACAATAGTTTATCTGGAATTGCTGACAAGCTCACTGAGGACTCTTAGGGACTTTTTAACAAATTTCTTTTCCCCCAATTGTTAAATATTTGTTTTTTCTCCTCTTACCTCGTACCAATTATTGAAAAAAAAATGGAAGGAAAGAAGGAAAGAAGGAAGGAAGGAGGGAAAGAAGGAGGGAAAGGAGAAGGGAAGAAACATGGAATCCCTGCATCATAAGCATATTCACACAAAAGCAATCCCCACCTTGACTGCATGCAAAAATTGATTTCTCTTCTTATTAATCCACCATATGTCTGTCATGGGGTGAGCAATCCTCTTTATCAGTCTTCTGGAAACATAGTTGACCATTTAATTGATCAGGTTTCTTAAGTCTTTTGTAACTATTTTTATGACACTGATATTATAGTATAAATTTTTCTTCTAGTTCTGCTCACTTAACTCTACATCAGTTTATACAAGTCTTCTCAAGTCTCTACCTTTATTTCTTACATTGCAATTGTATTCCATTATATTAATATATGGTAATTTGTTCTGTCTTTCCCAAATTGATAGGCTCCCCCTTGGATTCTAGTTCTATTTTTTTTTATTTATCTTTAGTTTTAATTTCATACTTCAGTCCCCTGAGAAGCGACCTCATTCCTTTTTTGATCTTCTTCTTGTTCCCTATAATAGTTCTGAAAACAAACAAACCACTCTTTTCTGTCCTTGGCCTTTAGCACCAATTTCATCACATTTGGAACTTAATTCCTCTTTATGTTTTTCTCGCATGACTATGCCATTCTTGGATATTCACCCATCATTATATGTTCTTATTTCCATCTTCTGCAAACATTTTTTAAAAATTCATGTTGCTAAACATGTTTTGTCATCCATATTAATCCTTTTAAAACAGTTTCTTCTTTAAGATCTTATCCAATATCCTAATCACTCATTCTACAGTTGAACTAATTAAATCCCACACTGGGGAAGTGACTTACCTAAGCTCATATATATGTAATAATGGCTTGGAAATCAAAAACAGATCCCCTAACTACAACTTCAATGCCACATTATTCCATATGTATGTTTTCCTTTATTTGGCTTTTCTAAATAGTGTGGAGGGCAACTACAGAGTATAGAGCCCGAAATCTGGAAGACTCATCTTCCTGAACTCAAATCTGGCACCAGATTAACTATGTAACCCTAGGCAGGTCACTTCATTCTGCTTGACTCAGTTTCCTCATCTGTAAAATGAATTAAATAAGGAAATGGCAAACTACTCCAGTATCTCTGCCAAGAAAAACCCAAACAGAGTCATAAAGGGTCAGACAAGACTGAAAAACAACTGAACCACAAAAAATAGTTTGGACTCATATAGCCAAAAAGTTTAGACAGAAAGTATCCAGATGATTATCTTGTCCTTATTACTGGGGGAGAGGGAGGGGAGTCTGAAAGAAGCATTTGACATTATCTATCACATCATTAAGGTACTTGCTTTTCATTGTGTAATTCTGCTCCCCACCCCATCCATACACAGGCTCATGCCTCCTGTTTTTTTTTTTTAAACATGAGCCCCTATCCCATAAATCTCTGTTGTTCCAAGCCAGATGACACATGAATCTGAAACAAAAAAACATTTAATAAAAAAAGATAAAAAAAGAATAACGGGTAATAAGAAGAAATTGAACCAGGAAATAAAGCTTTTCAATGTCCCTATCCAGTTAACTACTACCTACCAAAGTTCTAAGAGAGAAAAACTCCAATGCAAATATCTCCTCCCAATTATGGAAGTGTTTTAGACATTTACTCTGTAAGAAGCCTCAGTTTACCTCCTTTTCTCTCAATCTAAACCTATATCAATGCCCTCAAAGAAGCTGGAGCTTCATGACATCAAGGTCAGGTCTACATCATCTGCATCTCTCCAATCATTACAAATGATGCTTCCATGATCCAGCACAATGGGACTACACTCTCAGAATTACCTATAAGTGATTGCCATTTCTTAACACAGCCATCTCCTCCCATTTCTCTACCTGTGTTGGTGCTTTTCCAAATCCTTGGTCCCCGTTATGAGACTTTCAATGCCCTATTTCCAAATGCTCCATCCTGGGAGCCTTCCCTCAATCAAGGTTCTCAGGAGGTGATGTCATCACACTGAGCTTGCATATAACCTTCTGGAAGATGCACTTCACAGATAATTTTCCCCAATCAGCAAGTTGCATTCAGGCCAAAACATTGTGGAAATATTGAGTCTTTTCACAGTTACACCCCTCAATATTTGATTATTGTGAAACTTGTGATCTAGAAAAACTCTTCCCAAAGGAGGGTCAAGACCTGAGGCAAGGGCAGAGACTCAGAAAGAAACATGGAGGAAAAGGACCAAGTAAAACTGCCCGGGATTGACTGGTCTCTTACTATAGCCCAGAAAACGAGCTAGGTTTAGGGGGGTCAAATATAGAACCCAACGGGAACAAAATCAGAAGATGCAAATTTTGAACAAGAAGAAAAGCTAAGTTTTAAAAGGCATACTGTTCTCCCAACAATATGGGAGACTCATACTTGGGAAGGGCCAAGATGGCAGTTAAGATTGTATGGGAGTCACAAGCCCTCTCAAGAGGAGGGAGATCAATAGCCTATCCAGGGACATCCTTTTAAATCTTCTAGGACAAAGGTAGTTGATTTAATTGGATTTGGATAAAGTCATCCCTAAGATTCCAGAAGAGGAGTTATTTAAACTTACCAAATTGGGCAAGAGCAGATAATCTAATAGGGATTGTGCTTCTTACTTAAAGAGCCAGTAGTAAGTATATTACTACTATAGCTTTGTGGTCAGAAAGTCTAGGATTATGATACTGTCTTTGAATACCAAATATCCAAGAGAAAGAATGTATGCAAGTGGAAGGAAGGAGTAGGAAACGGATAATGAAGAAGAGCCATTCTGGACACAGGCCTTAGATTCTTACATCTTGAGTTAAGGGAGAGTGATTTCTATTTTAAAGAGACTTTTCTGAAAAAAATAAGCAGCACACATGTTAAATTTTAGGATGTTAAATCTGAAATTAAAGGACCTGTATTCAAATCTCAGCTCTAGTACCTTTTTGACCATAATCAAGTCATTTCTCTGGGCTACAGTTTCTTCCTCTATAAAATGAGAGGGTTTAATTGGATGTCCTTTCAATGCTATAATCCTCTGGACTATGATAAGAAAAATGAAGCCCAATGAAAACTACAGTGATCTTCCCCTGGTCATGCAAGTTGTAGCACATCTGAGATCCAAAGCCACATGTTTTGACTCTGCTACATCATGCTTCCACTCAAGAGATAAAAGGAAAGAACCAGTCTTGAGAGAGATCTCCAATTTATAATTGACTTCCTCTTCAGCATTGGGAAACAGACTCATTTTTTATTGAACTTTGGTTTCCCTGTCTGCCAAAGAGCTTTTGTATAAACTCCCTGCTTCATAGACATGTCATTATTATTTATGAGCATTTATATACAGCACATTATACTTTCAAAGTGCTTCACAATCCCTAATTAGTCACTCAACCTAAAATCCCAGTATGGCAGGTCAGTAGTATCAGCTCCATTTTATAGATGAGAAAACTGAGACCATGAATCATTTAAAGGCTTTCCCAAAGTTACATAGCAAACCAGAGCACAGAGAGAACATCAGAATTCAAAAATTCTTGACTCTTGGCCAATGTACCAGACTAAAAGACTTTATGTGCACTTTCAGATCCTGGGAGGGAAGGCCCCAAATGGAAAGATATGCCAATGATTGCAAGAGTTGGGAGAAATTCAATTGAATTCAATTCAACATGCTTTTATTAGTCCCTGCTGTGTACAAGGCAATGTACCAGGTATTAGAAAGGCAAGGAAAAAATTGAACAAGTTATCTTGCATTCTACTGGAAGACAAGCTATAAAAATAGGCAGGATAAATGAGAAGGAAGCATAGTGTCATAGATTTGAGAACTGGAAAGCGTCTTTGAAATAATATGAACTAATCCCCTTCATTTGAAAGATGAGGAAACAGTCCCCGGGAGTGGAAGTGAGTTCCCCAATTTAACAAAGGAAATACAAGGACTGGGATTCAATTTAAATCAGTAAACATCTATTAAACTCCTACTATGTACCAGGCACTGTGCTAAGTCCTGGGAATACTAAAAAAGAAGCAAAAGACAGTCCCTGTCCTTGAAGAGTTTATAATCTAATGGATTAAAACTCAAGATTCCTGATTCCAAATGTAACCCTCACTCTTTTCAATATTCTAGATTGAGGAGAAAATAGGAATAATTTAGAAGAAGAAACAAAATTATCTTATATTTTTTTCTTCTACGTGGGGAGCTTAATAAATCTAAACAACACTTACATGATTTTTAAAATGTGATTGCAGAGAAGACCCTACAATATGTCATCTGAAGGTACATCACCCATTTATGGATCCATCCCACAAGCTACCCTTGATTCCAGGTGCTCTGTGGAACCATGTTGTTATTCAATATCATAATTTATTAGCTATTCCTAAAAATGTGTTTACTTTCACTAGTCAGTGAGAAGATACAATTAGTTTAAAGCAAAGACATTTAATAAAAGAACAGGGCAAGACCAGTAATGATAGAATATTTCTCTCAAACCAGAGCTAGACTTTTTCCCATCTAAATACATCATCAGTGAGAAGAATGGACATGCAGTCTGAACTCAAGATCAGAGGAGAAGAATTCACTTTTCTAAGGCATGCAGGTTTTTGATGTCTTTTCATGATGTCATTGTTCTATTTCTCCTGGTCTGAAGAGTTCCATTGGGTGTGGAGGTTCTGCTGGACACTCCATTTGAATCGTCTTAGGAAGATTCTGAAGATCACCTAGCAAAATAGGGTATGAGATACTGGAGTCTTTTCTCAAGCCCTACTCCCCAGCCTTCAAATTCTGCTGCAGAAAGTGTAACTTCATTGCCAAATGTATATTTTCCTAAAAGATTATTTTATGGAGAACTCACACAAAGCAAGTGTTCACATGAAGGTCAGAAGAAGTGATATAAGGACACTCAAAGTCTTTGAAGAACTTTGGGATTGATTGTGGGACATGGAGTTAACATGATGTGTCTGTGTCAAAGAAAACTCTGTGCTCTATGAACAAAGCAGAATTGTGGTCAAATTTAGAGACAATTCCAAATGTCATATGGACTATTGGCACCTGAGTTGTGATGGAATCTTCTAAGCTCACATTGGTCTAATCAGCCACAGTCAGACACAATGGATGGAATAATGCCATTTTGGTCCTTTTGGAACATGAAGGACAACAACCAATTCCCCAGTTATCTTGTGGATGCTGCTAGGTACATAGGTTCTGCAGGATATTGCTTTTCTGCTTTCATGGTGGATGATGGGCATATGGTTGGAAAATTTCTCTCCACTACAAGCTTCTTTTGTTAGCTGGAGCTCTATTTTAAAGTAATACTTCTTCCCCATGAGAGAAGTATGTTATTTGGACTGTCTCTTTTAGAGTTCAGTGGATTAAGCTTCAGCCTATTCAGTGAGAAAAGTGAACTCTCCATATAACTAGATTATCAGATTAGGAAAAAGTCTTCAGCTTGATTTTTTTTTTTTCATAAGGAGTAGAATCTGTGGGCTCTCAGAATCTCAGCCTCCAGAGATCAAGCTTTTAAAGGCACATAGATGAGGCATCCAGCTCAATAGAGCTCTAACTCATTGGATATATTTTTAGCTAATCAATGTCTCTGACCCAAACAACCATCTGATTTTGGGTTAGCTATTCCTTTGAAATCTTGCTTAATTCTTTATGGAAATCTTGGGTCTTTAATACCCATGGCAGGAAGGAGGGGTTCTGTCAAAGAGGCTCACAAAAGCTGTGTGGTCCTGAGGTCCCTATGGTTTTCCTAAATACCTTCTCCTCCCCCCCTCAAGAATCTTTGGATCTTCAGCAAAAATGAAAGAGGTTAAAGTGTCAAGAAAACAACAAAACCCACAAAAGTTGGTGGAACCTCTGGAGACGACACCTTCCACCTCAATCTTTTGTTCCAAATTCCTACTTTTTTACTTTTTTATACACATGTGGCTGTTGATAAGCCTCTCAGGTTTTCCTGACTCCCTCCTTTGGCAAATAAAGGTAACCTTGACTTTTTTCACTCATTTACACTTAATACCTTAAATCTGCTTATTTTAAAAGTCTTTAAAAACATATCCAAGATGTGTGTCGAGCCTCTTCTTTTTAATTTCTCAGTATAATTATGTCAGCCCAAGAGATTAGAACTGAATCCCCAAATGAAATTGGAGTCTTCTCACAAAGGTCAAATTCAGTTCCAAATCTCAAGATAGAATCTCCCCAAATTCCAGATGGAAGAAACTTTGTTCACTCTCTGCTCAACCTCAGGTTTTCTTTCAAAGGAAGAGACCTGAAATGCTTGAAATAGGGGGATGGTTTAAAGAAAATATATAAAATATATATAAATATAGAAAACTAAGTCCTTTTCTACTCATTTTTGAACAATGCTTAAGTGTGAGCAAAATAATGACCTCTCCTCTAATCAGTGGTTTTCTTACTTGCTCATTCTGTCATCGTGGTCATGGTTTCTGCTCCCTTCATGGCAACGAATCATATGATTAGTTGACTTTGAGAAAGACAGCAAACAGAAAACAAACCTATTTTTACAACTTTTCAAAGGCACCAAGAACACTTAAGTACAACACACACACACACACAGAGTAAACCATTAACCACATTATATGGAAGGGAATTGTCACTCAAAAAATGAAGAAAATAAAAGAAAAAATTAAAGGAAAAAAGAGAAAAAGAAGGAAAGAAAGAAAGGAAAATCCTTTTGGGTATGAACCATTTTGTTTCAGAGTTGCTTACTTTTGCACTCTTGAAGGCTGAGGACCACACAGGAAGGTTAAGCTAGTGTGGAGGACCTCCTTAAGATGGTGAATTGTGCATGTCAAAGGCAAAGAGTTCTCAGAACTCAGAAAAATTCTTCCATCACAAAAATGGCACAGTATGGAGAAGGAGGGTACAGTTGTAAAATATTAGAGCTGAAGAGAACTCCACAGGCTATTCAATCAAGGCCCTTCATCATACAGATGGGGAAACTGACATCTACAAAGTGAATAGAACTTAATTGTTTCAATACAGTGTTGTTTTTATCATACCTTGATCTATAAGGGGATGAGACTGAGATTAATAAATATTTTTAAGTAATTGTAAAAACAATAATTTGTATACTTTGAAGATTAGTAGTCTATCAACATAGTGGCTGAATGAAAGAATAAAGATAAAATCTTTTATTGATCAAGTACACAGCAATGGTGAATGGAATTTTAGAGTATTCCATTAAAGTATCCTTTCCAGTAGCCATGAGAGTGTCAGTTTGATTTCTATTTCCTGAGAAAAAGGATGGAAAGTAGGGAGGTGGAGCAGGAGTTACACTGCAAGATAATGAAAAGGAAAACCATGATTGGGCTTGCCAATTAGAACATTCCAACTTCAGAGCAAGGGTAGTTTAGCTTGTCCTGACCCTGATTGCCAAACTTTTTTGATCTTACAACCCTATTAGTAAAAAAAATTTTTGAGCACTTCCTGTAATATATGTACATTTTATTTGTTCTTATCATATACATGTGCTATCTAATAATTATGAACTCTAACAATTACACAGAGCATACAGAGAAAAAATGTTTTATTTTAGAGAGGAAAAATAATAAAATATCAGATTTTGTTGACTGGAACTGTGATGTAGAAAGAACATTGTTTTGGGAATATCCTTTTGGCAGCCATGTGAAAGATGGGTGGGAAAGAGCAATAGTACAGAAGAAAAATGATGAGACTCTGAAATAGGGTGATGTCCATGTGAATTTAAAAAAAGCGCTCATGATAGGTAACTGATTGAGTGTGTGAGGTAAGGGAAAGTGAGGCATTTATATTACAGTAGGATTGTGACTGGAAGGATGATTATATCCTCAGATGAGAGTGAAATTCAGAAAGAGAAAAGAAGCCTGGTTTGGGGAGAAAGAAAATGTAATGAGATCACCCCCATTCATGTCTGTTCCTCCTGTGTAAGTCACTGTCCCATCTGAAATAAAAATGGAGATAAAGTTTTCATTCCCTCACCATTACTAGGGAGCATTAAAGTATACCTGTTAGAGTTACCAACTATTGTGGGGGAGCAGAATAGGAGGAGATAGGCAGAATTTTGCCTGTGGAACTTCTGGGATAGGTGCCAGGTTTTTAGGTTTTTATAGTTTGGAGGAGCCTTTGCCAAGAACACAAGGGAGAAGTTGGAAATCTACATAGTCATGGGCATAGTGATTAGAGCTGGAGTTGGAAGACCTAAATTCAGATGTAGTTTCAGTCACTTATGATCCTGGGTAAGTTTCCTCAAGTTTCCTCAAGATAATAATAGCATTTAACATCAGGATTGTTGTAAGGATCGAATGAGATATTTGTAATGCTTTTAACAGAGTGCCTGGTATATACTAGGTATGATATAAACGCTTATTTCCTTGACTGGAGGAGATCGATGGGGTAGCATCCTGACGGTATTAACAGGAGAAGGGCAAGTAAAGTTGTGAAGGTAAGCCCTATGGCTGGTTATCATGGGGAGGATCAGAGGCAACCCATATTCCTACCCTCTTCTTGGTTACCCTTTGGCGTCATGTCATAATTCCTTTGCCATCCATCACTTGAATATGATCTTGGAAAAGTCACATTTGCTGTGTACATTATGTGCAGATTGCATAGCTGAATAAATATTTGCTGAATCAAGTTGGAGTTGTCTCAGATTTTTTTAGCCTTGACATAATTTATTTTTTCTTTATTTCTTAGAGTATGATATATTAATAATAGGTAGCATTTATGCAGTATATACTTTATGCCAGGGACTGTATCAAGTGCTTTATAATTATTTTCCTATTTGATCCTCACAACAGCTCTGGAAGGTAGGTGCTATTAATTTTTCAGATTTTTCATTTTTTAGATGGGGAAACTGAGGCAAAGAGGATGACAAAAGAATAGAAAAGTAAGTCTTTAAAAAGCTGCTGTGTCTTTCACTGTGCCTCTAGGAAGAAATGTTGGATTCCAAATGAAAAAAAATGAGCATTTGTCAAGTGCCTATTTGTATCTATGTGGAAATACAAAAATAAAAAGCAAAGGTTATTTATTATTTAGAAGCTTAGAATTTAGTTACTTAGACAGTATTGTAAAAACAAATTTTCATCGATAGAGAATTGTAAAAGCAGCTAATAAGACAGATTTCACTCAACAAGGTGCTGCAATCTGAATTACGTAAGATTAATCATCCTATCTCAGAAAACAGAAAAATCTAGAAACAATTAACAAAGTCAAAGATAAGGGGGCTTCAATAGACTCTCTTCTAGTAAAATCACAAAGAAAAATATTTGAAGATAAAAGTCTGTTTTCAATCCTATGAAATATTCTGAAGCTGTCTGGAAGGAAAAAAAGGGATTTAAACTTAGGTAACAAATCAATAGGAAATTTCTGGAGAGGTCAATCCTGGATAAAACATTTGTTAGGCAAATTGCTAATGAAATCCAGGTAATTGTTTAGCTTTGAAGCTTTGAATCACCAAGTTAGTAAAAGGAGAATTGAGATAAGTGCTATATAGGTTAAGCAAAACAATAAGCATATAGCATTTTTTTAAAAAATGTGTGCTATATGTTGGGCACCGTGCTTGTACTGGGGATAAGGAGATACAAATGGACTAAATCCTGTCCTCAAGGAGTTAACATTTTACAAAGATAAAATATATACCTATATATGTAGATACCAAATACACAGAAGATCAATACAAAGTAATTGTTTTGTGGGTGAAGTGAGGCAATAGTTGCTAGGGGAATCAGGAATAATAGTAGCATGGCTTTGGAGCTTTGAATGGAACTTTAAGACTAGGGATCCAGCTAGAAGAGGATGAGGAAGGGTTCCATTTTAGACATGGAGAGCATCCTTTGCTAAAGCATGGAAGTGGGAGATGAAGGAAAGTACATGAAGAACAGAAAGAAGATTAATTTGGTTGAGCCAAAGGGGAATAAATATATACATTTCTACCCTTTGGCTCAACAAAACTAGCTAATTTTTCTGTTCTTCACAAGGAAGTTTGGTTGAACCAAAAGGTAGAAATGTATATATTTTAGTTACTATACATTCCTTCATATATTCTTTTTTCCTGCCAAACTGTCTGGAAAGCTTGGAGAAAGTTGGGAAGGACTTTAAATTTCAAAAAGAGGAATTATTATTTAATCCAGGCTCCCTATTGGGAATCACTGAAGTTTATCAAGCAAGGGAGTGACTCATGTTTAGTAAAATCACTTTGGCAGTTGTATGATGAATAGAATGGAGAATGGAAAGACTTGAGACTGTAGGCAAGGATGTTGTTAGCTGAAATTAACTTGAGAAGTAAAGATCCAAACCTGGTGGCAGGGAAGGTTATCCTAAATATTGTTCCAAAAATTTGGAGATATTTATAATTGTCTCTAAAGGTGTAGGAGTGGTACTTATGCCTAAATAACTCAGTAATTATAAATAATATTTTATCTATGTTCATTAAAATAGACTAACCAGGGATTTTGATTCAGAATGGCTGTCTCAGTCTGATTAGAGAGATTTTGAAGTCCTGGTATGAGGAACAAAGCACAGGATTTAGACCTATGTTTAGAAATAATGTCCAATTTTCTTGTTCTACTAATGCATTATCTGACAACCGAAGATGATGATCAGATTAGTAATCAGTAGTAGAGTTCAAACTGAAATTCATGTTCTTTCTAGAATACCTTGATACAATACAATAAATAAACTTGATTCTGGTTTGTGTTTGGGGAAAAGGCTTGAGCAGGGTGGCAGATGGAAGCTTTATATTTTCTGCCACTATTGGCATTATTGGTTTTGAGTTATTTCAAATTCTCTGTGACCTTTTTGGGTTTTCCTTGGCAGAGATATTGAAGCAGTCTGCCATTTTCTTCTTCAACTGATTTTACAGATGAGGAAACTGAGGTAAAAAGGTGAAATGACTTGCCCAAGTTCACACAGCTAGTATCTGAGACTGGATTTAAACTGAGGAAGATGAGTTTTGCTGACTTCATGCCTGGTATTCTATCCACTCTACCTCCTGGTCGCTTTAGAGTACCATTAAATAGAGTAATCCCTCAAGATTAAGCTGCTGCTTAGACTTTTGGTTTCCTAGAATTGCGACCCCTCTTTCAGAATGAATGTTCTCCTACCATGGACCTTTAGCAACACCTTCATTTCTATTATTTTTAGAGGAGGGACCTTATCTTTACATCTTTTCTTGTTGCCAAGTTCTTATATTTCAGTTGCTTAATAAATATTTTCCAATTGAATGAATGTAAATGACACTATAATCCATCCACCATAGGAATGATCATTGTGAGAGTTGGAGAGATCTTTGATTGGGGAACTCAACATGAGGAAAATGGGACTTAGAAGATGAAGTGATTTGTCCAAATTTTAGAATAAGTTAGTGGCATATTCTGCTGCCAGAATCCAGGTCCTTTGGCTTCTGGGTCAAAAACGTCTGGTTTGTAGGGATTATTTCTTAAATCTCCAAGTAAACTGTGACCTTCATGAAGCTGGGCCAGGGGGTCAAGCCTCTCTCCTCAGCCCAGGGGCTTCAATATCATGTTTCTCTTTTGTGTGCATTTGAATCACTTGACTTTTTCCAGGAAGCCATCACTCAGGGTCTGTTTCTTGCCTCTATCCCCTATCTCCAGCCCCTTTTTATGGAGTTCATGGATAGGATGCAAGGAGGTAGGATAACTCCTACATGGAGCTCCCACATGGGCCAGGTTTGATTGTCTATTTGTTTTAATAATGAGGACTGGACTCTAGGCAACCCCTTCTTTGTCCAACTGTACCCCCTCCTCATTTTCCTCTCTTATACACATATTTTTCCCCCACCCAAACTTTCTTACTTTAAAAGTTCTGTTTGGAGTAAGAAGAGAGAAACATCGTTAGAAATAAGAAAGACAGGATTATCCCATAAAAAGTAAACATCACATATATATACAGAGGAGTATAATGGATGCTGCAGTAGTAACTGGTATTATGAAAAGCAAAAAAATAGATGGGAACCTCTTTTTTAAATTATAGCCTTACCCCTTGATTATGCTACTTCACATGGAAACTCTGCTTTATTTCCCTTGGATTTGACCCATGGTACTTGGCCCGTCATGGGGGAAGCTCTCACCAACAGCCCTGCCCTCCAATTCTATAAATATGGTGCTTGACCCCACCTGAATCTGGACGTGAAGGTTATGAATGAATGAATTTGTGTGGAGAAGCATCTCTGTAATTGCTGTTTAAATATATGCTTCGATGTTAGTTGCTTTTCTCTAAATTTGCTTTTCTCAACTGGGAGACGGTAGAAAGAGTACAGGCTTGGAAATTGTTTTTCAGTCATATTTGACTCTTCATAATCCATTTGGGGTTTTCTTGGCAAGGATACTAGAGTGATTTGCCACTTCCTTCTCTAGCCCCTTTTACAGATGAAGAAACTGAGGCAGACAGGGATAAATGATCCTGTTAAGTATTTGAGGCTGGATTTGAACTCAGAAAAATAAGTCTTTATAACTTGATGACTCCAGACCTAGTGCTCTATGAGCTTTGGTGCCCCCCCCCGCCCTAAAATAGGAACTCAAACGATTGACTCTGTCCCTTTCGTGTACTATGACCCAAGGCAAGTCCCTTTGAACCTCAATAACCTTCATTGTAAAATTAGGAGATAGATGCCTTCAAAGGTCCCTTTCATGGCTAAATCAGTGATTCCATGACAGAGAATGTTTGTAATTGATAAACTTAACAAAACATGAAAGGGAGAGTTTTAATGGGGAATCCCAAAATAATTTCCATGCAAAAATCAATAAAATCTTTTAAGGAATTAAGTGAGTGAGTGAAGCTCCATAATAAATCATTAGGACTCATTTTTGCTTTTTAAAGAACACTCTTAAATTCAGCTGGGAACACAGTGGGTGTTTTTTTACAGTTTAAATCCAGAGATTAGAGTTATTGCATGCTACAGGTGCACTCGACAATCTAGCTTGAATTTGCAGAAGTTTTAAAATTTTCCCTGAACTGAAAGTTGGCAAGAGGTTTAGGTCTCAGGTTGCACTAAGAATATTTTATCCAGTTTTCATTTCTTTCTAAAGAAAGGGCCCTTTATCAACAAAATCATTTGATCAGGTGCCTAATTCTTAGGCCTTCTCCAAAGGAACTCATCGACTCTGGGTAGAAAATAGATAGGCTCCACAATTAATTTGGCTTGTGCCTTCTTCTGATGACAGGGCTAGATTTAAAGGGGATGAAAGAAAGTTTAGTATGAGCTAGCCCGAAGCACACAGCAAGGTCACTAGGTGAGATGGGAAGCCTTCGAAAATTAACTGAAAAAGTCCTGTGGCTATAAAAGGCTGGGTCTGGACCAGATCTGAGTTGAAATGGATTTCTAATCTCTGGAAATCACAGTTCCTATTCCATGGCTACAAACCCTGTAGCTGTGAAACCCCATGGGGAAAAAGTCTGTGTGGCCTGATTTTGACTTGGAATTCAAAAAAAAAAAAAATGTCAAGGTTAAGGGTCAGAAGAGGAAGGTCTGAAGTCTTAAAAATATCTGCTAATTAAAATAAATTTTTTAAAAGTTTCCTTCTAGGCAATTCTTTTAAGTGAAGTTTATGTTCATTTATTTCTGAGAGGAAAAAGAAGTCGTGTCTGGCCTCCTGGGCATTCTGTTTAGGTATCATCAGCTTATCAGGGTTCTAGAAACAGATTATGTCTCATGTCCTGCAAGTCTGAGGCTCTTTACAAGCCCAGCATCTGAATGGGAATGACTTTCCTCTCTTACCACCCACATTATATTATGAGTAACATAGGGTATTTGAAATGTTCTGCCATAGTTTGAAAATAAAAAGGCGATCCTGAAAACGCAATTATCATTATTTATTTTGAATTTGATACTCTGATCTATTTGCAGACTTAAACCCAGTTTTATCTGTATATCTCAGATAATCCAATGCATACATAGTATGGGACCTAAATGTCTCTCTTTCTTGTCTTTTCCTCCCCCAGATTTTGCTCTTTCCACTTTTTTTGAAGGAAAAAAATAAAAGGTGAAGAAAAAACAGGACCAGAAAAAGAAATCAACTGAGGAATTTTGTTTATTATGATTGGACAGCTGCTGTTGGTCTAGCAAGGATTATTTTATGTTTTATTTTGATTTAAGAGATATCAGTCTGCCAACCATAATTTTTGCAATTCAGCTTTTCAGGCAGAGTAAGATGACTTAAAAAAAAAAGTCAATATACTCTATACATGTTGTGTGCAGATTTTCCTTCTATTGCATTAAAAGTGATTGATTTGATATTCAGTTTAATAAATTTTTATTGTATTTTTTTCTTTATCAAATTGGTCTAAATCTACACAATGGACTAAATTTATCAAAATAGCTACAATGGCCAAATTCCATCACGTTAGCAAAGAAAGAGTGCTAAGGAATACTTTTTGTGGAGGTTTGACTTGATGGAGGCCCATCACCTGCTATTAATTTTAATTTCACTCAACAATGTGCATCATTTCACCTATTTCTGTGGCTCTTATTTCTGGAAGGTTGCCATTTTGAGGGGCAATTTGGAAAAGGCTGAGATACTGTGCCTGAATTCCTGTGCTCAAGCTCTAAGTTTCATTCTCACACACCTGGTTGGAGTTTAACATAAAAGCTTGGCATTGTGGTGGCTCCTAAGCCCACAAAGGCAGACCTATCTCTGAAGAACAGACATTTGATGTTTGTGGCAGCCCTTCTTGTAGCGACAAGAACTGGAAACTGAGTGGATGCCCCTCAGTTGGAGAGTGGCTGAATAAGTTATGGGATAATTGTTCTGTAAAAAATGACCAGCAGGATGATTTCAGAGAGGCCTGGAGAGACTTAAATGAACTGATGCTGAGTGAAATGAGCAGGACCAGGAGATCATTATATACGGCAAAAGCAAGATTACGTGATGATCAATTCTGATGGACGTGGCTCTTTTCAACAATGAAGTGATACAGGCCAGTTCCAAAAGATTTATGATGGAGAGAGCCATCTGCATCCAGAGAGAGATTTTGGGGGCTGAGTGTGGATCACAACATAGTATTTCGACTTTTTTACTGTCTGCTTCCTTTCTATTTTCTTTCTCATTTTCCCCCCTTTTTGATCTGATTTTTTCCTTGTGCAGCATGACAGTTGTGGAAATATGTATAGAAGAATTGCATTTGCTGTCTAAGAAAGGGGATGGGGGAAGGGAGGGAGAAAAAATTAGAACACAAGGTTTCACAGAGGTGAATGTTGGAAAATGTCTATGCGTATGTTTAAGAAGCCTGGTTTTAGTGGATAATTTTTATAAGTTGTTTGGCATGTGTCTAGACAGCTAAGTAGTCCAAAGGATGGAGTGCTGATCCTGGAGTGAGGGAGAGCTGAGTTCAAATCCTCAGATATTTACTAGCTGTATGAACCTAGGTGATTCATTTAATCCTGTTTCCTCTTTTGGAGAAAGAAATGGCAAAACACTCCAGTATTTTTTGCCAGGAAAACCTCAAATGAGGTCACAAAGAATGAGACAGGACTGAAAACAACTGGACAAAGTGGCCTATATCCATTCTATACACATACCCATATCTATCTATCTATCTATCTATATATCCATATATAGATCTATATATATATGGATATATAGGATCTCTCTCTGTGTCTCTGTCTCTCTCTCTCTCTGTCTCTTTCTGTTTCTGTCTCTGTCTCTCCCTTCCTCCTTCTCTCTCTGTCTTTGTCTTCTTTTGTCCTTCTCTCTCATCTTCCCTCCTGCCCCCCCTCTCTCTAATTCCCATTTCTTTCTCTTTAATCCCCCTTTTTCTTTCCCCTCTCTCTGTCTCTCCCTTCCTTCCTTCCTTCCTTCCTTCCTTCCTTCCTTCCTTCCTTCCTTCCTTCCTTCCTTCCTTCCTTCCTCCTTCCTTCCTTCCTTCCTTTCTTTCTTTTTCTTCCTTTCTTTCTTTGTTTCTCTCTCTCTCTCCCTTTTCTCTCTCTCTCTCCCCCTCCCACCTCTGTCTCTCTGTCCCTTCCTCCATCCCCCCCTTTCTCTGTATGTTTGCTTGTATATATATATGATTATATGTATGCATATATGTGTATATGCTTTAGACACTTCTAGATAAATACTTTGTTTAAATTGCCCCTGCTCATTTATATCAGTGATATGTATTCTAGCTACTATATACCAAATATACTATATACCATTCTAGCTACAATATACCAAAGATAATGATGAATGAGACAAGAAAAGGGCTTGTAAACACCTACCTTTCTGCTGATGAGCATCTCTGAATTAACCTAGATTGACATTTGGACCCCAGGAATATGTGCAGGGGTCCTCAAACTACGGCCGTGGGCCAGATGTGGCAGCTGAGGACGATTATCCCCCTCACCCAGGGCTATGAAGTTTCTTTATTTAAAAGCCCACAAAACAAAGTTTTTGTTTTTACTATAGTCCAGCCCTCCAACAGTCTGAGGGACAGTGAACTGGCCCCCTGTTTAAAAAGTTTGAGGACCCCTGATTAGGGTCTATACTTAAAAAATAATAGAATTTTAGTGTAGAAATAATTACTATTATATGAATAAAGTTTTAAAAAAAATTTTTAATGACAGGGAAAGATCCTTAAAATTTCAGCTAACTATATTTTCATGCATACATACTCAGATATGTCACACACCAAATCCTATCTTGGCACCTCATTGTACCTTGTAAAACATCTCAATTTAATCTACAAACCATAAGATCCAATGAGTGCTACCAAGGTGAAAGTCAACAAGTTCAAGCAGAAGGGGATTGTACCACTGATGGGTGAGAACCAATTTATAGTAGTCGGAATAGTCTCTTCACTAGGGAATAAGTACTTGGGGTGAGGGAGATACAGAAATTTATGAAGACTTCCCTGAAACATACAGATATAAAAATGCTCCAGATAATTTGTTTTAAGACTGAATGAAACCATAATGAGGCTTACTCATTGTGTCTAGAATGAAATTGAGCTCTATGGGACAAAATGATTGGTTGATTTTGAGAGGATATGACTTTGAGAGGGGATTTGATCCTAGAATTTCTGACTCCTGATCTAGAACTCTTCCCATTAGAGTTTACTTCTTATAGAACTACTATAGCTGTATGAATGGATAGAATATCAGACTGCTGAAATGACATATTCTTGGAGTATAAAGGAGAATGTTCAGTCATTTTTTCAGTCATGTAGAATTCTTTGTGACTCCATTGGGGTTTTTTTGTCAGAGATGCTGCAGTGATTTGTCATTTCCTTCTCCAGCTCATTTTACAGATGAGGAAACTGAGGCATGCAAGATTAAATGACTTCGTCAGCGTTATATATCTAGTAAGTGTCTGGGGCCAGATTTGAACGTGGGGAGATGAGTCTTCCTGAAGCCGACCTTGTAGTCTTACGCGCTATGGTGCCATCTAGCTGGCCCATATCTATAATAGTGATGCAGGATTTATTATATGCTTCTATAAATGGGTTTGGGTATATGGTATATTGGCAGCAAGTTCTTATAATGGACATAGTTTTGGAGTTGGAATCTGGAAAATGTAGGTTTAAATCCTAGCCATTTCCTAGCTTTATAACCTACAGCAAGTCATTTGAACTCTCTTAAGTTCCATTTTTTCATCAATAAACAAAGAAAGAAGGGAACATAATGATAATATATCTCTTAGGGTTGTAGTGAAGATCAAATGAGATAACATGTAAAGTACTTTTCAAGTACAAATCAATATATAAATGTTACCTATTATGTGAAATAAACATTTTTTAGTTATTTCTTTTTTATTAAAGCTTTTTTATTTTCAAGACATATGCATGGATAGTTTTTAAACATTAACCCCTGCAAAACCCTGTGTTGCAATTTTCTCCCCTTTCTCCCCACCCCCTAGATGGCAAGTAATCCAATATATGTTAAACATAGTAAAAATGTGTTAAATCCAATATATGCATACATATTTATACAGTTATCTTGCTGCACAAGAAAAATCAAATCAAAAAGGAAAAAAATGAGAAAGAAAATAAAATGCAAGCAAACAACAACAAAAAGAGTGAAAATGCTATGTTGTGATCCACACTCAGTTCCCATAGTCCTCTGGCTCTCTTCATCACAAGATCATTGGAACTGATTTGAATTGTTGAATTGTTGAAAAGAACCACGTCCATCACAACTGATCATTATTGTTGTTGCCATGTATAATGATCTCCTGGTTCTGTTCATTTCACTTACCATCAGTTCATGTAACTCTCCAGGTCTCTCTGAAATCATCCTGTTGATCATTTCTTATAGAACAATAATATTCCATGACATTCATATACCATAACTTATTCAGCCATTCTCCAAATGATGGGCATCCACTCAGTTTACAGTTTTTTGCCACTACAAAATATTTTTTGCACATGTGGGTCCCTTTCCCTTCTTTATGATCTCTTTGGGATATAAGCCCCGTAGAAACACTGCTGGATCAAAGGGTAAGCACAGTTTGATAACTTTTTGGGCACAGTTCCAAATTGCTCTATAGAATGATTGGATCCATTCACAACTCCACCAACACTGCATCAGTGTCCCAGTTTTCCCACATCCCTTCCAACATTCATAATTATTTTTTCCTGTCATCTTAGCCAACCTGAGAGGTTGTCTTACTGTGCATTTCTCTGATCAATAGTGATTCAGAGCACCTTTTCATATGACTAGAAATGGTTTTAATTTTTTCATCTGAAAATTGTCTGTACATATTCTTTGACCATTTATCAATTGGAGAATGGCTTAAATTCTTATAAATTTGAGTCAATTCTCTATGTATTTTAGAAATGAGACTTTTATCAGGACCTTTGAATGTAAAAATGTTTTCCCAGTTTATTGCTTCCATTCTAATCTTGTCTTCATCAGTTTTGTTTGTATAAAAAACTTTTTCCTTTAATATAATCAAAATGATCTATTTTGTATTCAGCAATGAACTCCAGTTCTTCGTTGGCCACAAATTCCTTCCTTCTCCACAGATCTGAGAGATAAACTATCCTTTATTCTTCTAATTAATTCTAATTTTCTTTATGAACCCAATTCGATTTAGACTTTTTTTTTTTGCACAAAAATAGTTTCCCTCTTCCTTATGCCCCAGTCTAATTGTTTCATATTTGGCTTCAGACTGATTTAATTTTTCTTTGATTTCTAAGGACAGACAGTATGGTGCAGTTGCTGATCTTAGCATCAGGAAGACAAGAGTTCAAATTCTACTGTCCTGGGCAAGTCACTTAAGCTCTCCAAACCTGTTTTCTCATTCGTAAAACAGAGATAATAATGCCTATTATATGCAAGTCCTGCCTCACAGGATATTGTGAAGATAAAATTAGATAATGAAAATAAAGTAAATTTATTATTTCTACTCAACTCATCAGTGGCATACTATGCATTTTGGTGATTCTTCTTTATGAAGAGCATAGTATGTAGCTCATTAATCCATTTAAAAGAGTCCTATTTGGTAAATACCAGGAGACCGCTTTATCAATGGAGAAACTAATCCATGCACATGACTTCTCTAGAAGCATGCTGCTGGTCAGGGGGATCCTTGAAGATGACTTCATACTAACCTTTTAGCATTTACCTTCTTGAATTTACCCAAGGAAGCATAGATTCAGTTCTAGTTCTAGTCTCTCTGACATCCTTCAGAATTCTTCTATAAGATATATGACCCATTTTGTATAAGTAGCAAGGAAAAGATTTATGGGGGAAGGGAGTAACACATCTTGCTCTTCTGAAATCAGGCCACCTTTTTTGTGGTGTTGAAACATGGTTTCCTCTGCAAAAGCACAAATAAAATTGCAATACTATTTTTACAAAGCAATAACTATACCTTGCATAATTAATCTTTTTTTAGACTATGGTATAAATAATTCTTAAAAACTGCCACTGATTCCTAGCTAGCTTATAGATGGAATATAATTTTAAGGCTCTCAAGTTAAACATTGAATCTGGGATGCCCGGTAAAACTGTTAAATTTACTCATTATTTCTTTATTCATTCTGTAATTGATTTAAATCAATTAAATTAAATATTAGATACAATATTTAAATCATTATATGTTTTAATGGAAATAATATCAAAAATAACTAAGGTTCCTTAGTTACTATTTACATTGAAATATATTAATTTGAAACAGAGAGTTCCTATCAGGGTATCTGCTTCTCCACAGTCCTGCCAATATTAAGTTTTGCTGCTTTTAATTATTTTGCCAATTTGAAGGATGGGAGATGGTAGCTTAATGTCACTTGAATTTTTCTCTCTCTGGTTATCAGTAGGGTTGGGCATTTTTTCTGCAGTGATTATTAAGCATTTGTCTTTCCTCTTTCAAAAACTGTTCCCATGCTACCCTTTTTACATATAGTCTACTTCATCACTTTCTTTCTCTTTCATAAATTCTGTGGACAGGACAGCTTGGAGAATTGGGAGCAGTTCAAATTCAGCTTAGGTTGCTAGTGAATAAAAAGTCTTTGCCATGTGAGAGCTGCTTTGATGAGCTCTGTAAAATGAGTTTGTAGTCACCCCCAGCACAATTGGCAGTCTCCAGCGAGATCAAAGTCTGCATGTGACGTAGATGCTGTTCCCTCAGGTCTGTGCTGAAGCTTCTTGGAGAGAAGAATTTCCATTTTTGCTACCTGTGCCATGTTTTCCAGATAGTGCCCTTACCCACTCTGTGCCCACGGAGTCAAAGAGGGCTTTCAGCCTCCGAGGCTATCCTTTGGCATCAGTGCTCCGAGCATACCTAGAAACCATATTATGGTGAAAACGAAGCTCGCAGAAGACTGCTTTTCTTGCTCCACATCATCCCTTTGTTTATTCTGGGACGGAGCTGTCTCGTTGGCCATTATTCGCCTTCTCAGCCGAAATGATTTTAAAATGTTATGTAAAAGGACAGCGGGCTTGGCAAACAGGGGCCAGGTTGGTCCAAGGTCCATCTGGCTATCAAGGATTGGTGCTAGCCAAATCCTCTGCCCGGGGCTCTGCAGAAGACTTAAGAATATGTATTTATTGTTCTTAAACCACTTTCCTCCCTCTTGCCAGCGGGCTCTCCTATGCCAGCAAGAGCCCGACCTTGTAAATGTCTGGCACTTGGCATGGAAAAGGGCCTGTTTTATTGGAGAGACTGCATTCATTTGAATAAAGAATTTTTTAAAATGTTTTTTTAAAAACAACCAAAATAAAGTGAGTATTGTTAGACATTGTCCTTGGCCTTCTTAAGGCTGTAGAACCTGGGAGGTCTTGCCCCACTCAGCTGCCTGGCCTGGCATTTCCCATAGGGCAGAATGGATTCTCCTTGGGCAGTTGGACAAATGTTTCCTGCTGTCACCCCACTTGCCACCATGGGAAGATTTCCCTCATTTCAGGCCAAGTTATTTTTCTGATGTCTTGAGGGCCCAAGGACTTGGCCCAGAGAAGCGTGGGTGAACCGCCAATTTTGGGCAACAGATCTTCAGACATGAGAGAGACTTTCTAATCTGTAGACAAAATCTAGAACGAGATAAGGAAGGGAGAGTCTCAGGATAAAGAAACGGTCACATACGGAGGCTAAGGGAGGAGGTCTAGTGCCTGGCTCCTTACAGAGCTGCAGAGTTGCAAAGGAAGAGCATTCTTTTATGTGGGCAGAGGGACATTCTTGTGGCAATCCAAAAATGGGGAATAATGCGGAGCCCAGGGCTTGCTCTGCCCTGACAACGAGAGCTTCAAAGAACCTGGAATTGGGTGAGGGGAGAGGTCCTGCAGGTGTGCAGTTAGCAGGAGGCCAGCTGAGTTCCTGGGAAGGAAGACAAGGAAATACAGAGAAGGCTTTTGTGGTTCCTGCAACATCTGCTGGGGCTGGAAGCAGGGAAACAAGAAAAGGAGCTGGGCTCAGAGTGGCTTGTCCCAGTCCTTGTTAACAAAGAAGGCTGATTATAAATTGATTAAAGGTAAACTGGACTAGAGTTCAATTCAATGTCCAGTTACCACTTGCATTAGGCCCATCCTTATTTCTTTTCTTCCCTTCCCTCAAGCTTTTAAAATCCTTCTTCATTCCATATATTACTGTCTTTTTACTTGGTTTATGTGTTGGTATTTAAATACATCATATATATAATACATATCTATCTGTTTATCTGTATTTCCTTCAATACACAGGGCTTTCTCACATCTATCTGTCTGTCTATCATTCTGTCCAAGACAATTTTTAATGGTTATTCATTACTGGGGAAGAGGAAGACTGCAAGTTTTTTTTTAAATCAAAGTCTTGACACCACCCCCCCCCTCCACCAAAAAAAAATGACAGTTCTATAGTGAAAAGGAGTTCTTTGCCGATGGGTTTTGGGACTGGAGTTACATCTGTTTTCAAATTAGAACCCCAGAATATGTGGTATCCAGCTATGAAAATATGTTTCTTGAGAGCAGTCATATCCCCAATGAGGCATTTAATAGATTCTTGATGGATTAGATTGAGGTGAATATACAAAGTTTAGATAAGAAACAATCCTCCATTCCTCTTTCTTATGGAACTTATCACTAGTGAATTATGAGGCTCTTATTCTTTCAAGAACATAGTTGATTCCTGAAAGTCACCTAAATATTTTTTGACTTTAAAATTTTTTTCAAGGTGTTTCATGTCTGCTATCTGAATTCACTTTCTGTGAAAAAAATAATAATTTTATGGATGAAGAAAATAAGAGCCAGAGAAGTTGAAGAATTTAATCATTACCATAGATTAACGACAATGCTAGGAGCTAACCTGTCACGGACTGCATTGATTTTGTTAAACCTGAATAATTCTCTCTTTGCAGTCACAGCACCAAGCTTAGTTCCTGGGACATGGATGCTTGATGGATGCTGATTGATTGCCTGGGAAGGAAGGAGTCCACCCTCTGGACATGAGGTATTGGGTGAGGAATTTACCAGCAACCAATTTAAAGAAACTAATTAATTTTCAATGTTTCTGTGTAGTCCAAGAAAGCCTGAAATCTATCTGGAAGAATCAGTTTGCATCTTAACCAGGTCTGCACAGGAAAAATGAGGAGATCAAGCAATTTTGTAGGTTTTCAGGAAGGAAAAGGGGAGAAATATAGTAACAAATATACACTCTTTTGAGAAGAGACAGGAGTATAGGCAGCAAAATATATTTAGGTCAAGTCTACACTGATCAAAATCCTTGAATAATTCTTCATCTTTATCCTTTCTTTTTGTCCTTCTAGATGAATTAAATTTAGGTAAATATAACACCTGTTTTTGTGATGTACTTTATTAAGCACTGGGGGAGGTACAGTGGGTAGAAAAGGCTCTTGCTATAATGGAGCTTGGCACAGTGGATAAAACATTGGGCCTGGAGTCAAGAAAACCTGAGTTCAAAGTCAGCTGCAGACACTTATTAGCTGGATGATCCTGAACAAGTCACTTAATCTAGTTTGCCTCAGTTGTAGAATGAGCTGGAAAAGGAAATGTCAGCCCACTCTAATATTTTTGTCAAGAAAACCCCAAACAGGTCACAGAGAGTCAGATATGACTGAAATGACTAAACACAAAGGGATTCAATAGAGTTTGTGGGTGAGAGAGAGATACACACAGACAATGAGACACAGAGAGGAAAAAACAGAGGTATAGAAAGACAGAGACAGAGAGAGAGAAAGAGAGAGAGGATGGAGAGAAAGATAGATAGAAGGAGAGTAAGAGACAGAGACAGGGAGGGAGAGGAACAGAGAGAAAGAGAAACACAAGACAGAGATGGACAGAAAGAGACAGAGATACATACAGAGATAAAGAGAGACAGAGACACAGAGAGACAGAAAGAGACACAGAGGCAGAGAGAGAGAGAGAGAGAAAGGAAGAGAGAGAGAGAGAGAGAGAGAGAGAGAGAGAGAGAGAGAGAGAGAGAGAGAGAGAGAAGAAAGAGATAGAAAGAAAGAGAAAGAAAGAGAAAAAAGAAAGAAAAAGACAGAGGGAAAGAGGGGGAGAGAGAGAGAGAGAGATTATAAAGCATACAGAAAGAAAGGAGAAAGAGGCAGAAGGATAAGGCAGATAAGGGAGAGAAATAGAGGGAGAAAGAATGCAGAGAGATCAGTGGTGGCCAGGGCAGGGGGTGCATTCCAGCATTCCAAGGAAGAGCATGAGCCAAGTTACAGGAGCGAAGGGAATCCAAAGATTATAAAAACCAGCCCTTTGGAAAGCCGAAGGGTCAATTGTTGTGACTGACTGTTAGTCATAGACAAGGAGGACTGATAGTTCCAGCGTGGGGCATTCTGGTTGGAGAATTTAAGAGTTGTTGCCTCTCTGTTCATAATCACATCCTGCCACCCTATTTCATTGCTCAGTTCAACTTCACAGTTTCCAAGGATGTCAGCAGGAGTTGTGTGCCCTAATGCACCATGAATTGGTCCTGAAGTAAATACAATTAAATCTGTCTCCAGGGTTGGATTGGCCAATAAATCAAGACGACATTCGTCTAGTGGTTCCCACCCTGTGATGGAGAACTTTCTTCCTTCTCAGGTTTCATGGGCCCTTACTGTCCTCAGCTTGAGCTCCATCTCCTCATATGAGATTCTTAAGATTGGGAGATGGTTTATAAGAAATATGGGGAGAGGACATGAATACCGGTACCAATGGGCATAGGTCTGCTATACCCTAAAATGCCAAAAATCTTATGCCAGGTGGCATTTTATTTCTACTGAGGCTTCTAGGTGTGGGAATACAGAGAAGAGTTAAATCTAAGGTACTTCATTCTCCAAGCCTGGTACACATATATGGCTCCATTAATGCTGGTCAGGCTTTAATCTAAGACGAAACATCTCAGAACTCAGCCAGCTGCCCCAAACAATACAGGATTCTTATGTGGTTATGACACCACATCAACACCTAAAAATATTTATTGTTTAGTCAAAAAATTCACAGAATTATATATGTCCTGTCCATAAGACCTAGGTTCATAAATGGGATCATAAATCATAAAAGAAAGGGCAGGTAGTTCAACCTCATTTAACAGATAGAGAAACTGAGACCCAGAGAATGAAGATTTCCATAAGATTGAACAGAGGGAGTTTTAATCTAGATCTGATGACCTGTTTGTTATGACCTTTCTACTAGACCATGCTGTTACTTCAGATTCAAATCCACCTTTTCTAGGAAGCTTTTCCTGATTCTTTAGTCAGTAGCAACCTCAGACCCCTTCAAACCTCACAACTACAAAATAATGTGTTTGTATCTCATATATATCCTTTATAATGTTTTTCTTGAGAAATTAATAGGTTATACTGGTATAACACATATTTATCTATCTACCATCTATCTATCTATCTATCTATCTATCTATCTATCTATCTATCTATCTATCTATAAGTGGCACAGTGGGTAGAATTCCAGGTCTTGTCTTCCTGACTTCAAATCCAGCCTCAGACATCAGTTGTGTGACTCTGGGCAAGTCACGTAATTCAGTCTGCCTCAGTTTTTTCATCTGTAAAATGATCTGAAGAAGGAAATGACAAATCACTTTAGTATCTCCTCCAAGAAAACCTCAAATGAGGTCACAAAGAATTGGATGTGACTGAAATGACTGAACAATAAAACTATATGAAAGTAAGGGTAAGGGGCACATATTTATCTATGCACATATATATATATATAGATATATACACATATTATATATGTATATCTTTATATATAGCATACATATATTACACATATATTTAACATGTAATGTACATGTACTTATATAATATACATGATACAAACGAATTTTCATTTATAATTATTTACAAATTTGATTCATATATTAGTCCTGTAACATAGATAGACCAAGTCATATGATTGGCATTTTGTAGGTGAGGAAATGGACTCAAAGAATTTAGGGGACTTGGTGAAAGTCACACAGAGTAGAAGCAGATCCAAGACTCAGATCTAAATTTCCCTTTTCTAAGAGATTCTGAATTGACCCCTGACTTAGGTCTCCTTCAGGGCAACTGATGTGTACCAAAGAATAGGGCCATCACTAGGCCTGAAAGGAAATCCCCTTCTAGGGAAAGATGGATCAGTTCTAAAGCAGAATTGTAGACTGGGCTCTTTAGGCTGGTTCCCCCCTGGCTTTATTCTCAAAAGATGATACATGGGAAAGAACATAATGTTCTTGGGTAATGATGCTGCTTTTTAGGCCAGATTTAAAATTAAGACCGTAAAAGACGCTGGTACCCCAGGCAACTGAATCCTAACCAAACAACCTGGTACCCATCACAAAATTACAGAAGAGTATTAATGCCAGTGTCCTGTCCAAATTCTATATTTCTAAATTTGTTGCAGAAGAGTTTGCAGGAAAAGGAAATCATTCTCTTCATTTCCTGTCCTCAATAGCTGTGGAATATTGAGCAGACTTTTAAAAAAGATCACATACTATAGGGTTCTCTGCAGAGTTTATATGTGTCTTGAATCTTTAAAACCAACAGTATTTTCCATTTGTAGGAATAATGATAAGACAAACATTAAAGAACAATTAGTTTGGATTGATTCAATTACAACTTATAATGAAATCTCCCTAAATAGCCATGTTCTCATTCCTGAAAAGTAAATGGAAGAGAAATTAACTGATCCTGGCAAGGGAAAAAAGAGTTATCTACATGATGAAATTTCTCTAAGTCTGGAAGGATTGAGTATGCAATACAAGAGTGCAAAACTGGAGTAAGTAGTAATATAATCAATTGTGGGTGGCTCTCCATGCTTGTTAAAGAGAGAGTGGTTCTTTGAAGGATCTTGGCTATCTCTTGCTAGAAAATGAAAGTTTAGACATGGAAAACCCTTTTTTATTTTCTTCCTGAAAAATATTTCTAAAGCACAAACACACACACACACACACACACACACACACACACACACACACAACTTTACCCAGTCTACAGAAAATATCAAATTTATTTTCATCAATTCCTTGGGAGAATGAGGGAACAGGTCATAAATCCCCTTGCCCCCTTGTTCTGCTACTGTCACTATTTTTGTAAATTCTACTAATGCCTAAGTTCAGTTATTTTAACTTGAAGTTGTTCCTTTGACTTTCCATCTACTCTGGTCATTTGTTTCTCTGTAGTCTACAAAAGTAGAATTACTAGTTACTTCTTTAGGAGGGAGATGGGGAGAATTCAACATAAAACTATCATGTCATGGAAGATGATTACTATAAAACAGAGATTCAGCTAATCTGATTGTAAACTAAACAATCGTCATTTTGTTTGAAGAAAAAAAGAAGTGTCCAAAATTAGTAAGTGTAATCGATCTAATTAGGTCACTGGATCTTCTATTCTCTTTATCTAGGTCCATTTCTCTCATTCCTTATCTTTGTTTTAGAGCTTTAAATCTGATTGATTTCTCTGTAATGTCTAGTTATTTATTTTAAAATATTTTTATTGATACTCTTTAAAAACAAAACATCATAGTCCCAATACTTCCTAATAACCTCCTTCCCTAACATCCATGGCAATAGAATTTTATCTTGTAATAAAGAAGTAAAGTTATACAAAACAAAGCAATCCATTTCTGGAAATATATTAACTTGTTCTACATTTATGGAGCATTACCTCTCTGTTGAGAGTCTTCCAAAGTCAGGATTATTTACTGTGTTGATCAAAATTGTGAATTCATTGATGATGTGATTTGATTGATGGCCACATTATTGTGATTATCATGTAAATTTTTCTCCTTTATCTGCTCAATTTAAAATCAGGTTATATCTTCCCCAAGTTTCTTTGAATTTTCCATCCTTATCTTCTCATTGAAGACCTAAAGCTACTATTTACTTACTTAAAAATACTACATTTAATTTGTTTTCTCATTCTTAGTCTTTAGTTTTCCTTTCCTTTGCCCTTTTAAAAAATCCTTTCATTTGTTTTTCTTAGTTAAAGAACCCAAGTTAAAATAGAATGCATCCTTTATATTCTATTATATGTCTGTTATATATCATTTGTTCATCTTTTCTCTTTCATTTTCATTCACTCTCTGCCTGTTCTTTCTTTTCACCTAGGAAAAAAACTACTTTAAAAAGTAGAACTTCTCCCTTGTGGCACATCAAGAAAGCTATGAACTTGATTAGAAGCAGCTTCCAAACGTGATCATGGGAACTGTAGCAGAAGCCTGGGAATTTTGGCTTTAGAACACCTTCATTCACCTCAGACATCATGGCACCCATTTGATTACAGAAAATATTGAAAAATTCATATTATCCATTACATAGAAATGACCAATAGAATGTAAATTTCTAGAAACAGAAATTGTTTTGTTTGTGTCTTTGTACTTACTCCCAGTGCCTAGAACAGTGTTTTGAAACATTTAGTGTGTGTTGAATTCATAAGTGCACTTTAATTCTTTCTCTTCTGATTTTCTTTCATCTTTTATTTCATTAGTGGAACTTCAAATTATACAAGGATGAAGTACCATCATTAATGATTAGAACAAATTAATTGAACTTCAGAGAAAGTACATTGGAAGTGAAGAGACATGGGGAGAATTTGGTTTAAGCCATAACCTGAGAATAAGCAGATCAAATAGGACTTTGTGAAACTTCAGAACATGACCCCAGCATGCTATTCCTGAGTAGTTTAAAAGAGAATTGAGAATTATTAGAACAGAATTTGTGACCTACACAACAGAAATAAATGGTAGAATACAGAAAGGGAATTGTCAGTGACAAATCTTACGAAAGAAACTAAAGAAATGACAATTCATTTGGAAAATAATTACAAAGAGGTAAAGGACAATTTAGGAAGAAAAAAAAAAGCAAAAAGCAACAATACTAAAAGAAAACATGTTCTTTATTTAAGCAAAACACACTGAACTTAATGACAGAGTATGTAGAAGTAAACTAAAAATTAGAGAACCCCTAGAGGAACACAAATCAAAATAACTTGAATATCAAATGCAAGCAACAATACAAGAAAACTATCTAGTGCTTTTGGACATAAAAAAGGATATACTACTTGAAAGAATGCATATACCATCTTCAGAAACAAACAAAAAAAAAAAACAAAAACAAGGCTACAGAAACTGACATGTAGAAGTTAAATTTCACTATTCAATTTAGAAGCAACTCATTCTGCCAGGGATCAAGACAAAGGCCTTCTAAAAGAAGACAAATTTGAATAACACAAGAATATTTTGCATCCACTAGGAAATGCAGAAGAGAAAGTAATAACATGTTCTGAAAAGCAATGGAGTTTATTATTTAGCCCAGGATGACCTACTCTGTAAATCTGAGTTTAGATATAAATGAAAAGAGAGAGAGAACCTTCCAATAATAAAGAGGTTTTGAAATAATCTTACAAAGAACAACAGACTTGAAGAAGTTATTTTTCTAATAAAGCCCAGACAATAGAAATGCAAAAGGAGTAAATGAATAAATTATCCAAGGACAGCAAAGAGACCACTAAGAAACTTCTTTCTAAATGAACACAAGAAAACAAGAATGAAGGCAGAAGTCAGGTGGAAGTAATGATGGAGAGTTAACCTGGGCTATTTTGGATAAACATTACAGACAATCCATCAGCAGGTGAATTAACGACCTTTTTGATAATATATTACATAATGACAGTATGCATGACAGAGGATGGTAGATAAAGAATAGAGGTGACTAAGTGATAGACCCAATTCAAATCAAGGGCTAAAATGAGAGGAAGCTGATCCTTGGGGTCTCTCAGGAATAGAGAAGCCTATATTATAAAAATGGGTGAGGAGGGGAGAGGCATTGAAAAAGGAAAGAAAAGAGATATTTGATTTTGGAGTGAGAATCCTATAATTGAAGAGAGATATACTATGAAGGGAAATAGGGTCTAGGTAGTGGATGTTGTTTGTGGGGATTTGGTGTTTGAAAAGATGATTCTCAGTGGTGGGGAAAAGTAAGAATTCCTCAGAACAACTCTTGCTTGGGAGAACGGGAGGTCATGGACTTTGAGAGAAGATTTTTGAGGCAAATAGGGAAAGAAAATGGCTATATAGAGGGTTTAGATCAGTGATGGGCTGTTTAATCAAGGATATGAAGAGTCTTGTCAAGGGACATTGTCCTTTTTGTCATCCAAAAGAATTGCTATTTTTATGGGAGTGAGGCACAATGGAAAAGGCAATTAGTGGGGCAAGCACTGCAAGATGTAAACAGATAAAAAAGAGAGTGATGAAGAAAAATTCTCTCTGGGGAAAAAAAGAAAGAAAAAGGAAACCCTAATGAAAACAACTAGGAGAATTGAGAAAAGAGGAATCTACTTGACTGAAAGGAAAAAAGAGAAGAATTAAATAGCCCGATAAAAACAGGAAGTAAAAAGGAACTAATACACAAAACCTTAAAGGGGAAAATAAAACAAAGGAGAATATGGGATCAAGGGTAAGGTGAGGAAAGCCAGTGGGAATACAGCTACCTTAAAAAATAACAAAACTAAAGTTACTGAAGAGATATTATACTATACTCTGTTTACAGTAGAAGGAAAAAAATCATAACTTAAGAAAGATATATGAGACAAATGAAGGACAATATAAACCTAACTTTCATAATTTTAAATGTGAATCCATTAAACAAACAAAAAAAAAAACCCCACCAAAATGACTGAGTGACAGATAGGACAAGAAAACAAAACCCAACAATCAATCTGTTGGTTATGAGAAACACATTTTAAAAATAAAGACAGATGGTGGAGCCATGATGGTGGAGTAGAGGCAGCAACCCAGCAGAACTCCCTCAACATCTGCCTCCAAAAATTTTTAAAATAATGCATCAAATCAAATTTTAGAAAATGAGCAAATAAAAGGTCAGGTTGAGACATTGTTTCAGTTTAGAGAAGACTTAGGAAGTCAGCAGAAGAGGTCCACTAGGGTGAAGGCCAGTCCACAGTATACATGGCACAATACCAGCAATGGGTCTTAAAGCTGCAACAGCAGTAACATCAGTACCAGCTTGAGGAGCTCTTATGCAAGAGATGGTCAGGGGGTCAGACCTGGTCAAAAAGAGATTACAAGAGACTTTGCTGGCACTGCATGCATTAATTGTCAACTCTATTGCTGTATATGTACTTTTGGATTGCAATTCTAGGACAGAGAAGAGAGCTTATTTTTGGTCACAAGGAAGAAGGGTCCCTTCCCTCATTTTTTAAGGATGAGCGGAGGACTCACATTTACAACTGCAGGAGGACATGACACCTGCTTACAATTTCAAAGTCAAGAGGAATGCTAGCGTTTGCAGCTTCAAGGTAGCAGAGGCGCTTTCTGAGTAAAAATCAGAGCCCAGACCAAGAAAACAATGATCACATCTCTCTCGGAAGTCCTGAATCCTTGTAAACCCTCCAGAATGAGTTTTGAAAACAGTAGCAAGAAAAGTCTGAAGTTTGGGAGAACAGATCTCAACTTTAACATAGAGTTAAAAGCCAAGAAATAGACAAGGAAAATGAGCAAAGAACAACAAAAGAACTTGATTTTTTTTTGGGGGGGAGGGGGTGGCTAGGCAATTGGGGTTAAGTGACTTGCCTAGGGACACACAACTAGGAAGTATTAAATGTCTGAGGCTGGCACCTGCCTCAAGAACTTGATTTTTAAAGCTACTAAGGTGATGAGGAAGAGGAATATATAAACTCAGAAGAAGAAAACAATGTGAAAACAGCTATAAACAATGCCTCAAGGAAAATGGTAATTAGATTCAAGCCCAATTAGAATTCCTGGAAGAGTTAAGAATGGTGAAGGAGAAAATTATAAATGAAATGAGAGTAGTGCAAAAAATTTGGAAAAAAATTTAAAATTTGATAAAAGAGGCACAAAAAAAAAAGACTGAAGAAAATATTGCTTCAAAAAATAGAATTGGCCTAATGGTAAAAGAGACATAAAAGTTCACTGAAGAAAATAATTCCTTTTAAAGGAAGAATTGGCCAAATTGGATAAAAACTCACTAAAGAAAAAATTTCTTAAAATTAGAATTAAACAAGTGGAAGCTAATGTCTCCATAAGACCTCACAAAACAATAAAACAAAGTCAAAATTAAAGAAGAAGAATATTTGAAATATCTCTTTAGGAAAACAACTGACTAAAAAATTGATCAAAGATGGATTTAATAATTATCTCAGTAAGCTATGATTTTAAAAAAGAATTGTTCATATTTCAAATATATATATATATATATAATTGAAATTGAAAGAATCCACTCATCATCCTCTGGAAGTTATGCCAAAATGAAAGTTTCCAGGAATATTATAGCCAAATTCTGAAGCTCCTAGGTCAAAAAGAAAATATTGCAAGCAGCTAACAATTCAAATATCATTGAGCCACGGTCAAGATCACACAAAATTTAGCAGCTTCCACAATAAAAGGACAAGGAGCTTGAAATACGATATTCCAGAAGGCAAAGGAGCTAGGATTACAACCAAGAATAACCTACCTACCAAAATTGAATACATATTCAGGAGAATATATTAAGGAGAAAAATATATATTAAGTGAAATAGAAGACTTTTAAGCATTCTTGATGAAAATACCAGAGCTAAATAGAAAATCTGAAATTCAAACACAAGCCTCAAGAACAACATAAAAAGATAAACATGAAAGAGGAAAGATAAAGTACTCAATAAAGTTAATTTGTTTATATACCTATATGAGAAGATGATACTTGTAACTCCCAAAAGCTATATCATTTTTTTGGCTATTAGAAGAAGTCTATATAGACATAAGGGGTGAGTGGGAACTTATTATATTGAGATGATCTAAAAATGTAAAGAAAGGGTGAAAAAGAGGAATGTGTTAGGATAAGAGAGAAGAGTCACAGTGAAGAACATTTTCTCACATAAAAGAGGCACACAAGGAAAAACTTTGCAGTGAAGTTTGGAGAGGGGGAAGATGGTGGGCAATGACTGAACTTCATTGTCATTGAAATTGGTTCAAAGTGGGAAGACTTCATATACACACTCAGTTGTGTATAGAAACCTATCTTACCCAACAATGAAATAGGTGAAAGGGATCAGAAAAAAGGGGGAGTGAAGGTTAAAAGGAAAAAAGTTATGGTTCAGAAGTGACACTGACTTTTGAAAAGGGACAGGATAAAAAGAGAAAGAGAAGACTAAAAAAGAAAATGGGATGAAGAGAAAAATACAATTAGTATGCATAGTTATGAGTGTGAATAGGATGAGCTCACCCATGAAACAGAAATGGACAGCAAATGAATCAGAAATTAGAATCCAACAATGTGTTTAGAAGAGATACATTTGAAACAGAAAGACATGGAGTTAAGTAAGGAAAATATATCTTGCTAAAAGGTATCATAGACAATAAAATAGTATCAAAATTTTTTTACAAGTTTTTCTAATTAAGACCTTGTTCCTCATATATAGAGAGAATGGAGCAAAATTTGTATAAAATAAGAACTCTTCCCCAATTGATAAATTATCAAAGGATATGAACAGGCAGTTTTCAGACGAAAAAGTCAGTTACCCAAAGGCATATTTTAAAAAATCACTATTGACTAAAGAAATGCACATTAAAACAATTCTGAATTACCATAGCACACCTATCAGAAATGAGAAATGTTGGAGAAATGTTTGAAAATAGGTACACTAATACATTTTTGCTTTAGTGTGAACTGTTCCAATCATCCTGAAGAATGATTTGGAATTGTGTCCAAAGGACTTTAAAATTATACATACCCTTTGACCTAGTAATCTCACTATTAACCCAAAGAGATCAAAGAGAAAGAAAAATAAGCTTTTGTACAAAAATATTTGTAGTAGCTTTTGTGGTGGTAAAGAATTGAAAATTGAGGGGGATGCCCATCAATTGGGGAATGTCCAAATAGCTTGGAGTATATAATATGTGATGAAATATTATCATACTATATTAAATGATGAGGAGAATATTTTCAGAGAAACCTGGGAAGATTTATATGAATTTATGCAAAGTGAATTGAGCAGATCCAGGAGAATCCTGTACACAGGATTGTAAAGCTGATCAACTGTGAAAGACTTAGTTACTCTGATCAAGAAAATAATTCAAAGCAATTCCAAAGGATCCATGACGAAAAATACTATCCACTTCTTGATAGAGAACTGATGAACTCTGAATAAAGATTGAAGCATGCTTTATTTTACTTTATGTTTTGTGTTTTATTTGCAACATGGTTAATAAGAAAATATGTTTTGCATGACTTCATATGTAAAATAAAAGGAGACACAAATAAATAAGGTCATGCTGAAACTGCAATGTTAAATTTAAATGATAAATGGCTAGCTGTTAATAACAAAGTTCACAGTTTTATATATAATTCATTTTGGGGGGGCCTGAGTATAATGAAAGTGTTCACATTTGTTGATTGTATTCATAATAAAAATGCATCAAATTTCAAAATTAAAATACCATAAAAACAAAAATCCTTTTGCCAATACATATGTGAACTGATAGCAAGTAAAGTGAGAAAGACCAAGAGATCTTATGCACAGTAGCAGCAATGTTGTAATAATGATCAATTCTGAAAGGCTTAGCCACTCTGATCAACACAAAGATTCATGACAGTTCCAAAAGTCTTAAGGTGAAAAAATGCTATCCATATTCAGACAGAAAAATAATGAATTCTCAGTGCAAAATTAAACATAATTTTTCACTTTATTTTATTTTTGCTTTTTTTTTTTTTTGGTAAAATGACCAATAAGGAAATATGTTTTGCATGATCTCACATATATTATATATATACATATATATGTATATATATAATTATATTGCTTGTTTTCTCAGTGAATGAGGGGAGAAATGAGAGGGAGGAAGAGAATTTGGAGCTCAGATTTTCAAAAGGAATGTTAAAAATAAATCTATACATTCAGAGAATACAAAAAAATAAGAGTTGCAATTATGCTATATGACAAAGCTAAAAAACATAGTTCTAGAAATAAAAAGGGATAAACAAAGAAACTACATTATGCTATAATCATCATATTAATATTAATGTACCAAATACATTAGCATCCAAATTCACAAAGGAAACATTAGGTTAACTATGAAAAGACAAAGAGATTAACATCATAGCAACAGGAGAAGTCCTTCTCTCCCATTTGGATAAGTCTAACATAAAGAAAAACAAAGGGAAAATATGGAACTAAATAAATTTCTGGAGAAACTAGGGTGAAAAGATTTATGGTATCTTTTAAATGCGATGACAAAAGAATATACATTTTTCTAAGCATCATATGGAACTTTTATAAAAATTACCATGTATTAGAGCATAGAGATATAGCAAACATATATTTGTTTATATATATATATATATATATATGTTATATTAAAAGGCAGCCATAATGCAATAAAAGTATTCAATTCAGGGAATACATACACACATGTATGTACACACACATACACAAGAAAAAGACTGAAATGGAACCTTAACAATAATGAGTAGGCCAAAGAAAAATCACAGGAGCAATAATTAAGTGAAAGAAAACTATAATGATGATATGGCACATCAACTTTTCTGGGATGTTGCTAAAGCAGTTTTTCAGTGAGAAAACCCTATTCCTACAAATGTACATGAACAAAATGGAAAAAATATAGAAATGATGAACTGAACATACAATTAGGAAATTAACAAACAAACTTTAAATAAATATAAAAGAGAAGATATTCAGAAAATGGAAGAGAAATGATAAATTAAAAACAAATATGTAGAACTGACAGAATTAAAACTGGGTTCTTCAAAAGACCATATTAAATTGATAAACTTTATCAAAAAGGAGACAGCAGAAAAATCACATTACATGGAAAATGAATAAGATGAAGTCATAACAAAACCTGAAGAAATAAATAGGAATGATCTGTTATCATGATTACATTACATTATATTATATTATATTATTAATGATCCCAGTTATGTGCTAACAACAACAAAAAAAGAACACAAAAGAAATAGAGGAACAATTTCAACATTATTAGGTGCTCAAAATATCATGACACTAGAAAGACATTTTAAAGAATCCAATTACAGAAAGGGAAATAGATCTAACTATAAAGGTACTATCAAAGAAAAAAAAAACTACTTCTAAAGGATTCATGGTAGAATTCTAGCAAACCTTTAAGAACAGTTAATACTAGTACTTCATAAATTAGTCTCAAAAATTGAAACAGAAAGTACCCTACTAGAAAGCTTTAATATGACACATATGATCCTAATACCTTAATTGAGTAAAGATAAAATTCAGAAAGAAAATTACAAATATCATTAATGAATATTGACACAAAAAAAAAAATCCTGTCAAATGGACTGCAGCCATTATCAAAAAATCATTCATTATAACAAGTAGGCTTTATATTAGGGATGCAAAGACAGTTCAACATGGTGGGCGGGGAATAAATGAACACAATCATATAAAAACTAAAGCATTAAAAAAATGCAATCATTCCAATAAGTACAGAAAAGTCTTTGACAAAGTACAGCACTCTTTCATGATAAAAACCCTACAAAGTATAAGCATAGAGATAACCTTTTTTTTTAATTATAGCTTTTTATTGACAGAACATATGCATGGTAATTTTTACAACATTGTCCCTTGTACTCACTTTGTTCCAACTTTTCCCTTCCCTCCCTCCTATCCCCTCCCCTAGATGGCAGGCAGTCTCATAAGTGTTAAACATGTTAAAGTATGAGATACTCTTTTCAATATCATAAAAAGCATCTATCTAAAAACAAAAACAAACATCATCTGCAATGGTAACACACTATGTCTTTCTAATAAATATGAAAGCAAAGCAAGTATGTTTACTCTTCTTACTATTGTTTGATGTAATTCTTTTTTTTTTCCTGATACAATTGGGATTAAATGACTTGCCCAGGGTCACACAGCTAAGAAGTGTTAAATGTCTGAAGTCAAATTTGAACTCAGGTCCTCCTGACTTCAGGGTTTGAGCTTTATCCATTGTACTACCTAACTGTCCCTTGATTTAATTCTTGAAATGTTAATAGCAATGATATAAAGAAAGGAATTAAAAGCTGAAGATAGGCAAAGAAGAAATAAAACTATCTTTATTTGCTGATTGTATGATGATATGTTTAGAAAATCTTTGAGAATACACAAAAAATACTAATTGAGAGAGCTAATAAATTCAGCAGTTACCTACTACAAAATACTTTAAAAGCAACTATATTTCTACATAATATCAACAAAAACAAGAAAAATAATAATAAAAGACAAAATCCCATTTCAAAGAACTAAAAAATGCATAAAATATTTCTAAAAAATAGCCCACAAAAGATTTCTAAAGATTCAAGAAGAAAGTGCTCTTTAAAGAAATAAAGGACAAAAATAATTGTAATATTCAGTACTCATGACTAGATCATGCCAAAATAATGAAAATTATAATTCCACTAAAATTGATTTACACTTTTAATGCTATACAAATAAAATTACCCATTGATAAAAGAACAAAATTCATTTGGAAAAAACATAAGATCTATAATATCAAAAGACATGATGAAAAGAGGTAGAGACAAAGGGAAAAATAATGCCTCCAGACATCAAACTATATTATAAAGCAGCAGCCATTAAAAATCATCTGGTATTAGTTAAAGAATAGAGAGATAGATCAAAAGCATATACCAGAGAAGGAAGAATCAGAAGCAATGGAACTCAATAGTGCTGTATCTGATAAAGTGGAAAACAAATTACCTAGAGGGGAAACATTTCTTATTTTTAAAAAGCTGCTGAGAAAATTGAAAAGTTGTCTGATAGAAATTAGGTCTAGACAGCATCTTATGTCAGATTCCACAATATGTTCTAAATGGAAATTCAACCTTAATATTAAAAATCCTAATTTACAAAACTAGAAGATTAGAAGAAAAACAGATCAAGAACCTCTCACAATTGTGTATATTAGATGTAGTTTTAACCCCAAATAAGAGATAGAAACAATTACAAAAGTTAAAAAATAGCTACCTTTGATTATTTGAAATTAAAAAGCTTCTGTTCAGACAAAATAAATGCACCTAAGATAAGAAGGGGAATAGTTAAATGGGGGAAAATAATTGCACCAAATTTTTTGATAAGAATTTTATGCCTAAGATACATAAATAATAGGTAAGTAAACAGATTTGTTGTGGCAGTTATTGTTATTGTTGTTCAGTCATTTCAATCATGTCCCACTTTTTAGACCCCATTTTGGAGTTTTGGAGAAAATATTAAAGTGACTTGTCATTTCCTTCTCCAGCTCATTGTATAGATGAAGAACTGAAGCAAAAGGGATTAAGTGTCTTGCCCAGAGTCCCATCACTAGTAAGTACCTGAGGCCACATTTGAACTCATAAAAATCAGTCTTCCTGTTTCCCATTGCTCTATGCACTTTGGTACCTAACTTCAAGATAGGCAGGTAGATAAATTGTTTTAATGATAGGTAGATAGATAGATAGATAAAAAAGATAGATAGATAGACAGACAGATGGATGGATGACATTAATAGTCATTGCCCAAATAGATAATTGGCTAAAAGATATTAATTAAACAGTTGTCAAAAGGAGAAGTGAAAAATATTTATAACCACATGAAAGAATACTCCAAATTAATAACAATAATAAAATTCAAATCAAAATAATATTGAAACTTAATTTCACATTTATCAAATTGGCAAAAATGATAACTTAGCAGCATTAAAAAGTGACAGCAGTCAATCTTGGAGGTTTTGTGGGATGGAAGACATGATAATACATTGTTGGTGAACTATGAAGTGATATAATCATTTTGGAAAGCAATATGAAACAATTCAAATAAAATGATTGAAATGTCCATATTCTGTGAATCAGAGACTCCAATATTGGGTATATACCCCAAAGAAGCCATTGATAAGAAGTTCCCATATATTTTCTTTTTTTTTTAATTTTTATTTTTTATTTAATGATTACTTTATATTGACATTATTCCTTGCACTCGTTTCTTTTCCGATTTTTTCCCCCTCCCTCCCTCCACCCCCTCCCCTAGATGGCAAGCAGTCCTTTATATGTTGGATATGTTGCAGTATATCCTAGATACAATATATGTTTGCAGAACCGATCAGTTCTCTTGTTGCATAGGGAGAATTGGATTCAGAAGGTATAAATAACCCGGGAAGAAAAACTAAAATGCAGATAGTTCACATTCGTTTCCCAGTGTTCTTTCTTTGGGTGTAGCTGCTTATGTCCGTCATTTATCAATTGAAACTTAGGTCTCTTTGTCAAAGAAATCCACTTCCATCAAAATATGTCCTCATACAATATCGTTGTCAAAGTGTATAATGATCTCCTGGTTCTGCTCATTTCACTTAGCATCAGTTCATGTAAGTCTCGCCAGTCCTCTCTGTATTCATCCTGCTGGTCATTTCTTACAGAACAATAATATTCCATAACATTCATATACCACAATTTACCCAGCCATTCTCCAATTGATGGGCATCCATTCATTTTCCAGTTTCTAGCCACTACAAATAGGGCTGCTACAAACCCCATATATTTTCAAAAATATTCCTATAACAGCGCTTTTTTTGTTAGAGCAAAGAATTGGAAGTAAAATAGATGTCCATCAATCAGGGAATGGATAAACAAATGGCATATGAATATAATGGAGTACTATTGTGCTCCATGAGGACACGAGAGTGCCATATGTATAAAAAAATGATATGTGATGAATATGAACTGATGAAGAAAATAGAGGACCACACATCAAAATCAAAAGTGATAATTTTGGTCAAAAGCAAATAAAATTATATAGATTAAGAATGACTTGAATAAAGAGATATGAAAAAATATCCCCAACCCTTCATGGAGGTATTGTGCAATGCACATATCTTAGAACTTTGCCAATGTCTCAATCAGTCACGCTTATTTTTTTTCTTTAAAATATTTTTTGTAATTAAAATTGTGTGACTTTGGCAAGTCACTTAACTCCAATTGCCTCAGGGAAAAAAAAGATGTATCCTTGGGAGAAGGAAAGAGAAAAATCCTATGGTGATGTAAAAATTAGAAGACATCAATAAAACTGAACTAAAGGAGAAATAATTACCAAAAAGTTTTATAATGACACTCTTATAAGTCATAGATGCCTGATTAAGAACCCCTGGTCTGGGAGTTATAATTATAATCACTTTTGCTTATGGAAAAATGCAAATGTATTTTTCCTATCCTTTCTCTGCCCCTTGCCTCAGAAAAAGGAATAATATCTTCTGCATTTTTAAAGGTCAGAGAATTCTGTCTATCTGAGCTACCATTAACCAGACATATTTATCAGATATGTTAATCTATATGAAAAAGTAGAGTTACACTAAGGAAGTACCAGCACCAGCTGTTTTCAGTTGGCAACAAAGAGGGACAGATCCACATCTCTGCTTCTGTCTGTTTTTTCTGGACCTGAACAGAAGCAAGATGAGGCTAGTTAATCAAGTGCTCCAAGATTCAGCTTAGAATTAGGGGGCTCTGAGCTAACTTCTTTAACAGGCAATGAAAAGCACAGGACTTCAGCTAGCCTAGCAGATTCGCTTGGCCACTTACTAGTCATCTGCATATAGTTTCTTAACATCCCATCAATTCTGATCACCACTGTCAATGGCAAGGGAGCAGATGAGTTATGTCCTAAAATTTGAATGCCTGACATGTCATCTCCTCTAATCAGAGGAATGACCCTAACACAGACCATCTAACATCCTCTCTTTTATATTTACACTCTCTAAAGGAACAGAACTTTTTTACTTTACTCATTGTTATTCAACAAAATGTTTAACTTGTTTAATTTGTATATTTGTTCAATATGTAAATATGTTTTTGTTTAATTTGCATAATTCTTCCAGTGCCTCATGGGAGCAATTTGAATAACAACAAGGGTGGTCTGTCAGTTCATGGATAATACAGACTTGGAATCAGGATAGACTTGAATTTGAATCCTGGCTCTAACCCTTACTTACTGTGTGATCTTGAGGCAGTCACTTAGCTTCTCTGACTTATTTCACTTTCTTTAAAACAGGAATAATTCAACTTTCACAAGCTACTCTACAGGCTGTTATGAAGAAACTACTTTTGAATCTTGAAGTGCTGTAGAAATAAACATTATTATGATTCGTTTTTATAGGACTATTTTTATGTGAAGACCTCTTGCTGGAGAAAAATGCCAGACCTGAAGTGCTCACTCTCTTAGCTCATCTTAATTGAATAATTTGATAAAGCATTGAAGAGTGTGGTGATACAATTGGGAGAGTATTGTTGGAGACTTGAGACACAAAGAATAACTATAAAGTTATTATGGTAATTCAGGCTAGAGATGATAAAGGTCTATACTATTTGAATGAAAAGTGTGAGACAGTTTCTGGGTAATTAATGATGAACTTATTAATTATGGCTAACAAATAATCAATAAATTGAGACTGACTTTTCTCATAACCAAAAGGCCTCTATGGAATATTCAATGTTTAAATACCTGAGGAAGGATAAGTATTTCCAAAAAACAAATCAATTCCAATTGGTTAATGAAGAATGAGAGAATGAATATTATAATAAAAATTAGGTTTATTCTATTGAGGGGCTGGGAGATATGATTCTGATCATGTCACACTTGGACAAAGAGACTCATTTCAAGCCAGACTTTTCCTGGCTCAGGCAATCTATACAAAAGGATCTATTCTCCACCTAATTTTTGACAATTTTGAGTAAGAAGTCCACCTACATAAGATGGTCTGGGTGGGATGAATTCTCTGGGCAAGGTGAGAAATCTCTTTGAAGGATTGGTTTTTAAATGATGAAATAGAAAGAAAAAAAACCCTGGATTCCATCCCCCCAATATTAGTAATTGATAATTAATAACATTTTCTCTCAATACCAAGGCCATTGAGTGAACAAAAAGGGGCGTGTATGAGCAAGCTATTATGGAAACTGATTTGATGATAGACTGAAAGAAGAGCCATGTTTGAGACAGGAGACAGTGAGAGGAATATTTGAATATGAGAGATGAGAATAGTAGATGGTCTCAAAATTTTTAGTGAAATATGAGGGAGAAGATTCAGGTGTTATTGGAGGTTTGTGGAAGGCTATGACAGCTGTTCAGCAAAATAAAATAGTGAATCTACTCATGAGAAATAAAAGGATTATTTTGCACCAAAAGCCCAACTTAGAAATAGAATATTTTCTCTCTCTCCTTCTGCTTTACTGTTTTAAGGGATATCTAGGTTTGCTTACAAGTCCTCAGTCTGGTGAGGTTGGAAAGGTGATAGATTTAGAGTAATCAAAACTTGGAAAATAAATTTTGTTGCTCTGTCTTTCAGTCTATGATGCTTGAATTTGCTGCTCCTTCAAGGGCTTAAGAACTTAAGTTTATGTAAAGTAGCAACAAGGAAAAAATGATGCCAATATACAAGAGAAGTGATGATTTTGGGTGGGTTTAATGCAAATTTGATAGATTTCATGATTTTACAAAGGAAACAAACATTTATATAGTATCTATGCTAAATATTTTACAAATATTATTTCATTTTATCCTCACAATAATTCTATAAGGGAGGTGCTATTATTGCCCCCATTTTACCGATGAGGAAACTGAGGCAAACAGCATTAAATGATTTGCCCAGTAAGTAATAAGTTTCGAAACTGGATTTGAACTTATTTTCCTGATGACAGATTCAACCCTGAATCCACTCACTACATGATCTTCTGCTGAATTCCAATTTTTGACATCACATTCTCTCTCTTAAGACTTGATTCCATGGAACTACGCAGACTAATTAGCTTATGGTCAAGAGCAGAATCTGGCGGGAACCATAGAAGTCGCTTTAAAATGTTCCGAATGCTTTTGTCTCCAATCTAATCTGCTATTTACTACCTGTGAAAACTCAGACGAATCCCTTCACCACTGCGGACCTCAATTTTCTCATCTGTAAAATGGCTGAGCCAAATGGGATCTGGGGGTTCTGGGTCTTCCCCTCTCAGATCCAAGATGTGTGCCGTATACCTCCAGCACAGCTTAAGTGCCCTTCCGTACCCCGTGGAACAGAGCAGGAGGGAACCCAACCTGTCAGGGACACACAGATTTATACCTCGTAATAGCTACCAATGCGCCGCAGTAAAATTTTACGTTTCAGCTAAATCACTAATGACTTTCAGGCCGGGGCCAGAAATTTTAAAGTATGCTTATAAAGGGAGATGAGAAAATGTACAGACCAGCATTCTTAAGAGAGCTCTGTGTGTGTATGAGTGTGTGAGTGTGTGTGTGTTTCATTTAGGATTATGGGACACGTGTTCATCATTTTTTGCCATCTTGATTAAATATAATTAGTCTTTGGCAAGCCATGTTTCCCCCTCTTGGACGGCTGGGTATTTTTGCATTTTCACATGGGTTATCCACAGGAGATTATTTTGTTGCCTTATGCCTGTACTCCGGGGGTGGCCAAACTTTTTTTTCCCTTTATTTTTATTTTTTTTTTGACATATTGGGCTGCACAGTGATTTACAGATTAAGGCTCTGGCCTGTCACAGTGCCAGCAAAGCTGCTGTTCTCCCTCGATGACACATCTCTCTGCTTAAAACCAGCGGCTCTCTGCTTACTCTCTCATTAGAGTTCTTAGCCCACATTTCCTTTCTGGCACGGAGCGTGCCCTTATTTCCATGATGTGCTGAATTTGCCTCCTGTCCCCTCCTGCTTTTGCCCCCCCACCTTACTGACTTGGGAAAGTCACCCCTGAGAAAAATAACAGGTGACAGGAACTGCTGCAAAGGGGAGCCACGTACCTGGGACTTTCTGGTCCAGCCAAGAAGCCCTTCGGAACCCCTGGGGACCCGGGCCATGGAGTCCCCTCATGTACAGAAGCACTTCTATGGTTCCTTTCTGGGACTCAATTTTCTTTTGTTCTCCTTTGATATTTCTATGACTGAGCTTTTCCCCACCCCCTCCTTCTGAACAATCTCACAATAGAACGACATGCTGCAATTCGAAATTGTCCATGGGAGACTATAATATTTGCCACCCACTCTCTTAATAAGGGGGGGGGGGGAGAAAAAAACAAATACAAAACCCAAACCACAGAATTTCATTGGGTGTTATTAGAGATGCAACGAGCAGGGGAAATGCTGTTTAGTGCCCCAAATCCCTATATCCATATTTCTGGCTTTTAGCTGAGACCTAGGATTTCAAGGAAGAGAAGTGAAAATATCTCTGACTGTGGATCAAAGGACGCAAGTTCAAATGCATCTAGGTGATGTGAGAGTGTGAGGGAGCACGCTGGACTCAGACAGTCGGAAGTTCAGATCTCATCTCAGGAACTTAACTAGTTATATGGTCCTGAGAAAGCCACTTTCCCTGGAAGGAGCTCCAGGCTTAGTTCTCTCATCTTTGAAATGAAAGAGCTTGGTCTTGATAACATTGAAGTTTGCTCTCAGTTCTCCTTTTATGATTCTGTTTGAATCCTGGCTCTTCTATGATAACATGTGTGATCCTGGGCAAACGAATTTCCCTGGGTTTAACGTTTTCATCTATAGAAAGAAATATTAAATGTCTGTAATGTACCAGGACCTGGGCTAAGGGCTCATTTGATCCTCATAACAACACTGGGAACATGTGTATGCATATGTATATGTACATACACACATTTCTATACATACATGCATATACACATATAAATACATACACACTTCACATAAATGCACATATGTATACACATATGAATATACAAATATGTGTGCACATATTTTATATATACATGTATACACATATGCATGCATATATTTTATATATACATGTATACATATATACATATACACATAATCTCTCTCTGTGTCTCTGTCTCTCTTTGTCTCTCTCTCTCTCCCTCTCTCCCTCCCTCTCTTCCTCCCCACCTCTCTCTTTCTTTCACTCTGTTTGTCTGTCTCTGTTTTTGTCTTTCTGTCTGTTTCTCTCTCTCTCTCTCTCTCTCTCTCTCTCTCTCTCTGCCTCTCTTCCTCTCCCTTCTCCCCTTCTCCTCCTCTCTCTCTCTCTCTTTCTCCAACTCTCTCTGTGTCTCTCTTTCCTTTTCTCCCTCCCTCTCTTCCTCTTCCCTCTCCCCCTCTCTCTGTCTCTCTGTCTCTGTCTCTCTCTCTCTCTCTGTCTCTCTCTCTGTCTCTATCTCTTTCTCTCTCTCTTTGTGTGCCTCTCTCCTTCTCTCTCTTCCTCTTCCCTCTCCCCCTCTCTCTGTCTCTCTCTGTCTCTTTCTCTGCCCCTTTCCCTTCTCCTCTCTCTCTCTCTCTCTCTCTCTCTCTCTCTCTCTCTCTCTCTCTCTCTCTCTCTCTGTCTGTCTCTTTCCTTCCCTCTCTCCCTCCCTCTCTTCCTCCTCCCTCTTCCCCTCTCTCTGTCTCTTTCTCTGCCCCCTCCCCCTTCTCTCCTCTCTCTCTCTCTCTCTTTATAATTGAGGAGACAAGCACAAAGCTTAAGTAACTTGCTCAGAGTCAAACAGCTTGTAATTTTCTGAGACAGGTCTTCCTGACTCCAATCTCAGGGCATATTGGCCACATGTGTGTCTCTCTAAAATGAAGAAAATGAACTTGATTACCTCCAAAGTCCCAGACTTAAGTCTAAAATAGCATTTCTCTAGGTGTGGGAAGATCCTCCCCAGAGTCAGATTAACAACTTGCCTATAGTTCACACACTGACCTGAGCCACTGAGAGGTAAAGAAATTGACCTATCAGCCCATCAATAGTGAATACCAGAAACTGTCCTTCACCCCAGGCTTCCTAACTCCAAGACTAACCCTTGGTCCACTGTGCCATGCTATACCAGAGTTGGCACGTACTCATTTACGAGCTCTCCTAGGATTTTAACTCTTCCCTTTTTATCTTGAGTTGCCCATAAACTCTCATCCCCCCAAAAAATTTCTTTGTAATATTAAATTTTACTGGTACACCCAACTAGAACCATTTAAGGGACCATTTTGGTCTCTCCTTCTTCCTTTCCTATCTGCTTGCCCCTTTTTTTTAAACAAATGAGGAAATAGTAGAAGGTAAGTTCTTTGAGGAAAGGGTCATTTAATTTTTTTCCTTAATATCCTCTAGACAAAAACAGTACCTTTCACTTAGTAAATACATATTAAATTGAATTGAATCCTAGAGGGATTCAGGAAATTGTCCTGGTTTATCCAGGTATTAATTAGAAGACCTAGAAATTGTGCCCACCTCCTCAGTGCCCAGTGTTCTTTCCTCTAAGACACAAACTACAGCTACTTGACTCTGCCATTAATTGGCTGATATCATGGAAATCACTTTCTTCTCTGGATCACAATCTCCTCAGATGAAGGATTACGGGATTGAGCTAGGCAATGTGCTAATGCTATATCCCATGACCTATATGTCCATGTGCCAATATTGCAGCACAAATCCAAAGGTTTGGTTGATCTCTGGAACAGTGGAAAGACCATTGGCTCTAGAATGGAATCCAAGATGATTTGGCTTCCGATATCACCTTGGCCATTTATTACCTGTGTGACCTGGCCAAGTATGAGTATCAGGTTCCTTAATCTTCTAATAGGGGATTTATACTAGGTGACCTCAGAGGCCCTTTCCAGATTTAAATATTCCATAAATGCTGCTCAACTTTTAATTCCAAAATTTAATGACTATTGTCTTTATCTTTAAATTAATAAATACATCATAATTGCCTCTTATGCATAAGATACAGCTTGATTTCTCTTATCTGAGTGAAATAAAAATTATCATGACCACAAATGGTCTCAATGAAAAAAATGGTATTGTGAAAGGTTGGACAGACTGAATTTCATACTTCTAGAGAGAAAGGTGTAAATTAAAATGTCTTTGGTATCAATGGTGCAATACTCATTTCTGAGTATTAAGATCAAATGAAAGGTAAATGAGTTCTTCTCTATTTCATTGAATGCCAGAGCTGGACAAGATTATAAAAATCATCTAGACCAGAAGTTCACAAACTCTAAAGTGGTCCAAGGATAGATTTCAAGGAGTCAAGCTTAGAAAGGGGGGGGGGGCGGGGAAGTTACATCTTTATTTGTAATAATCTCTAACTGAAGTGTATAATTTTTCTTCAATTATTTAAAAGCATCATTCTGAGAAAGGGGCTATAGGTTTAACCAGACTGAAAGAGTTCCATGGCACCAAAAAGGCAAAGAACCCTTGATTTAAATCAACTCTATTGATTCAGGTCAGTTCCAATGGTTTTGTGATGAAGAGAGCCCTCTGCACCCAGAGAGGAGTGTGGATTACACCAAAGGATTTCACTTTTTGTTGTTGTTGTTGACATGCATTTTGTTTTCTTTTTCATTTTTTTTCCTTTTTGATCTGATTTTTCTTGTGCAGCATAGTAGTTGTGGAAATACGTATAGAAAAATTGCATATGTTTAACATATATTAGATTGTTTACTGCCTAGGGGAGGGGATGGGGGGAAGAGAGAAAGAAAAATGTTGGGACACAAAGTTTTGCAAGGGTGAGTGTTGAAAATTATCTGTGCACATGTTTTGAAAATAAAAGACTTTAATAAAAAATAAACCAACTCTCTTATTTTACAGATAAGAAAACTGAAACCTCAAAACTTGCAAAGGGCAAAATCAGCTGATTGAATAGAAAGATCATAGATCTAGAACAGAAAGTCTTTAGAATTTATAAATAAAATAATAAAGCATTATTAGTAAGCACTTATGTTCTAAGAACTGTGTTGTGTCAGAGATGCAAATACAAGCTAGGAAGGCACAATCTTTAAGGAATTGGCATTTGAATTGGAGAATACTTCAGATAAAAGGGAGTTAGAAAGAGAGTGAAGTACTATGGTATAGTTTGGAATGACCAGGAAATGATGTGTAATCCAGTTTTTTTTTTTTTTTGTTTGTTTGTTTGTTTTTGACAAGGTAAGGTGAAAGCTCATCTGTCAGAGCACAAGGTTCCAGGGAAAGAATTCAAGATGGGGCAGACATGAGGAGTGGCTGATAGTGATGATGTGATTTGGAAATAACAGGAAGAGAAGAAGCTATGAAGAAGTCTTCTAGTTCAATCCCTTTCTTTTACAAAAAGGGAACAGATGCCCAGGGGAAAAAATGATTTTTTTAAGTTTATAAAGATACTAAGTAAAGGAAAGGGATTTGAATCCAGACTTTCTGAAACCAAATCCAATGCTCTTCATACTTCCTTTATTTTTTATTGATCATACTTTGACATTTTCTGTCAAGTAGGATAATGATGCTTCAGCTCTCTGATCCAAGATTGATCTTAGAGTTTGGCAGTACTAAGGTCCAAAAACCTGGGTTTATTGATGTTTTTGGTAAATGAAGAATGGGCAATTTTACTTGTGCTTCATTGATGGTGTTTATCATTTGTCCATCAAGAGGTGATTTTATTTGAACTCGTTTGTCCAAAAAGTGAAATCAGATAATTGTTTTTTTTTAATTGTTTCTGTGTTTGGGGGGACATCAACACTACGAACATAAAAACATCATACATGAGATTTAATTTCAATTCAACAAACATGTGTTAATATTTTACAATGTACATATTATAGAGGGAGCATGTTGCTTTAGTCATTTCAGTTTCATGATTGAACTCTTCACGGGGCTTTCTTGGCAAAGATATTTTCTTCTTGCCATTTCCTTCTCTAGCTCATTTTACAGACAAGAAAACTGAGGCAAATAGGGTGATGTGACTTGCAGAGGGCTACACAACTTGTCTGAGAGTCAAATTTAAACTTAGGAGGATGAGTCATCCTGACCCTAGGCCCAGAGCTTTTTATCCACTTCACTAACTAGCTGCTCCAAGAGGCAACATGTTCTGTAATAAATAGAATAATAAACTTTGAATCAGGAAAAGTTGGGTTCAAAACTGTTACTTGAGTTATTGAACTATGGACCAGCAAATAATAATGAGTCAGTGATAGTATCTATGAAATTTAGACAACTTCCTCGGACTTAGCTACTAAGGCAAAAATGGATTGTAATTTCTGTTAGTAAATGCCTCTCCATTTACAGCCAAAATCCTTTACCTATTCACTAGTATATCAGGCATCTTGCTGGATTCTCTAGGATGGAGTTCATAGGCTATGTCCCAGTGAATATGAAGCCTGAGTGAGGATGTTTAGTCTTTTGTAAGATGTAAATGTAGATTAGTTGATAGTAGGGGAGCAACAAAGAAGGGAGTGAAGGAGAAATCATGTTGTTTTCTTGAATTTTAGTAAAATGAATGTTCAAGTCTTTTCTCCCTAGTTCTGTATTGGAATTGACCTTTTTTCCTTGCCTTCTTCCCTTTATCCTGTACAGCCCTGGTGGTCTGGAAATGATGGTGTTGGGAGCATGAGGATTTATAACACTCTCTCTACCGAGTCTCTCAGACTAGCCCTGTGTCTCTTGTAGCACTTATGATCTGCTTATCCTCTTGTCAGCTCCATGGTAACCCTGTGGGGACTCCCCTATTGAGAGCTGTTGTGTCAGTGAGGTTTATTCAGCTGTTTTAACTTTAGCAACAGGGCATCCAAGTTTGTCCTTTCTCTAAACCACCAACTGCAATACATTTTTAAAAAAATCTCTGGGCTTTGCCTGAAGCATGCTATTGAGCACTATGATGGGATGGTCACACTAGAGTTTCAGATCTTTCACAAAAATCGAGAGAGCATCATATTGCAAGCCCAGGGAACAGGATTGAGGGATTAATTCTGGACTTGGTACTGCAACCAGGTCATTGTCACTAAAGATATTAAATCCTACTAGGGGTGGGTCTGGAGCTCAGTCTCCTTAATCATTGAATTGGGTAAGTCAAGGCAATACAAATTTTTCTCACTTTTCTTAGAGTAGTAATAGCTTTCATTCCTAGTAAATGTCAGAGTAACTTATCTGACGTCATGTTCATTTGTCTGGTCTCCTCAGCAGAGACAACTTAACTTTATGTCAAATGAAGAATTCCTTTTCAATGTTTTGACTATCATCTTCCAGAGTTTTACATATAATCTGTAGCATCATTGCTTTTGGAAGCTTTTTCAGAGACTGAATCTCAGTTGGAAAATAGATTCTATAATCATCTTTATCCCAAAATCATGCTAAATCAATGAATAAAGAAAAAAGGTGAAGCTTATAAACACCTTGTTTGCTTTCAGAAAAGACACAATGAGAATTAAGATATAAAAGAAGTTATATCTGAATATGTTAAGAGACTAGCACCCTGAAATTAAAGCTAAACAGGAAGAATTCATTTAATGCAATTAATACTTATGTAATAGAAACCTTAATTCATATTTTTGCAGCTATAAAATGGATCACACTGATTTGGAAAATATCCTAATAATAATCTATGCAATGTAAACAAAATATAGGGACCCTCATCCTTAGATAGTTATAGATTGATACTTCCTTACCAAAAAGAAGCAGAAGCAGAAGCAGAAGCAGAAGCAGAAGCAGAAGCAGAAGCAGAAGCAGAAGCAGAAGCAGAAGAAGAAGAAGAAGAAGAAGAAGAAGAAGAAGAAGAAGAAGAAGAAGAAGAAGAAGAAGAAGAGGAGGAGGAGGAGGAGGAGGAAGAGAAGAGGGAAGAGGAGGGGGAGGAGGAGGAAGAAAGGCAGAAGACTGACAGACATTTTAGAGAATATTATACACATGTAAAAAGTCTACAGAAATATTTTTGGAACAAGTAGACATGACATCTACAAGCAATCTTCAAGACTAAAAATTGAAATCTTAATTGAAATGCACTCAAAAGTGTTTACCTTTGAAAGGTACCAATGAATGTGTGGACCCAAATTCAAAAATAGGATAACAAGATTGTTTATGGGCAATATCTGTTTGAACTCAGGCAATAACATGTTGACAAGGATGTCAAAAATGGATGACTTGTGTAGATTTGCATGTGAAAATAGAAGAATTTATTATGACAATTCAATACCATATCATTACCACCAGAAATTGCAGGACTATTTGTAATGATTTTGGACTGATCAATGTAGATTATGCAAGGAATCATTTAAAACTGTGCCACACATCATTGGCTATAAAAAATCAGCACTTACCAAATACTTTATAATGATGCAGTGGCTAGAAATACAGAATATTAGAAGCTAGCTATCTTTCATATATTGACACATTATAAAGATAAAATTGGATAGAAAACCTAATGAATAAAATATACTGGACCTAAACCATTATTACACATTGCACTGTTGTCTACAATCACCCTGATGTAGCATTGGATAAAAACAAAATTGTACCTCAATAGATGTTGTCCCCCTAAATATTCTTAATTTTAAAGCAACATCAAACAAAAACCTTTTCAAAGTATAAAGGATTAGAAACCATGTAATCAGTGTACTATTGGAATTATGCTGAAGATATTTTCTAAGAGCCTACAAAAGATGAGCTTATATTCTAATATTTTTATTCAATAAATAACAAAAAGCACTTATTTTATTTATGCAATACTTCAATGAATATTTAAAATAAAAGAATAGTAGCAGGCTAGTGACTTGTCCAAGACTATTTCTATTAGGATCTTGTAAAGAATGAGAATAATATAATAGTAACACCTTTGACTTTGATTATATTTTTGTATTCATTGCTTTATTTCCTCACAATAATACTATGAAATATACATATATAGGTGCATATGCACGTGTAATCTGGGGCTTAAGCCTGGTGCATTTGTATCATTCTCCTCATTGGTAGAGAAAAAGATTGCTCTGCATGTCTTGCTTATAGAAAAGGTAGAATTGTAATGAGTTTGGAAAAGGAGTTTCTTCTGGTTTCTAGCTTTGACTTAATTCCAGGTCTTTTTTTTCTTTTTGTCTTGATTTTTTAGAAGAGGTCCCTAATGGGAGAGGAAAACTTTGTAAAGAAACAAACATATGTAATAGACAGTATCTTGACATGTCCCTGATTTCTAATTTTCTTCATTAGAGATTTTGAGGAATTGTCCCTTGGGTAGGAAAACAGACTGTTTGTCTGTCTCTGTCTCTCTGTCTCTATTTATCTCTCTCTCTTCCTGACAATGAGGTATTCTCCTTTAAAATATGGAAAGGAAAGGGGTTTTTTTTTAGCTCCATCTTAAGTATGGTGAGCTAAAAGCAAGCCCAGAGAAGTTAAATGATTTGTCTAGAGTCAAAATCAGTGCTAGAGTGACAATTTCAAAGAAAGTGCTTCGGCTCTCAGTCCCATTTTCATTCCATGACTGCTTCTCCTATCATGAGAAATGATCATGTATTTAATGAGGAAAACATTCATCTACCTGTCTCACGTTTACCAAAAGAAAGATAATAAGAGGAAAATTCTGAAGATCACATGGCAGGGTAAGTTACCAGACACTAAGGTTCTTTCTGGAACTAAACTGCCAAGCATTCCAACTCTACTGCAAAGAGCCCAATTCTGTTGGAATGGCTACATTGTTTGAATGTAAGATGTATCTTTGCCAAAAAAAAAATTATGGAGAACTCACATAGGGCAAGAGCTCACAAGGTGATAAGAAAAATCAGTACAAGGACACTCTCTTAAGAACTTTAGAATTGCTTGTATGACACAGGAGACACTGGAATAGGACTGTCCAGCATAGTGTACTCTCATCAGAGAAGGTACTTTATGTGCTCTGTGACTAAAGCAGAACTAAATTGGCTCTGAAGAAATATGAAATGCACAAAATTAGAGAATCCATCCAAATATTCTCAT